>NC_136688.1:30685922-31183422 GCF_903797595.1 Erithacus rubecula | reverse complement strand
CTGAATCCTTCAAAGATCAGACTGAAACAAAAAAATCAAATGAAATATGTCTTGAAGCATACATTTGGCATGAATATTGAATATTTAAAATGTTTTTGCTTTTGTGTATCTATGACTGATAAGTCTTATAATGGTGACAATTGCTGCTTTCTTTTAGGAATAAGCAAAAAATATTTTTTATCTTTTTGTTCATCTTTTCATGTTTATATTAGATGAACTTTCATACACATGTCTATTTTACTTTGCCATATATGGAACTTTAGTACTATTTAAAGAAAAATAAAATAAAAGCCTTCTTTCTGACCTGTTTATCCACAGCTATAACTGACATGAAGGATTGATTCACAGATATATCTGAGAGAATTAGTAAAATCTAAATGAGAATTAGCAAAATCTTGTTTTACAGTTTAATTGTATCCTTTCCATTTTCTGCAGGCTGTATTGCCAAATTATACATCCACAAGCCCAGCCTGTACACAGACATAAAGAAATAGAACCTCATTTTATTAAGGCAGTTAATCTGCTAGAGAATCTTCTCCATGTTCTGGTGCTCACTGTAGACTTTCGGCCTTTTACCTTTAGGTATTCAAAGCCCATTAAAATATCTTGTTAACTAAGCAAGAATATCTTAGTAGTAATAATTATCTCTTTGGATCAAAAGCAAAACATGTAACTTGATATATACATGAATTTTCCTAGAAATCATGAATATATTCAGTCTCTTTTAGTTCAGTTCAACATCTTTGTCCCTAAAATGCAAACCGTGGAATTTCAAGAGCATTGTTTAAAATCCTCTGCTCCGTGTCTTGATCCCTGCATTATTTTACTCCATAAAAAGAGGAGGAAGAGTGCCTAAGGAAGTTCATGGAGGTAGAATACGAAGTAGAAAATTAACTAGTTCATGCATATCATCCATCAGTATCTGCAGTCCAGCATCTGCAGGAATTTCTAGCCTTAAAATTGATATTAACTGAGATTTGTAACCAGTTTTGCTATTTTTATTTTTTCCTCCTATGAGCATCAGTAAAGGTGCCTCAATTTCTGTTTACTCAGGATTCTATTCAATTCCTGTAAAACCAGGCAGTTTTTATTTCTTCAAATGTGGATAGAGACCTCTCAATGCACACATCAAGGGTAGTAAATATCCAGAAGATTCAATCCTAAGGATGTTGTGAAAAAATTTATATTCTATTCTTGTTTTAATAATGGATTAGAGTTTGAAGTTTCAAAATATAACCAAGGCACAAATGCAGACACTCTTTAATGGCAGACTGATATCATTACAAGTTCTGGTGTGTATTTAGGGGTTTTTTCATTCATGTGTTTTCAGATTTGTTTAAAATTATAGAAACCTTTAAGAAATTGTTATTTAACCACGTCCAAATTTGTTCCACGTGATACAATTAACTTCTCTTAAAATACCAAGGTTTTTTTACATTGCACTTAAGTAAAATGGTAAACATACCCGTTAAATTTTTTTTAAGGAAAAAATGTTAATAGCAAGTGGTAAAGATGCATACTGATTAGAAGAAATGGCCTTTTAATTTGTTTCACTCGTGTGACCTTCAACACTATGGTAATAAGGGAAAGCTTCGCAATCACAAATGAATTCTATTTTCCCAACATCCTGACACTGCCTTGTAGGGCTCTGCTTTGATAAATATTAAGAAAAAGTGTAATATTTATTAAATAAAAATGATTGAGAAATAAAAGCAAAACTTTAATATTTGATAAATATTAAGTAATGGAAGGCTAATGGTAGTAGAAAAATCTAAGCCAGCTGAGGAAATGAACCCTGCTTCCTAGCCACAGTTAAATTCTGTCTCCATTAAATCTTCATGTTGCTGAGAAGGCATTTCTTACTGGATTAGTAGCATCTGAAGAAGAGTTGTGATCCCATGCAAAAAAAAAAAAAAAAAAAGCCAAAAAAAACCCCCCAAAAAACTAAAAAACCAATGTGAAATAGACCTGTCAAGCTTCAGTGGTGGGAGTCACTTTTCAGGCTTGCACAGGAGGAGAGCTGTGCTGTGATCAGTGCAGCCCTGACCCCACCCAGGCCTTGCACCCCTGGACACGTGCACTGTGAACTCTGCATTTCTGGGACACTGAGCAGCCATTTGGACTAACCTGGTGCTCATGATGATGAAAGAAAAAAAATTCCATGCCATCACTTCAAAAAGTACACCCTGTGAATAGAACTCACTAAATTATTTGCTGTGAATATTACCTAAAATTAATCCCCCTTCTTTAATCACAGGCAATTTATTCATGTGAGTGTGGTTTTATTTGTATCATTTAATCAACTGTAGAAAGAAACAATAGCATATGAGCAGTGTTTTCTGGTAACGTTTGTGCAAAAAACTCACCATAAAAAAGAGGTCAGTTGTATTTTTCAGGGACTACAGAAGGGGGAAGCTGTGGAGGTACATTTCTTGTGAGGCATTCCTTGGAACAATGCAGCTGTTTCCACAACACTGTTAAATCAGGTTGGTGGTGTTTCGCAGGGGTAGGGAGCTTACACAGCTGAATTTTGAACTGACTTTTATTGGGCAGGGCCAGCCACACTCCAACACAATTAACCCACTGCTCCTGGAAATGCTTTTAAGACAGGCATGTGGTGTAGAGCAACCCCTAGATTGTGCTTCCCAAAGTACCACAGAGCAAAGAGATTCCAGAAAACCTGAAAATGCCTGGATTGCACAGCCACACTCATTGTGACATTTCCCAGCTTCAGACCTCTGCACAAAATAAAAACTGGGAGAGAGGTAAAGATGGTTGAAAGGAACCCAACACAAAAATCATCATGGGTAGGACCTTGTCCAACATAGAGGTAGCTAGATGATAGCTCTTAATTGGCCATGGTCACACTACAGAGCTTGAAGATGATGATGAGAGAGAAATATTTGATTCTGTGGGTCATGATTAACAACTAAAAACCACATTATCTAAATTTCTACATTTCAGGACAAGATTCATTCATACATCTACAAATTGCCTACCACACACTGGGAGCAATATAAATCATAATTATAAAGTAATATGACACAGTTGATTAATTGCTTAATTAAGCCTTAATTAATATTTGTAAAGCAGTTTAACATCCTTGGTTGGAAAGTCTTAGGGAAGTGTGAGATATTAAATATTACTATTTACAGTCAGAGATTCTGGACTGCCCATGTTGAAATTTCAGAGAGATGCTTTGATAAATCAGTATTAAACTGTGCAAGATTCCCTGCTATTTCTACCATGGACTGAAATAAGTCCCAAATTCTCTGGATACACTTTTTATCTTTCAATGTCTTCTTATTTTCATAGCCAGTGCTGATACAATATATCTACAGACCTTCATTACACAGTGAAAAGATGAAAATTTTTTTATTGACTTATTTCAGTATTTTATCTTTTGTTGCAGTAGCATCTGCTTTGTTCTAGGCCTCACCTATAATGTTAAAAAGCCCCTCAAACAGCAAAAAAAATCCCAATTGCCTGTACCATGAAAAGCATACGATATATAGCTCTTGTCCTGCAATCAGATCCACTTGGGCAAACCCAATTATAGGATCAGGGCCTAAATAGGATAATAGGTATTGTAGAAACTACCATAAATTTCTCTCTGGTGTCCTATTTTGCCACTACTTGAACTAAGTGGATAATTCCGGTCATCTTTCTTGTTATGATGTTTCAATTCAACACCGTAAATTTGCTGCTATTGGTCTAATTTGTCCGTAGAAAATCTTTGCAAGGCTAAATTTTGTATATACATATAAATTTGTGTGTATATATATATATATATTTCCTCAGACTCTAGCTAATTTTGCTTGGAAAAGTTCAGCAGTATTAGACAGGAATTGAACAAATAGTATTTTACAAAACAATGAACATGGAGCTTGGTAAATGCAAAAAGAACTCATTAAAAAAATATCTAGAGATGTGACAAACTGCCCTCAAATAATCTGGAAATTCAGTGAACCACAGTATCTGCTGGTTTGCAAGTAGCCAAGACATCTCATTGTCTGCTCTGCATGAGTCCACACACATACTTATAATTAGATACCTGTTCTCCGAAATGACGGTGGCTATCTGATTTGAGAATAAAAGTGTTGTTCTTTAAATGTGTTCTGTTAACTGTATTGTGTCATGTTGTGTTACATAGCATTCAGTTACTTTGCATCTTATTATGACAAATGCTATTTTGATACAGAGGAAAGTGAATGTTAAGTTCTGAGAGAAAGGACAGGTTTTAGGTCAAATCGTTGCTGTATCATCGAGGTTTTTAAAAGAACAGGAAAATGACTAAAATTGTCCTGACTGCTTTTTTTTTCCCTGACACACCTTTTATTTTATCATTTTCAACTATTTTCTTTCATTTAGCTTGATTCTAAAGTCCTGTTAAAAATATCTTGCACCACCTTTAGTAGGCAAATTGCATACATTGTGCTTGCCACAAGCAGCATTTACATGCTATCAAAAGCCCATTAACATTACTCCTGCTGTTTTCACTTCACTGACATAAGTCAGTGAAAGCCCAAATAATCTAAATTTAATTTAGGTTCCAGGATGTGATTTAGATGCACAAACACAAGTATCTGGGGCCATTTGAGTGCTTTGGGTTATTGCAAGGCTTCTGCAAGAGCTGGCAGATAGAAGATAAGACCTGCAGGAAGTCTGTACCATTCCAGAGTGTGCAGAGTGGGTACAGCCAGAGCACCCAAGCATTTCTGGATGATCCTGAGCACCTGTGTTTAGGTGTCTGACTCACCCTTTCTAACACAGGGTGCCACCTTATTACTTTTCAGTTTTAATTAAAATACACCATCAACTGGTGAATGTCAGTATTCTGTTCTATCATTTCTGCATTCCAAATCATCAGACAAAGTCTCTTTAGTCCTGATGACATTAATCATTTCATACATCATTAAAATTAACTTCACTCCTCTTCTATGCCTGCAATTTGTTACTAGTAAAGCAAAAGCCATTTCACCTGCACCTTCAAACGAAAAGATTGTATGAATATTGTGCTGAGCTTAATGTTCCTAAAAATGTTATACTTTGTCATGTTAAAGATGTTTCTTTCAGCTGGAGTTCAGTGAAGAATTCCCTACATTTCTGTAACAATATGCTTCAGGGCACAGTGAGGAAGAGGAGTAACAGTATGTTGACAATCAGGTCAGTTGACTGATTACAAATGAGTTTCTCTAGATTTCCCAAGGTATAAATCAGTTTGCCTCATGTTCTATAAGAGTGTAAAGAAAGCATCCTTTAGAAAGGAAACACCTTCCTTTAGAAACCACAGAATCATGGAATAAGCTGAGTTGGAAAAGATCCCCAAGGACTGTAGAGTCCAATTCCTGACCCTGCATAGCACCATCACTAAGAGTCAAATACCTTATGTTGGTGAAACAAGCAAAGAATTTCCTAATCCCATAGTCAGCATCACTTTCCTGTAATTATTCTGCAAATATTGAGCACTGTTTCTTCTTTAAAGTATTATTTCACCATATGCTTGACACTGCAAGAAAAAAGACTCAAATGGCACTTTTTAAAAAGAGGAAAAAAATTCAGAAAGAATTTACATGTGCAATGCTGTTGTCATCTTGATGAAGGAAGGAATGTGCTTTGATTTGTGCTTTTTGTTCAGGAGAACTAAAATGGCTATGTTAGTTCAGTATTTTACTATTAAGAAGAGGGACCAGTAATAGCAATCCTTAAAATGAAATTGTCCTGAACAGATCTTATCCAACATAAGACATAAAATTCTTGGTTGGTCGTCGTATAAACCAGAGGACTGAAGTGACCTTGAGCTGCAAACATTCAGTGTTTTTGAAAAGCATAATTAGTTTAATCAATTCATGCTGTTTTATCAAGGGTTCTAAGCAGACCTACAGAGTCAAAACCATTATGACCTGGCCTAACTTAAGATGCTCCTAAAAGCAGAAAATATTGAACTTAAATGAACAAATGCCTAGTGTATTTTCATATTCTTTCAGCATGCTAGGGGTTGGATTTTCTTGGAACAACTTCTGATTTGACAAATTCTTTCAAACTCTGTAAAACAATGATAGGAGCTTTAAAATAGTCACTGATTGCATGCAAGGATCAGCTTTCAAGCAGTATCTTTTTTGAAGTTTAATAGAAAAAGTGCCCAGTGGTTTCAGAATGAGGATGACATAACGGTGAGGATGTGCTTATGAAGACAAGCCTGGGAAGAGGACATTACAATTTCAAGGCAATGACAAAAATTCAATTCAAGTCTATAGAGACTGTATTACAGTGTCAAGACGATGGCAAAATTATGCCAGTGTAAGTCTATGGAGACCACTTTACTATGTCAAGACAATGGTAAAACAATGTTATACAAAATGATTGAGACCACACTGCAATGTTAAATTATGATGCCAAAACCTTGTCATTTCCTGAAGCAATGACAGAGGATTCTGCATATGCTCCTCATAGAATCACAGCTGGACCTGTGCTCCAGCTCAAAGCACCCTTGTAGCTCCAACCCTGGGTCTTGCTTGTGTAGGAACCAACTCTTCTCAGACCTGAGGGTCAAAGCTGAGGGCATTTGAGCTGTTGGGGCTAGTTGTCTTTGCATTTGCAGATGCAGAACAAATGATGAGCATACTACCTTTATCTCTGAATTATTTTATTTTTAACAGCAGAATACAGCATGATGTTATTGACTTTCAGGTGTATTGACAGACTGTCTTGTTGGCATTCTTATGTGGGATTGGTTTTAAAGTCTCTGTTTAGAGAATGTTTATTATTTTATGTTATACCAGTTACACCTTATAGATTACCAAGCCATGGTTACTGTATATGTACACAAATAATCTCACAAAATAACTAATTCCATGTACTTGTGCTGAAATTTCTCTCCTCAGTGTGAAAGTACATGTATTTGATGTTCTTGCAAAATGACAGTTTGAAAGCTTGCTTTTTTCACAGGACAAGAAAAGTATTTATGATGGTAGAGCTTATGTTAGTTACCTCTCCTCCCAGCATGCTTCAAGCCATTTGTAGAGAACTAACTTTTAGCAGTTCAGATCTGGTTCAGTTCTTGGTATCATTGACAGAGAGAGATCAGTACTGATACTGCTTAACAATTTGCTGTCTCTATTATAATCCTCTCTAATAAGAACAGCAGTACCAGATCATATTAATTCTGTCCATCCTTATATTCCAAATGAAACCATGGTTAGGAGTAGATGTGTAGTAAAGAGTACAAGGGCAGGGTAAGGAAACAGTGATGCATCCCTAGAATATTCCTCTTGCTGCCAGGATCTTAATTTGAAAACTATGAGAAAAGGCTTATTGCATACGAGACCATTAAATAATTTGCATGATGCTATGATTAATTGATGGCTGCAGTGACCTATATTTGAGAGGGAGAAAGGCCATTAGATCAACTATAAAATTACCGATTTTTTAAAATAATTTTTTTTTGCTGTCACTAATATTGTCAAGGTAGGTGATAGACAAGGTCTGCTGTAAATTCTCTTAGATATACAAGGTGATATATTCATTGATTAAGCTATTTAAATTTGAAATTTCATTTTAAAATTGTGTGAAATGGTATTTGAAGTTAAAATCTCACATGTTGTAATCAGAGTTTTCAAAAAACTACTCAGCTATTAAGAAAAAAATAAGCAAACAAACACATCTTTCAATGTCTCCAACTCTAAAAACACCTTTGACATTTTTATTATTCAAAATGGCAGTTCTGGTAATTTCTCTGGCCATGAATCCTATTGAAAAGATAGTAAGATACCAATAGAAAGCAATATGCTGTGTGGTGTTAAAATACTAGCTGTGCAGAAGAAACATGAAGATACCATGCAAATATTATTTTTCGATTGAATTTAAAAAACAGAAGACCACAAGTTGTGATGTTTATCTGTTAATTATCATACAGTGAAATGACTCTTTTTCATGTCATTGACAGGTGCACTGCTATTTACCTCAGCTTTTCAGAAAATGTACACTGAAATTCCTTAAGAGGTGAAAATCTCTTTCAGGTAAAATATAATTCTTTGCTGTTCTGCAGAGGTGCTAACAAAACATTTCTCTACATAATTTGGTTCTTAGAATTATGTTTGACAAAGCTAATCACTGTGATTGTGTTACGAGAGTCTCTGCACTCCTCCTGTATAAATTTTCCCTCTATGCCTTGTGCCACCTCAGAGATCCTTCTCATCCAGTGCTGCCAATGAGAAAGCACTCTACTAACTGTAGGAATCATCAAGAGCTTTTGTTTCCTGTGAAAAGTTCCACAGTTTCAAGTTCCACAATTGCCAATTACCGAGTTCCACAATGGTAATACCAGATGCATATTATGATGTATTTCATAGGTCTGTGCTTCTCTGATACGAGTTTCTGTGGCTTGTGAATATGATACGAGGCAGTTATGTCTGAAAGGACTGCAGGGAGATTAGGACAAAGGCTGCAAACAGTGACTGCACAGTGATCAACCAGTGTTTTGCAAACACTCATAGTGACAAATAATGTACTGAAAGACATAGATTGCTTAGAAAAAAAATTATGGGGGCAATGATACTCAGCAAGAAGATGAGCATAAATTTTAGGAGGCAAACTTTAGGTAGTGCCATGGGGGTATTAATACATCCTGTTCCTACCTCAGTTTCTCTATCTAATGTGGAGATAATGGTACTTATTTTCTTTTGAAACATCCTTTGAGATCCTTGTAGGGTAGGGTAAGTGTTACTATTACTTTTAAGAATACACATAATCAAAAACCAAAGCAGCCTTGTAAATAATTAATATAGAGGCTTTAAAATTTCAATATATCAAAATATCAGTACCTAATTTACTATGGGAGATAGAATGACAGCAAGAGATTTTCAACCCTATTTTACAAATCCTAAATTTTATTTCCAACATTGCATTGTGCATGCCATGAACAGTAGCAAGTATGATACGCTGTACTTGGACAACTGCCAGAATTTGATTGTATTTATTAATTCCATTCTAACTATATTCACTGCTGGATTTCTTTGGATGGGACACACAAACTGTTACTATTCAGATGTTGTATGGGCAGATACTTTCCAACAGAACATAAGGAAACTTCTCAATGAGTTAGATGTTCATTTTATAGCTCAACTGAAATAAAAGGTTTCAACTCAGTGAAAGTCTTACTGTGCTTGAATATCATCTGGAATGGCAGAAAGATGTGCATGAATTTGCAGAAAAATAAAATTTAGAGATCTCATATATTACACTGCTAGCAAGAAGTGCAACTCTCTGTTCAGGAGGAGGAACAGAATCGTCCTCTCAGAACATCTGAGAATAGGTCAGAGAAGACAATATTGGAGAAATAGGAGATTTCAGTCTGAGGGACTGAGATTTTTTGTTTACTCTTTATCAATGAGTATAAACTGTCCAGAAAATATGTAGTCTAAGAAGAGAGGTACTTGACCAGAAGTGACATGAGATTATTCTTCACTGTTCTCCCTACCCTGAATACAACTACCATTGCTAATAGTGGCAGTGTTATTTCTTGGACAAAGATGGTATCACCTTTAATAATCAAAAAATTGTCCACCATTTCAGCTATGTTTATGACTTGGTCTTTCTACATTTTTACCAAGGCAACCATTGTAAGGGATGCAGCTTATACAGAGGGTTTTCACAACAAACCTTTTCTTGATGAGTAGGGATTAGAAGGGTTTTCAGAAGATGTGTAAAATACTTAAACCCTATTTCCTTAGAGTTTATTCACTATAAATAGAGATTCAGGCTTTTTCATGGTTAGGTAATTTTTTTAAAAATGAGTGATGATCAAACCATTAGGCATGTGGGGAAAATGATTTGCAGGAAATGAGATCAGTGTTCCAGTCTGATGAGCCACTGCACTGCTAACCGCTTTCAACTTTTATTGTTGCCACCATGTATCTGTTGCTGAGAAGAGAAAATATATTCCCTCCCCACACACACGGTTTCTCCTATGCATTGCATGTTATCCAGTCCCCTAAGTGTGTGTACAGCAGCATACCTGTGACTTTTGCTGTGAACAAAACAAGAGCCATGCCATCAAAGTGGATTTAGTCCTTCAGCAGAGTCTCCTCTGAATTCTCAGAAAGCTGGAGGCGACTGCAAGCATAGCTCAGGAAATGAGCTTGAAGTTTTGTGAATTCACAAATCATATTATAATGAAGCATTAGAATATAAAGTGCAGAGACAGTTCTAAACAAGTGCTTCTAAAGACTATGTGTGTTCTGTGAGTTTCAGATAAATGACATAAATTATTTTAACTCTAAATATAATGAACCCCATGGCTAGCAGTGATAGTGTTGCTTCTGGAAACAATTTTTTCATTGTGACTTGTAGATAGTGAATGGATTAAATACTATTCCTGTTTATCACTGTATATATTCATCAGTTGACTGCATCTATTAGCCAAATATATAAAGTATGAAAAGTATTACAATTATGTTTCAAGAAGATTTCAAACATTAATCTTTTTCTCTTTCACAGTTTTCAAAGGAAATGTGAAAGTAGTTAGGGCTAGCATAGGCATTTTTTGAAGACTATGTACCAAAAAGGTAAATGAGGAACTAACATGCACTGATTTTTCATTGCTGACCTTTATAATGTGATTAAGCAGTCTGCATTAAATGAAACTTTGTATATTCATTTATTGTAGAATTTGGCCTCAAATTTCATGGCAGTAAATGAAGATGATTCAGTAAAACACAAAGTGACTGTGAGAGATCATCTTTTTGAAACCTGAAATTGTAATTTCATTAATTATTTTGTTATCTATCCATTTTTATATATTTATACTTCCTTAATCATGCCAAAAGGCAGAGCAAATGACGGCAAAAATGGTGCTTCCAATTCAGCTGAAAGGAGTACATTGCAATAAATTGTATTAAAGTTCAGAAATAAGAGAAAACAGAGAAATCATTCAAACCTAGGGAGAGCCTTTGTTATGTCTATGTTAATATGTTTCATTTTTCTGCTTGTTGTTTGATCTCCATAAAGCATTTGGATATAGTTACTTTCAAGCTGTACAATATCTCTCTTTAGCTCTGTTTGGATTAAAAAAAGTTTTAAAACCCAGATCCAACAATCATCTGTGTTAATGAAATAGCAAAGGTGTAAAGTAATATAGATGCTTATTCCTTTGTGGAAACAAAACTCAGGAAAGACTTTTAATAGCTGAAATGTATTAGTTAAAACATTTTTGCTTTAAATTTAGTTTAACTAAATTGAACTGTGAGAGAAGATTATAAACTTTACCTTTCTATGGAAATTTTGCTTCTTAGAGCTCCACAGTCAAAAACAGTTTTTGGAGACAAAACAAATAAAATATTTTTCAGTGTTTTTTTTCCCCCTAAATTCCTGCTTGCATTCTCAAATCTCAGCAGATCCTCCATCTTTGTTCCTATCCCTCAGCTTGATTAATGTTGCCAAATCTGATTTTTTTTCCTTTTGTTTTACTTCAGGTGTTGTTCTTTTTCTTTCTTTCTTTCTTTCTTTTTTTTTTTTGTTTGTTTGTTTATTTTTCAAAATTTGGAATGCCGTGCTCCCTCTCTGATTCAAGTTCACTGAATTAATCTTTATTATGTTACTCCTCTTTTCATATTCATCTTATTTCTATTCTGTCCAACCCGATTCTTCTCTGAGACACAATGGCAAATTTAGTAATTTGCAGCTTACTTCTCCAGGAAAACTGTCTCTTTCACAGATGACACAAAATGAATAGTAAATCATGGCTGGAGATCAGAACTCATGATTTGAAAAGAAAATGCTACCAATAATATTTTGCTGCATTTGAACTTTTAAATGTAACATCTTTCATTATCTAAAGGATCCTTATTTGAAATGGAGGGATTTTTCAATGGTCTAAGTTCTGGCTCGATTCACTGTTTCTGAACTGGCTCAAGCAATTCTAATTATAAGCTACAGTCTTGAGCTGTTGCTATTTGCCAGATATTTCAACCTTCATGAGCAAGACCCTTTAGGCTCATTTAGAAAAGCTTACAAACAAGGAAATTCAGGGCTGTTCACCCGCTGGGCTTGGGACAAAAAGCAAGTATGAAAGCTGCCAATATTTCTATATTTGCTTGTTTCATCTGAGCGGGACCAGTGCAATGACACAGAAAAAGACTCTCTGAGCCCAGAGTGAAAATAACACACTTGAAGTGCTTAATGGGTTTCTTCTATGAGATTTCTCCAGCAGCTTTAATAGACCTGGGTGAGCTGCTTGTATGAAAAAAACTTTAGCTGATGAATTTCAGTCTTTGTTTGTTTGTTTTCTGTGTGTCTGGGTCGTTCACCAGTGGATTTGATATTGTTTCTGATTTATAATTATTCACAAACCAACTTGGATTGTGCATGGTCCATATATTTCAGATCAGTTTCTTCCAGTTTAAGGCCACCTGTTCTCAGTGCTTTGTGGTGTCTGAGTAAAGTGACACAGTGCTCATACCAGAGCTGGGGGAAGGAGGATACAGAGCTATCTCATAAGAGGAAGCTTTAAAGATGAATGCTCCTTCATAATCAGTGCAAACTCATGCACACAATTGATCTAACATCAGATCTTTGAATCACTTATTTTGTCTTTGAGCATAGGCTGTGAGACAGTATTGCCCTGACCCCAGAAACAAAAGGTACAGTTATATTACCACAAATACATTGCATCATAGTTACATTCATCTCACCATAATGCAGAGCCTAATGAAGGCAATGAAATCGCTAGGGTCAGGTGCTTTGTGATGATATTTTAGATCTAAACTTGAGGAAGCTTTCACTGAATTACAGGTTGGAAGGGATTCAGAACTAACTCTCATGGAAAAAACTAACAATTTTCTCCTTGAGCAGTAAACATGAAGTGTATCTTAGTTCTAGCTGTTCCTCAAGGGGGAAAAAATAAAAGAAGAAAAAAATGGGTCAACATGTAATATTGTAATATTCAGGGGTTAAACTGTTCTTTGCATGAATACCAACTTCTTCATACCCAAATGTATATTAGGTAGAAACTGTGGGAGGTTCTTTTATTCTGACAGCCTTATAACTGAGATATATTTTCACCTGTCATGTAAATCAATAAAATATACAGTACTTAATACTTAAATGTTTCACTATTAGAATAATTTTCTGATCCCTCCGGATTAACACATTGTAAAATAGAACACTCAGTTTTTTATGAATAAATTAAGTGTTTTGCAACTTGCAGTAATGAGCTAGTTGGTTCACATAACTTTATAAACTGGTTAAAAGACACAGTAACGCAGATGTCCAGTTTGGAAGTTTGCCTTCCTTAGAGGTAAAGTTCCTCTTTACTGCATTGAGTAAGGATAGCAAATCTGATTAGACTTTCTACATTTTTTTCTTCACCTCTTATAATTTTTAAATTTTACATTAACCGTACTTTTTACTATGAATTCTTATGTTTGCATACTTTCACAGAAAAGATAACCACATTAATTATTTGAATTCCTGAAAATAAACACAGAAATGCTTCCTCCTTATAGGTGATATAGAAAAGTATTGCAGTGTAGGAAGAGGAAAGGTTGTAAAACCTAGTGGCAAAGATTTGGCAAACTATTTGTAAACAATTTAGGAAAATTCTGCTTTAACCTGATCTGAAGCATTGATTGGGTGACTGTTGGGGCATGAGTAGGGAACATTTAATTAAGTACCCTGAACTTAATTAACTCCTGGTAGATGAAGAATTCTCCTTCTGCTCACTTCTTAAGCAACCTGAGTTGCCCATGACAACCTAATAGAGCATCCCAGTGGAAGCAGCTGGAGTTAGGTTTGACCTCTGCTACTATCAGGTTAGCAAAGATATGAAAATAAGAGCTCCAGTATACATGAGTAAGAGGTAAACAGCTCATGTAAGAAATTCTAATTTATCCATCTTTATCTAACTAAATTAGGATCAATTAGAACTTGATTGGGCACTCTAGCCATGCAGTTAATTATAATGTAAATGTAGCAGAAGTTAGGGAACAGTTATAAAAATACTGGATGTAACCTTTCTGTATCACATCTGTCCACTCATTTGTGTATTGGCTAATTAATCCCAGCTCCTGTAACGCAGTGATTAAGATTGGGTTTAGATCTTGTTAGCTGAATGTCAGAAAAAGTAGTTGTAAAAGAAAAGTTAAAATCATTGATATACAGTGAAGTATTACTGTGAAGATACTCTTCTTAATCTTTTTCAGGAAATTTCATGCTAACTGCATGGGAAATTGGAGTGAGGAATTCATACATGTGGTAAATTGATGTAGAGTAAAAAGTTTTTAATGTTTATTTCATTTCACTTTTGGATTTTAATACTTTAATAGAGGATTTCCCATCTTCCTTATTTCTTGCCCTCTTGGGTTAAGGATGTCTTTTAAGGCATATCCTATAAATTATGATTTTTCATTAATATGAATTCTGTTAATTTTAAATCTTGGCTGTAAATAAGTTTTTGACCAGTGACAGTGAGTCAGGACCATTTCTTTTGATTTGGTATCTTATATGCACCACAGGCATTTTTGATTTAGCCATTTCTATCCATCTCTCCATTTCTCATATTGACATACCACTTGCTCTTACACTGAACAAAATCTAGTCAAAAGCAAACTTTTTGTTTTTGTTTTTGTTTTGAGCATGATTTGTAAGAAGAGAATATCAGTTAACAATTATATAGTTTTGAGTTGTTATAGTTATGAGTTGTATATCTGAGCAATATTTTTGTCTCTCCTCTACTGGCTGTCCAATGTCAAAACAGGAGGTTTGCTTTTCATTTGCAGTAATCATCCCTGACACACTGTTGGCAACATTATCCTCCAGGTTCTTTCTTTTGTCTTCTCGAAGATGTTTTCCCAATGGGGGAGGAAAAAAAGCATTCTGGCTTTAAACAAGGAATTAAAAAAGCAAAGATAGAAGATAATTGGAATTCTGTGCCCTGACTCTTGCAGAGACATTAAAAGTCAAGTTTTATTTTAACAGTGCACAAAGGAGGGTTTAAAAGGGTTATGTATACTTAGCCTTTTATTTCCTTCAACATAATGTTAGTAATATTAAAACAGGGTTTTCTAATAGTACTATAAACAGGAAAAATGGGGAAACCATGACTCTAATACATGGCTCCTGTGATGATGTTGTCTGAAGCAATCCAGTGATAGTAGGGAGTGGACTTAATAACCTGAAAGGAGCTAATTTTTTTTTTTTTTTTTTACACAGTGAATAGAGACATGAAATAAATCATCCATAAGTACACCTTTTTGTTTCAAATAAACTTGGGAATCAGAATACATTTCAGTAAAAAGAATGGACAAGTCATCTAGGTATAACTGTCTTCTTACATTTTATTTCAGTTGAGTGAAAACGGATGTAAAATACAGGGATTTCTTTCATCATAGATCAAATTATTACAGTCCAACTTAGAAATCATATCTTAATGATTGCCTAGCACTGCTCAGTCTAATAAACCTGCACCTTTCAAAAAAAAGATGCAATACTGAAGGCAGAATAATAATGAAGCTGGTTTGCAATGGCTTCATCCTCTGTTTCCTGCATCTGTCAGGGGTAAGTATGTTATGTTTCCCTCAGGCAAGGCACTTTACCTGGAGAAGTATTTACACAACATCTGTCAACTTCGCTTAAAATTTGGTCAAACTAAGTTAAAAATCATACATGGTTAAGAGAAACAGACACTGATACAGAGGATAATAGGATCACCTTTTTCTTACAGAAACAAGATTAAAGCTCTAAAATTGCAATTATAAGATAGAAGAACACAAGAAGCATGAGATTGTGGTAGATAAATTCTGGTTCCACAGAAATTGACGGAATTTTTGTTTTATGTTTTTATTATTGTTTTAACCTAGAACTAGTTATTCTAAATTATCTCCAAGCAAATAATTCCTGCTAAACCCAGAAGTTTTTCCTATGCCAAGATCACAGGATATGTCTCCAGGAGTCTAATGTCCACATTATACTTGTGTTTGACAGAGGGAATTTAAATTTCTTTATTGTCTCATTGTCCTTTTGGGAACTTTCTGTGAACAGTAGAACTAAAGTGACTATGAATACTCATTTCCACTTTGTACATTTTTACTGTAGTTGCCTATGTTTATGAAAAATGTTGATGATACAATGAAGAATTACGTATTTATAAAAAAAGAAATCACTCAATAATGTTTAAAAAAAATTGCTTTGCAGAACTCTATAGAAGATAAATATCTGTATTTAGCACCTATAATTAATCAAATATGCAACATCTCAAATATATATATATATATATATATATATATATATATATATATATATGTATTTTAAAGTTCTGATGAGGTTACATGGTTATATCCATACTCAAATATTTTATTCAACCAAAAGGATGCTCAAAAAACAACCCAGCTGAAAGAAATTGACACTTAAAACTAAGTTGAAGACAGTGTTCTCTTCAGAAGAAAATAAAAAGGAAAAAACCCTGAGATATTAAAGTTGATATGATGCATATCATCCCATGAATAACATACAGATGCTAATTGTTCATTGTGCTGTTAACCAGTAGAAGTTGAACCCATCCCTGCAAGGGATGTCTTTGTGGTAGAAAAGACATTGTAGGGCAGAAAGAGATTCTGGAAATGTATTGCCTCTATAGGGGCAAGTTGTGCAGTATTATTCTCAGCCACCATTTTTAGTGCTCACTCAGTTTGACAGTTCATAGAAGAAAAATTCAAATTCTGTACCAGGTTTTGGAAAAAAGGCCACAGACTTTGAGTAAGGAACAGGTGCAATTCAAATTGGGACAGCACAATGGGATGGTATCAAGGCAAGCAAAAATCTAAATTGCTTGTGACCATACAGCCTGGTCCTTAATTATGTATATGCATCCCTATCAGAAATGGGCAAAGTACCTGCCAGCAAACCCCATCTTCCTCTGAACCAAGCCTAGGGGATTTCAGAGACATCTGCAATGGAGTGTGTGTTAGGAGAAATGCAATAGGCAAGAAGTTAGTGGATTGCAGACCCTTGTGGGAGGAGTGCTTTGTGCCTAAGGGGAGCAAGGAGCAGAGACATTTTGATGAGAGGCAAATGAGGGCAGCATCGTTAGCAGAGGAGAGGGGATGAGCGATGATGCCACAATAACCTTCTCAGCACTGTTGGAGAGATTTCTGTCAGTGACCAGCCCTGCCCTCATGGTCTGTCAAAGTGCAGCCATTACATCTGACCAAACAGCTCCTCCTGCCTGGTTGCAAAGAACTGGGAATGGTGAAATGGTCACTGGGCACCTCATTTGCATCCCCTGTGCTGCCCTTCTCACAGCAATACACTGGCCAGTCATATTGCTGTCATGTTACAGCTATTCTAATTTTCTACTAAATGAGATGCAGATAAGTGTAAACATTCCACTCCTAAAAATTTTCCAAGCTTCGTGCACTTTTATCTGTTTATACTAAAAGCCTGGTTATAATCACCTCGGTTCTCTGCAGTTCTTTCTGAAGACTGCAGGATAAAGAAGTAAAATAATTAACCAATACTGTTGTCTGATAAAAAAATCAGATACAGAATTCCAGCATGTTAGGGCAAATTAGCCTAGGTTTTATATTTCATTGTCTAGAATGCTCTGTGGATTTTGTGTACTCCTTCAAATGTTTCGCTACCGAGAAACATTTTTAAACAGCACATAGTAAAAATTAAGTCCATATAATTTTTTTACTATTGCAGATTTCATTATGAAACATCTCAAGATTAAATTTATTTCAACAATCATTACAATGATGAAAAAATTCCTTGCTTCAATAATTGATTTATGCTTCATTTAAATGTACAGAGTAGTTTCAATATAATTTCTTATTAGCTCTAATGACAAATTTTAAAATAGCAGGGCTCCGAAATAAAAATGAAAATTTGCCATACAAGTTATTACATTTAAATGGACTTAGTACTTAATATTTAAAAAATCATTTGATGTAAATAGCCATCATGAATCACTGCAAATATGATTAGATGTAATTAAACTTCTTCTTTACCCATATCTAGTTTCTTCATAAGAAATGATTTTATTTCCTCTTTTAATATTTTTAGGATCTTTTAGAATTTGAACTTAAAACTCATGACATATCAGCATTGTTCATTCAGATTTTTGTTATTTTGGTCAAGAAATTAGATGTCTTGTCATATATGTTTTTTGTATTATGTGTATGCTATTTTTTATAAATTGTGCTACTATTCTCTCCCTATTTGGGAGTTATATGCATGCTATTGTATGCACTCCAGTAGAGAAGAAAGACAAAGAGAACATAAAGATGACATCACAAAAGCCTGTGACAATTCTAAAACCTGTTCAAGCATAATGGCAGAAATTTTAAAAAAGTATCCCTGGCTGGCCTTATTCAGTAATTTGTTTTCCCTTTGTATGAGGTTTAAAGGGAAATATTACTCCAACACAGGATCCTACAAGCACAGCCAGCAGGCAGCTCACTTTCTTTCGGGAATCTGGTATGGCTGCTCTGTACTGACCACAAAACTCCCATTCAAGTCACAGTTGCTGTAATGCACAGGGGGACTGCATGCTGAATTTATACAGTATGTTATGAATTTATACAGTATACTGAAAAATAAGCCAAGGTGTTTGGGAGGCCCTTTACTAGACTCCCAACAACTACTCACCTGTTTAAGCTTAGACACACAAAAGGTTTATCAGTGATAAAAAGCTTAGAACAGGTCTGTTAGCTGTCTTATGGTGTCAGGAGAAAGTCTCCTTTTAAAATGTATGTGCTTGCATTTGCAATGCAGTAGCTTTACTTCCAGCTCTTTAAGAAAATTGGATTAATTTAATAAGCATCTAAAAGTAACAAGTAGTAAAAAATAATAGGAGAATAACTAGGAGTGATACACCTGAAATCATAAACCAACCATAAACTGGCTCCAGAGATGTTTGAGGAAGAAAACCACTGGCATTTGAATGCATAAACTATTGAGAAATTAATTGCTTTTGGAAAGTAAAACTGTAAACCTCTAAGCAGAAATGAGTTCATTAAATGTTTGCTGGTTTGTTTGTTTGCTTGGTTTTTAACCATAAAACAAACCCATAACAAAAAGACAAAAAGTGAAATGGGAAGTTATACTGGAGTTCTGCTGGGTTCTGAAACTTGTTATACTCAATATGGATTATTTGAGAAAGTGGTGGTGTGCAATTTTCCTGAAGACACTGGGATATTAGTAGTTAATATCAGTTCTGTCTGAAAAGCTGCAAAGAAATTTGTAAGACTGAGTGACTGGGTAATAACATGGCAAATTAAATCCAGCATTAGTAAATGTAAAATGATGTCCTGGGGAAAAAACAATCCTAACTTCCCAAATAGGATTGATTGTCCCAATCTGACCATTGCCACTCAAAAGCAAAATCTCAAGATTAAATAGTTATAAACCAATAGTTGCAATCATCTCTCTTCTTAGGAGTACAACTTAGTATTAGGAATTATTAGGAAGAAAATGCATAAGAGATCATTTTTCCATCTGTATCTTGCAGGAAGCTGTCATCCCTTTCACCTCATAGCAGTGCATAAAACATGACTGAAAAAGAGTAAAGGAAGATTTGGAAGAAAGATCAGCAGGGTGGAACATCATCTTTGTAGGGACTCCTCAAGTTGGAAGAAGGAAAATCTGAACAAAAGTATGATATAGTGCAGCATAGAAGGGAAGAACAGGAGTGACTGGGCTGTCTCACTCCAAGGAGGATCCACAAGGGAATCTAGCAGGTGTCATGAGCAGGATAAGCACAGGGATAGCAGTGCCCTATGGGCATTGCAGCTCTGCTCCCTAGCAGGACTGTGAGGATGCTAGGACTCCATCAGGGCTCAGGACAAACTGAGTATGAAAGGCTGGCCTTAAAAACCTCTGAGACAGAAATACTTGGTAGCTTGGGCAGTTTTTTAGGGAAATGTGCTTCTTTCCTATGAATTTTCTTGTGCTATTTCTTTGACATCTCTTTTAAATCAGTGTCAGATGCAGGATACTTGCTAGATTGGTGGACTTGTGGTTTACCACTATGCATCTGTTCCTAGCTGCAAGTGCTTAGTTGCAAACAGAAATGCTTTGATATGAGCTGGAGTCTTCCTTTTATTTATGTAAAGAATTTATTTCCATTTTATAAGAGATAACTATTTAGTTCTATATTTGCTTAAGATTTTTTTATTCAAAAATATTAGTGGTACTTTTCCTTGATTAAAAGTGAAAATAACACAGACATTTTGTTTGTTTTTCTATGCAACATATCTGAGTTTATCAATATCAGCAGAAGTTTGCATTTGGTATAATTTACTTTAGAGAAATGTCTTTCAATGAAGAAGAATGTCATCGAAAAATATGACTGATCAGTAGAAATGTGGACCAGTTTTGAAAGAACTGTTTTGAAAGTTATGGGTGGCTACTTTTACTCAGAAACTGCCTGTCATGCTTATATGTTTTTGCAGTGATTTCTACTTGCCATAACAACAGAAGTTTAACAAACAGTATTTATGTGCTGCAGGCATAGAAGTGTACATAAACATAAAAGTAACAGAATGCAGGTTGCCAATCACATCATTCAGTTCTACTGAAGCTTCCAGATAGTTTTACTTTGCTAAAAGTTTCTTTCTTTTGTAAGCTTTTGAATTCTGAAGAATCTGTATTTTCTGCGAGGAAAGGTTTGGGTTTTTTTTTTCCCTACATGAAAAACCCAACTTTAGAAAAGATTTCTTCTCTTAAAGCACTTATGTAGCTCATACCCATGTTACAAATATTCAGGTTTGGTGTTTGTTAATCCACTAACAATTAGCAGTTTATTGCTTTAAGAAAAAAACAAAAAAAAGACAAACCCACCCTGAAAGCCAACTTTAACAATTTTTAACCATTTAATGTTCAAATTCAAAGCCATTTAAGCAAGTGCACTTGAGAATGGGCTGGAGAATAAGCCATGTGAATACATCTGTCACAATAGCTAGCTATAAAATATTTTCACCTCTTTCAAAAAGGTTGCATCAGCACATGTAGCATACATATTCTGCCTTGAGCATTTGCTTCTCAGAAAGACAGAAAGAAAAGCTAGAGATGTTAGGCAGTTTAACCATAAGAAATAAGCATTTTAAAATTCCCTTTATGTAGATGAGAAGTATTTCTGGCCTGGCAGCTCTCTAACAAAAACTAACAAATGGAAGATAATCATGGGCGAAACACAAGAAAAAAAGTCAACCTAAGATAAAATGATATAAACTGACAAGAAGCACAGGGGAACAGTTAAATGTATCAGAGAAAGGCACATATTGAAGCACAGATGAAAATACTCCTATTGTTGGGGATTATTGAAAAAGGCCTTCAAACAATGGGGGCTAAATTTCTTCATGACCTAAGGTGCCCTTTATATTTGAATCTTTAAAAAATACATTATTTCATTTACTTTAAATTTGTATATATGTTCATGATTTTGTCCATAACTTTGCTAACATAAACATCTGAACAGTTTGTCACATTTAAACATAAATTTGAAGTTAGCACTATCTATTATTCCAAAGCAAGCACTCCAAATATACTTTCCTTTCAAAACTGACAATCTTAAAAGTGTGCTGCATTATCTAATGGAACAAACCAAAAACCTTTCGTCACTTTCTAACTTTCTGAATTCTGGTTAAAATTATAGTATGTTCATCTAATTGCCTTAATAAATAAATGAATAAATAAATAAATAAATAGCTTTAGTGATTGTGTTAATTTTTCAAAACACAGTCATCCAAACCTTATGCAGAAATTGTGGAATTTATGGTTTCCAGCATTTTTGAGGCAGACACAACTAGAATTATTTTATTTAACTAGATTTCAAGTTTTTTTCTTGAAAAGGAAAGAAAAATGAAAAAGAGTGGAATGTTTGTGTTGAGCCTGAGCTCTGATACAAGATTTTAAACAATCTAGTGTATTAGTTTTGAGATTATCCATATAAATAATAGAATGTCAAAGAAAGAAATTAAAAAAAAATTGCAGCATATAAATTAAATCAATCATTTAGGATTTGCTATGCCTGAACATAAAGAAGCTTAACAGTGTATGGTAAGGTAATATTTTTATGTCATATATTTTATTAAGATGGTTTAACAATTAAAAGTATTTCACATGCAATATATATTTTTGGCATAAGAAAATAATTTGAAAGATGTCAACTGGAATCACATAACAGTGATTATTTACAAATGTAAGATAGAGTCACTTTGATTCTAATAAGTAAATGCCTGGCCTGAAGTCACACCTTCATATGCATCTAATGGTGCTCTCATTTTATCATATTTTAAAAATCCACACCTCATATTTTCTGTTTCCTTATATGGATGGTGCTAATGACACACATAGTAAACCTTCTATTAGCTTTGTACTTCAATAGAATTTGTTTAATTTCAGCTGTCAAACAATACGGAGGAAAAAAATCCAGTTTTTTGATAACCCCAGGATTTAAAATGCATTATCAGTGTGACAGCAGTAAATGTTTTCCAAACAATCTTATTTATGGGCCGTGTTCCTTCTTGGCGTAAACACAAATCTGAGCAGCATGTGAAATTCCTCATTTGTTTGCCATAAATTGTGCATGTTACTGATGTAAGATTTATTATGTAAGAGTGGCTGAGTAAACCAGCATTGGCACTGTTGATAAGCAACGTTTTACCTCCAGCTCCCTTACTGAGGTCTGAATGGAGCTGGTGTTATCTTAGAGATTTTACCAGCTGGTGAGTGCTCAGCAATCAATTCTGTAGAACTAATAATATAAATCATAGAACTATACAGCCATGGAATATGCTGAATATGTTGGAAGGGACTCCCAAAACCAGTGTTTCTTGAACTCTGTCAGGCTTGGGGCTGTGACCACTGCCCTGGGGAGCCTGTTCCAGTGTCCAACCACCCTCTGGGTGGAAAACTTCTTCCTGGTATACAGCCTAGATCTCCCCTGGCTCAGATTCATGCCATTTCTTTAAGTCCTTCACATTACTCAAGGTGAGGCTGCACCAGGGCAGAGTGGGAAAAATATAAATAACACCAAAAAGTGTATGCTAGTCCATCTTGTAATGCAGACATACTTTAAATGTGGAAGTTTGATGTTTTAGCCTCTTATGATTTTACCAGAGCAATATGTTAATACTGGAGGTCTATGAAGGTTTTTTTTAAAAAAGTCTATCTGTCCTTACCCTACAAAGACATTCAGTAGTGAGAACATGAGATTTTTCCAGCTGCACGTGCCTGGCTCAGAGGAGGCTGCAAAGACATTTTTAATACATCTTCTGCTCCATTGGAGTAACTGAATATTTGAACATGAAGAAATTTAGGCACGTGTCAATAGTTTAGCAGCTTTGTAAAGGATTGATAGAGTTTCTGATGCAGAATCTGGCCCTAAAGGCAGCTCTGAAGTACAAATCCCCAGCTGCACTATAGAGCCCTTTTGCTTAAAAGAGTGTACATCACTACTCCTAGAATGGCTGCAGTCAGGTCTGCTTTAAGCTACAGAAAAGTCTGTCAGGAGCCAGGATCCCAAATTGGCAGTAAAAGTTTTACAAAGTATTTCTATACTTTGCTTTTATTTCATATTTACCTTTTCTGCTTTTTGTACTCATTTCATATTCAACTTTAAATGTATGTATAAATTCCACTGAATCAATCTTTTTTTTTTTTTTTTTAATAGAAATGGATTTAAACGTAAATTTGATGCTTTTCTGAGGTGGTGGGTATATGTTTTCAAACACTTTCTGAACCTTGTTGCTTTTAGTTATTTTATAGTAAGTCTAATAGAAAAGCTGACTCCTAAGGGCTCAGCAAATGCATGGTGCATTGGATAATTTTTTTTTTTTTTTTCAATTCCTGGCTGGAAAAAGCAGCAGCTGCTCTGGTGTGCCAGTGGGAAGTGCCAAGGCTGCTCTTCTGGGATGGCTGGAGGGTCACTGCCAAGAATGGTGCATTTCTCAGGTTTTTGGGCATTGGGTCCACTCAGCTGTATTCAAAAATCATACCTCCAGATTTCACCATGTTGGAAAAAAATATTTCTGATGTCATAGGCTTCAGATGGACTGCAACCAAAGAGAAACAAAAAGGGCACATATCACCCTGTCCTGAATTCAAACTAATAATGTGTACTGAACAAAGAGATTTCAGACATTGTAAGGTTCTATCCCACACTATCCTCCTCTTGTTTTCATCTGCATTTTCTCCATCTGACTGAAAACTACTCTTTTCAAGCACATACTTTCTGCAAAAATATGGAAAATGTATTTATGATTTCTTTTCTTACACTTTAAAAATCTTTCTAAAGGTTGCTTTCATCTTGAAGATTTAATAATTCTGGATAGCAGACCATGCTCGTGACAGGTCTGTATTTTCTTGGACATATTGCATTTAATTCTGAGTGCAGTTTTCAGATTTTTTAAATGGAATTTTTGTGGGGTTTGTTTTTCATTATGTTAAACATAGAGCATCCATATGTTGCTTTCCTTTAGGATCTTTAAGAAAACATACAGTCATTTAAATCTGGGCTATTTTATCCCTGCAGTTGTAAAATTCCTGTAGAAGATGACTTCTGCCTTATATTATATATTTTCCTCCCTCAGTTGTTCCAAATGTGTGTTCTAATTCCTTCTCTTCATTATACTTTGTAGGACAAAGTTGCTGCAGGTAAGTAAACGTGCATGGGATATGAAACAGGCTCTTAACTCCTGTGCTGCATGGCATAACTCAAAATCTTGACCAGGGTGCTCAAGTGATATCCCTGGTTCGTGACCTTCAGGTTGGTAGATCACAATAGGAAGTGTAATATCTGGCTTCTGTGGTGTAATCTTTATTGTAGGAATAATACATGAGATCTCACATGCTTCTATCAGTTGCAAATGTTCTTGTAGCTCATTGTACAATATGTCAGATGAAATGGATTTCATGATCTTTTGTATAATGCATATGTTCCAATAGTAATTTCAAACCTAATTTATTTCCTCTGAAATTCATTCATCTTTTGGGTGCCATTTTAAACCATCTTAATTTTCTATTATACAAGCACAGGGGGTAAATTCTTTGCTCTCATATACATGTCCCACTCCCACTGGATTTTATGCAACATTTACACTGTCTAAGGGGAAAATTCAGCTTAGGAATATTTTTACTTTAACACTAGCATATAAGCCTTTTTTCTGTTCTAAACCTAGTAGTTATTTGGCAGTTGTGTTTCATTTCAGTCTTGCTGCTATAAGTAGAAATGCTTTTAAAGATATAATTTTTTCCAGATAATGTATCTCTGTAAATGACGAAGTTGACTTTGTGTCTTTCAAAATACCTGTATAAGTTATTGGGAATTTTAGCATCAGCTGCAAGTGTGTCACTGAGAGTAGTTATTGCATAATCCCTTTTTTTTTTTTTTAAATTTTTTTTTGTAGTGGCTGTTGGCGAATGATGAGTGCAGAAAATGAAGAAAAAGGAACCCAACACATTTCATTGTCTGCAAACTCCCAAGAACTTCTAAGATCATGGGCACAATTGTTCTTACATTTTTGCCTTTAATAAGAAAAATAGGAGAATAGGGGATTAAGGTAGCCAAAAGAGTTTTAAAAAGTATATTTCATTGGGAAGAGTGGCATCCTGGCAAGAACAAGCACATTAAGCTGCAGGGCATTGTTAAATAGAATAAATGTTTGGGCCAAAGGCAATGTATAAATGACAGTGCTGGAAATTTCATTTTTCCCTTGGAAGAGAGATTTTTTTCAGAGACCAATATAATTGGCAAGTTTAAATACATTTTACATAGAGTAGGATCAGTTTATACATTTATTCTGGAAACTACACAGTAATATTTTAATCTTAGCCCTCTTTCTCATTAAGGAAGTATGAGCTGAGTATCTCTCTAAGGTGTAAGAGTTACAGCACAGTTGCTTTCCCTTAGACTGTGAAGTAGAGTCTGTAATTCATATCTACATTTTTATATTCTACATTCTCCTTTATATTATTCTATATATTATACTTCTACTTGTCAATGCTTCTATGAAAGACCATCTAAGATATGTCATAATTACCTGCAGTAATCTGTTTGAGTAACAACATGGAATGAAATTATTTTAAAAATCAATGATATAATTAAAGAGACATTGGGTTTATTCTTCATGCTAAGGTGTTAAACAACCAAAACCTCACAATAGTATTCTGTCTTTTCTGGAAATTGCAGTAAAGATAAAAATGCAAGGAAGTTTTACAGAAGTAAGTCCTAGAATTTAGGAGAGTACATAAGTATAGAGGGTTGGATGGCGGGCACCCACCAAAGCCACTCTATTACTCACTTCTGCAATTGAATAGGGGAGAGAAAATAAAAAAGAGTTCATAGGTTGAGATAAGGACTGGGAGAGAGATCACTCACTGATTACCATCATGGGCAAAACAGACTTTAATTTTAGAGATACTAATTGAATTTATTACTAACAAAGAGTAGGATAATGAGAAGTAAAATAGACCTTAAAAACACTCTCCCCCCCAACCCTCTCCCTTCCTAGCTTTACTTCTTCTGACAAACCCTCGCCATACAAACCCAATACATTATGTTAAAAAGACATCACATAATAAAAAAGGCCTAAAAAATCTAGTAAGAAGTAATCTTTGCTCAGATTTAAAATCAGAATACCACACAAGGCTATGAAAATAGAAGTCCAAAACACAACATGAAGAAAATAATGGTCCATTACAAAAAGTGAATGATACTCACAAGCACCAGTTTGTGAAAGCATTGGTTCTTTAATCCATTCATGTCCCTTTCTTAGAAATAAAAAAGTAATTTATTTAATCTCAAACTTGAAATATTTTGTACTTTAGAATATTGATTCACAAGAAGTCCATCTAAAAAGATGGTGACATTTCTCAGCAAGTGTTCGTACGGAAGCCAGAACTGTAGATATCCATCAAAAAGTTTACTGGATTAAATTGGAGAAATAAATGCCAGCCACAGGATTTTATATATAAATCAACTTCTAGTATATATATATATATATATATATATATATATATGCATATATATATACTGCTAGTCAGTCTGAAGGAGATATTGACTGGAACAATCTTACAATTTTTACACCTGTAGAAGAAAAAAGAGGGATTCAGTTTTTGATACACCCAATGACATATACATAGAGAAGATGGTCAGGAACATGGGTGAAAGAATTAGACAAGAGAAGTAGACTTGTTCCTGGTGAAGAGCCAAGTGCTATATCAATTTTAGTATTCCTGCCTTGATGGTATAATACTGGGCTACACTTCTTTTGCTAAACTGCATTAGCATCTGCTCACATAGCTTCCTGGTAAAGAAATCAATGCAATTTATGAAGGGTCAAGATTATTTTTCTTTTTCTTGTTTTGCACTTAGGTATATAATTTCTAATAAGATCTAGAATCCTAGAAAGCAAAATACACATTGAGGGTTCTCTTTGTCTGTAACAGTTACCAACTCTCTTTTGAATCTTCTTAGCTTTTGGGCTCCACATATACAAGAAAGAATCCTGTTCAGATTGTCTGAATTCTGCTCACACATGCACATTTATAAGGAGTGTAAAAAGAAGGACAACTTCCATTATATAAATACATGAAGAGTTGCAGTTTGCCAATATGTTTTGGAATATTTCCCAAACTGGAAATCTCAGTGTTCACCATGATCCTTAAATAAAAGAAGGGATTATTTTGACAATTTCACTGCTGCTTAGTATAAGTGCCTGTCATTGGTGTTACTATTACAGATCACAGATTAGAGGAGGGGGGAGAAGCACGTAATCTTAAACATGCAATTCTAGAGCTATGTTTTTGAAAGCAACCAGTGTAATTCTGTGATACCTATGCATGGTTACCTATAAGGACATAGTGAAGCTGTAAGAATATCGTATTATAGATAATGAGTGGGATTTTGTCAAATTTTCCTTTTTTTAACAAAGCTATTCTGCTGGCTAGGCCAGCATGTATAAAATGCTGCTACTGTAAAGCCATGCCACTGGATTATACACAATTTATGTTATACCTTTCAGGGCATCTGCATGGCAGATTTAGGCAGCACTCTCCTGCAATTCCTCACATTCTTTTTCCTAATGGCAATGGTTCATCACCAGCTGCTCCAAGCTACAATTGCCTTCCTCTCAGCACTGTTTACTTTTGATTCTTCCTGGATGTGGTACATGTTGTTTTATGTCGTGTCACTGTTGTTATACTTACATAATGTACTTAAGTACTGTTTAGATTGACACAGTGTTAGTTCTAAAATTGAAAATAAAATGTCATTATTGGCAAGAGCAGCTGTTTTCACGCACATCATTTTCTGAACTTCAGTTTATTAATCAGGCTAAGCAGGAGTTTTTGTATAAATGGTAGTATTTTTTTTGTGAAGTATTCTATGGGCTTTAGATTTCCATCATAACAGAATTGAGTAGTATAATATAGCACAAATGTTTGATGTGATTAAAATTGTTTATTCTGGGTTTGTAATTAATTTAATTGTAACATCTAGAGGGCTGCAATTTTGAAAAGTTTCAGCCCTGATTGCCTATTATTCACATGACAATGCTGAAATAAAATGACACTATAGCAAATGAAAACATAACAAATAACCCTGGTGGTTCAATAATACTTTGAAAGAAAATCAGTAGATGTTCTGCAGAATTCACCTACAGGAACAGCATGAAAAAAAAGCCCATGTTTTAAATCAGTTTTTGCAAAAACCTGGTAAAAATTGGCTCTCCCAGAAACTGTTACAATGTTACTCATCTAGTAAAGCTGTTTTTTAACTTAAATATAATTTTAAATAACACCTGCTTGTGAAGTTCAAACAAACTCTAGGAAAAAAATCTTATTGTCTTTGCGGAAGCAATAGGGCTGCATAACCTAAAATCTCACCCCAACCTTTACTACCCTCCATGGAGAAGTTAAATGTAAAATTTATAAAATTTTCTTGCAGGAAGGTTTAGATTTAAACCTAGAAAAATTTTAACTGGTCCTTGACCCCATACAAAGCCTAGCTTTGCACAATAACTGTAAGTTCTTCTTACAAATCAAGTTTATAGGGTGGGAATGCCCTGGATACAGTATGTTTCAGCATTGACTGACCAGCTGCATCATGCACATTATATTCCTATTAATTCCTATAAAGAGAAAAGGAAAGCATTCAAATTATTTACAATACAAATTATATTTTTTTACCATACTTCATAGAATCATGTAATCAAAAAATCACAGAATCACAGAATATTCTGAGTTGAAAGGTGTCCACAAGGATCGAGTCCAACTCCTGGCTCTGCACAGAATCATCCCCAAGAGTCTCATCATGTGCCTGAGAGAATTCTTCCTCTAAGAAAAAAAAAAATAGTTCTAGGTGGTTTACATGTTAGCATGAATACTAGCCTTGTGTTTTGAGCTGCTGGACTGATGTGTCTTGGAAATATTTTTATTTTCCTTGGAGAACATTGGTGTATATTCTACATTTGCAAAAAACAGTTTTGTAAACTGCTTCTAATTGACTCTAGGAGGTGGTGTATTAGATTTGTTTTTACCTGACTAATTCAGTTAAATATTTACTGGAAAAATTCAAAAAATGCTTTGCAGATGACACTGGATTAAACATTTGCTGTTGTTTCATCAGTTGTAAATGATTTGTGTAGCTATTTCATGGAGCAGGTCTAATTCTTTCACTCTTTTGAGCAAGCACTTAAAAATTTACAGCAACACTGTTCTTTCATTGAAAGTTATTTCATAATCTTTAACAGCAAAATGAGCAATTAAATTTCCATATTACCCAAAAAGGAGGCGAAATATATCTCTAAACAGATTTCTTCTTTACATAAGAAACATAACTTAAAAATTCAGTATTTATTTTTTAATGTTTACTGATGTGGTTTAAAGTATTCAGTAGTTAAAAGGAAAGGCAGAGAACTGTCAAGGAAATTGAGACTAAAGCTGCTACTCTGCTTTATTGCTCTACTGATTATTATGAGAAAGAATCGTTGCTGGAATAGTAAGACTACCAAGGGAAGAGCAATTGGTCAAAAAATGGAAGAAGCACAAATATGTTCATTGAAGTAAAATGCTCTGTATAATTTCTGCAGTCTCAAATCACAAATGAAGATTAGAATTTATAAAAAGAACTATAACAGAATGTAAGATTTAACAAATTCCTCTGCAAATGTGATCTTTAATACCGTATAAATAATTTTGAACTCATTTGATTTTATTTTTGAAAACTTCTGAATTGTTTAAAACACATCCTATTATATCTCTACCACTATACATTTTGCTATGCATTGCTGAGAATATAAAACATAATTCTTTTAGCATTCCTGAAGAAAGATTAATTAGGTGTTAGGGAGTTTTTGAACATTTGAAGATGTTCAGCTGAGAGAGTTGTGGTTACTCAGGCTGGAGAAGACCTTGGGGATGCCTTAGCAGCAGCCTTCCAATAGTTAAAGGGGGCCTACAAAGGACCTGGAGAGGGACTTTGACAGGAACATGTAGTGATAGGACAAGGGAATGGCTTCAAACTGAAAGAGATCAGAATTAGGTCTGATATTAGCAAGAAATTCTTCACTGGAACAGGTTGCCCAGAGAAGCTGTGGATGCTGCATCCTTGAATCCACTCAAGTATAGTAAGAGAGAACAAAAGATGGAAGAGTCTATCCAAATATGGTCCTGTCCTATGGATATAAACTTTCCTTTGTGCACTTTATGTATACTGCACTACAGATGACCTCTTACAATTTTCTGATTACCATCTTAATCTATTTTTTCCATATCCTAGAGTAAGTTCATATTTGAATGATTATTAAATTATGTAAATTAGGGCACATATAATAAAGAAAAAGATATACCATTTTTCTGTAGGTGAATGATACACTGCCAAAATATCTTTTTTTATAAAAAGCCCTTGTCATATGATATTTGTAACTTCCCTTTGAGCTATTCTTAGCTGGTCAACAACATTGCCTTCAAGAGTATTTGTCAATGAAGTTGTCTAGACTGGTGTTCAGAGCAGAGAAACAATAAGGAACTGGCTTAGGAGGTGCTTCTCTTTCAAGAAAACCCACCTCTTTCAAAACTGTGCAGGCAATTTTTAATGCTCAAGCTGTTTCTTGAAGACCTGACACTTTTGCCGCTTGTGTAAATTTTCCTGTTCCTTCTGACCATGACAGCTAATTTAGAGCACTTCAAATGTGACTGAGATTTTTTACTTGATCATAAAAAAATCTTAAGTTGAAACAGAAGGCAATCAAAATGGCATAGAAGAATAAGCATCCTTTTCCTTCACAGTATACCAAACTCTGCCTACTGCTGTAACAAAGGGAAAATGAGTTATTATGATGAGGATTAAGTTAGCTACCTAATCACAGATGGGGTCTAGTGTAGCCTTTGGGAGGTGATTCACATTATTCTACAAAGTTCTGCAATAATCTCTATAGGTGGTAGCAGGTCTTACTAAATAACACTTAGAGTGTTACTTCAGGATAGCATATTGTTAAGCCAGCCACATAAGTCTAAAAGTTTACTCAAAAGCCTCTCTGCAAGATCAGAAAGGGGACTGGTGCACTTTAGAGAAGAGGATGGAAGTTAGCTGTTTCCTGGGAAGTGCAGTTGCTCTCTCTCAGTATTCCAGGGTTGTCCCATATCGAGAACCACTGTCCCTTTAAACGATACTTGGCAAAAAAATCCCCTGAAGGCAATTAAAAAAAAAAGCATCTTGAAATCTCCCTGGATCATGGGGAAGAAGACATGAAGCTTGAGGAAATATAGGGCTAAAGGGACATTAAAAAAGTTAATGGAGGTGACCTGTTATTTAGGGTATGTCATAGTAGGGAGAAATATTTTAAGTCTTGATACTCCCTGAAGAGACATGGAACAGAAATATACCTTTTTGTTTTCTCTGTACACTGCTTCAAAGGAATATCTGAGTTCATCTCTAATTTATTTCTTCTAGAGTGAGTGGCAACAACTTTTGGCTGAGATTAAAAGGAGTAACAATGAAGGAGTTATTTGATCATTTAAATTTAGCACATATACTGTTCAGATGTCATTTTGCCAGAAAGTTTACTTCTGTAGCTAGAAATGCAGTACAACTGGAAAAGGGGACAGTGACTGCTTCTTATCAGTGAAATAAGGTGAATATTTTAATCTTCACCAGTGTTTTTGTCTTATGAGTTTTAACACTGTTATAACACTGGCACTGCTAATATTGAAATTTAGACTTGCAGAATTTTATTACTGTGGTTTATGCTCCACCCACACATTGAAGTTCAGACACTTACTATTAAGGACATTGTTTTACCTAAAAAATTAATTTCATGCACTGCTAATGAGATAGCCCTGAGGAAAGATGGGGAATTTGAGCCTTGTAAATATACAATAAAATATATTCCTGCAAGACCTACCAAAGCCTGAAAAATTAATAAATATTATTTATTCAATTCAGCATTATTAAAAAAAAATCAAAGTAGTTGCATTTTGAAAATGATATAGCTTGTTTTCTTGCTAAAAGTTATCCACTACCTATTGCATCAGAAATCAGAGAGTATCTTCAAAGTTGTCCTTTCCACACCCATCCAGATGACAAGGATTTACAGTGACAGGATAGTTCAGTGATTTGGGCATAAAAGATTTGTTTCACTGTCTCCTTTAAAGAGGTGCTCTCTTCCTTCTCTGGAAAGCTGGCATATAATATTTCTCTTTTTCACTTGAAATAAGATCTTTCTTGTATTGTGGAACGTTATGGCAGTGATTGATATAAATACATATGCACATACACATTAGAAATGCTGTACTCGAATCTACTTGCAATTCCTAATTTTTCAGAGCAAGATTCTCAAGCTGGAGAGTGAGTGAGTGAGCGAACTAAGCATTTCAGTGTATAAACACTAAAGGGAACCGGGAGAAATTCTAGGGTCATTGATTAGGGACAAAATAGGAGAACACTTGGACAGGTGCAGACTGGTCAAAGACAACCAGGACATTTATAAAGGGGAAGCCATGCTTGTCAAATGCTATTAACTTGTTTGAGGAGGTGACAATGAGAGCTGACAGGGGTGAAGCAACAAACATAATCTGCTTGGACATCAAGATGGCTTTTGATACTGGCACACTGAAGAGCAGATACAGGGTTAGTAAGAATCTGATGATAAAGTGACTGATAGAATGTCTCTAAAATCTCTTAAGACTCAGTACTGCCGACATATCACAGCAAAACATGAGGGAATGTGTAAAAAAAGTTGTGGGAATAAATGCATTTGATAGGATTTTTCACTATTAAAAAAGAGGATGGATGAATTAGAAAGTTTGTGAAGGAGGGAGGCAGAAAAAGAAGAGCAGTGAGAGAGGATAGGATTTTTCACTATTAAAAAAGAGGATGGATGAATTAGAAAGTTTGTGAAGGAGGGAGGCAGAAAAAGAAGAGCAGTGAGAGAGGAAAAGAATTGACGTGTTCATTTGTTTCTGAAAGAGAAAATGCCTTGAAGATTAGGCTATGAATGATTGCTGCAGAAGATGGGAGCAAAAACACCTGATATGTCCCTTTATATCTGTCCATACCTACCCTTAACTTTATTGCAGACAGGAAGTGGTTGCTGAAGTGATGATTTTCAGTACCTGCTGAGTTTCTGCTGTGAGCAAGACTCCTAAGAGCTTCGTGTTGAAAGGGCAAATTTGAGGCTCTGTTCCTATATAGAAACTGGCCCTGTGCTTGATACCTTCTTATCCTTTTAAATATAAAATAGAAATAGAAGTGTACAGGATCCTTGACTCCAGCTTCCTGTACAGTCATTTCTCTGGATGTGCTTACATTCTGTTTTGCATGGTAGTATTTGCCTTTCATCACGCTCCATTTGCTAAATGAACCAAATAGAGTATTTAACAAATAGGTACCAACTATAATAGGTGTCAGGTGCAGAAAGTTAGTGAACTTATGTTTGAGACAAAATTTGCTGTTTGAGTTGATAACTGTATGGAAAAAATGAAGTAATAATCAAACAATATGTAAGAACTTTCCATTCAATCATATGTTTTTAGTTTCCAGAATGCTGTGTGAAGTTACAATATGCCTTTTAATTTTTAGATAATTAATTCAGTACAGACATAGACAAAAATTTTCCATTGTGAATAGAGGAAACATAGATTACTGGTGTGGAATAGCCATGGGCGAAACAAACAAACAAACAAAAAAGTTAATGAGAAGAGCTAAATCCTAACTGATCAGTTATTTGGGAAGATTTTTTTTTTGCTATGCTTTTTGAAATACTTAGCAAAATCTTTCACCAATTTTTTTTCAGTCCCATTTTAAATTTTAAAAACATAAAGAAAAGCTTTTGCAACATATACTTTAAATCAATTCATTATTTTTATTAATTTCACGTTTAAAAACTTATGTTCCAGCTCAAAATGGTGACCTGTTATAATTTAATGTAGTAATCAGAGACAGGGAAATGGTCGTTAGGCAAGAGAGAGGAACAGCCTTTGTAACTGAAGAATAGGTACAACAGGTACAGTTCCCATTTCAAAGAATCAAGAATGTACAAGTAGTGTGAAGTTTAATGATATATTGAGTTTCCAAGAGAGGGCTTAGATAAATTTTTGTCTTCTTACTTAGGTACGGAATTTGTGCAACTTCTAGTTCTAAGCAGCTCTGCAACTACTCCCCATCTTGACTGAAAAGTTTTATTTCCTTTAATTTCCTTTAGTAGAATTAAAAACAAGCCTAATTTTAGGAAGAAATCTGGTTTTGTAGCTTTCTGTTAGCTAAGAGAAAAGGTTGCACTGTGATGATGGCTTCAGTGGCCAAATGTGTCAGAAAAAGGAAACAGAACACAACTAGAAAATAGATGGTGCTTCAGATTTCTCAGAATCTGACTAGAGCAGATTAATTACCAAATGTGAATAAGGGAAACATCATAGTGGGAAACAGGTTAGTGTTTTGGGACAACAAGAAAACATAACTCCAAATTTATGAGTTTCTTGGTTTTCAGGTTTTTTTAGTCTTTTCAACATCACATCTTTCCTGTGTTTCGGTTTATGTCATTTGAAGTAGTTGAAGTATAATTATCACACTATATCAAATACAAAATAGGTATATTTTTAATAAGGAAACTATTGATGCTGGAATAGAACAGGAAAGCAGAAATGTAAACTTGTGAAATAGGGAACACTGTGCATTTGTATATTCCAATGCATTTTATTAACAAACCGAGTATTTTAAAGCTACTTTGGATGCCGAAAAAAGACAAGGAAATTAATATTTTTGTAATATACATGTCACCTTATATTTCATGCCTGATTCATTTGAAAATGTAGATTAATTTGCAAACAATTTAGAGAGGTGAACTATTGAATTGAGTCCTATAAGATTTAGGATTTGTCATCTTTTAAAGTTGACACTCAGTGAGAGCTTGTCAATTACAAAGAAGTGAAATGAAGTGAAAATAAGCCTCGTCTTCATCTTCTTGTTATATGCTTGGTTGGTTATAGAGACACCATTTACAAGCTGAGAATAATTACTTGTAAAGTATTTTTCCCTTTAAACCAAAATTATTTATTATTTTACCTTACCCCATTTTGATACAACAGTTGCTCGAATTTCCTAATCTTATAACCAAAATAGAGTTTCAGAGCACGTGGCTACCTGAAATCGTGTTTCAGTTGAAAATGAAAAACACCGTAGGATTTTTTTCTCAAACATTACTAATCCTCTTGTGACGGTTTATACAGAATTCCCTCACTTTCTAAATCTACTGCAGCATGTAATTTGATAAATATACATATGATAGGGAGAGAACAGCAACAGTAAAAACCTTTTCTATTTACATGCAAACATATCAATGTTCTCTTCCACCTTAAATGTGTATTATGTTATCATTCTCTTGCTTCTAGCAAGGGACTTTAATTTTTGTAGAGTTCATTCTTTTAAACCTTTCCTTAAGCTGTAATACAGTCTTTCTGATGAGGTTTTCTCAGATTTAAGTGAGTTGGCACTTTATTTTCTTATCAGTTTTATTCAGCACAATAAATGCTTAGAGGACTTCTGTAATCAAACAACTTGTGTCATCCTACCTTCTTTGCATCCAGCATTTCTGTGTTTCATACATTTCCATGTTAATTTCCATTTTATCAAAATCCTCTATCTGTTTTAGAAGTAAGAACTCTGTAATTCAATTATTTTCTTCTGGATAAAATAATAAGGATATATTCAGCAACTCTGCTAAAGCATTACTTTTTATTTTTAACTAGAGCTCTGAGCTGGTTTTTTTCTTGCTTTTTTGTCTTGCTTTTTTGTTTTCTGTCATGACCAACTGAGAGGCCAGATAATTTGTCTGTGGTGCTTAGCAAACCAGTAGCTCAACTTGAAGAAGTCATCTCCCAGTTCAGAGACTTGTGCCCAGACCACACAGCTCCCAAAATAAGCTCCTCCCAGCAGAAGGAGTGTTCAGGTAAACATAGCAGCCGCTTCCTGAATGGGAATTGGTACTTGATGCCAGTCATTTTATTTGTAAACCTACATAGAACTTAGTGATCACATATGTAAAACATAGATGTCAATTATTAATGAAAGTTTTTAGAGGATAATTACCAAATTTTTTTTGTCAGGCAGTTAATTTTCTTTATTAGTTGATCTGGATAATTGTATTTGTGCATCAGTCTTGTGGTATTTGAAGCACAGAGCAAATCTTATAACACATCTTGTATTATTTCAATTTTGTCTTTTAGTATTCATGCTATTCCCTAGTAGAATTCAGTTATGCTATTTAAATGTACAGTAGGATATTTCATTTTTACTGCAGAAGAATGCTTTGATCTATCAAAAAGTTTAATTGCATTTCATGCAGTAGTTTCTGTTTGTAATTAGGTGTATGTGTGGCAGTTGCTAAGTGTTTCTTTCATGTCCTTCCATTCATTTTTAAAGCAAATTTTCTGTTACACCGTCACGTACTATGAGTAGGTGCTTTGCTCAAATTCCAGAACTTCATATGCATATCTGATTCCCCCAGTCATTCTTGAAGTATTTTGGCAGCTTGGCCTTTGCTTATTTTGATTATTCCCTTACTGATTTTGATGGACAAATGCATAAATTTACTTAATATTTAGTATATTTATATATTTAGTCAGTCTCATCACACTCCTTACTTATTATCCTTTCTTCTCTCATGGAAAATGCCATAGATTTCTCTTCTGGCGATTGCAACACTTGTGAGCAATTGAAATATATTTGAATTCCTGGATAAATGATATTTATTTAACTGCCATGGCAAAATCAAATTAAAACTACATTGGTCACAAGGAATACTTCCTTTTTATTTTGTTTACCTTTTTGATATCTCTCATGTAGAACTTGCATAGCTGGCACAATAGGATGAGGTATCCCATGTCTTAAAAATCAGTGTCTTTGGTATATGGAAGTGTGTGGAATTTTATAGGGTCTGGCCTATCTTGGTATTTTTCTTAATTCTGCAGCTATAAAGCAGTAAGGATAATATACTAGCCTCTTATCTGCTGTACTGGGACTACAGCTTCAGACAGCAGCCAGAGAAATTGGCTTTCTCAACGTGGTTCTGAGGAGTTTGATCAGGGTGAACTGTGGTGGCCAGAGGCTGACCAACTGAGAAGCCAGCTGGTTTATTTGTGAGCATGCTAATATGCTCAGAACTGCCTCTTGCCATCAGCACAAAGAGGTGGGATGGAATATCAACAAAATTTACACAATACAGATGGCAACTAAATAAACCCATTACAAAACCTCGCTTCTTTAGTGGCTTGTGTGTTGGCCAAAAGAGACAGTGGGAAATCTTCAGTTTTGTTTTGAGCAAAATGTTTTCCTTAAAGCGTTGATACTGAAAAAGAATATTTTGCATGTTCCCCAATAAAATCTATGTCAGAGCAGAGGATTCAAAGGAATATCATTACAAATTTCTTAACAAAAAAGGCTTGTGATAAAGCAGCTTAACATTTTATTGCCAAGGTCAATAGAAAAACTTCAATTTTTCTGTAGATAGCATAAAGTGCTCTTCAGGATCATTACACTTCTGTATCGCCATTTTAATTTTAAAAAGTATTTCATGTATCTTCTATTTTTTTTTTTTTTTTTTTTTTTTTGGTACTTGAGCAGTTCAAAATGTTACTAATGCACTAGGTGCTGTTGTTGAGCTAGAGGCACTAATACTTCTCTCTTGTGTCCCAAATCCTACTTCAATATATAAAAAATCAGCTGCTGCAGTCAAAGGTAGCATGAGCTTTCTGAGGAGAAATAGAAGTAATTCCAAAAGCAATATGTAATTATTGTGCACCTGACTGAATGTTTCTCATTTAATTTTGTTGAAATACATATTAGAATTTTACATATAGAAAATTAAGTCAAATTATATAAGTGAAGCACAAAAGAAATGAGAAAGTTCAGTGTGCTGTAAGTATACAATGGAGTTCCCATGTACCAGTGCTAACAATAAACAGGACAGAGTTTTTAACTTTTTTTTTTTTTTTTTTTTTTTTTTTAACAAATGAGCTAAATGCTATGTAAAAAGATTTATCTATTTTGCAAGAATTTTGTTTAAACATTTTAAAATGTATTTTGCATATAAACCCATATCTATAAGTTGTTTTCCAGCTCCTTTCAATTTTCCTTTTCAAAATCTCCAATTAGGCTACTCAAATACCTATGTATTCATGCAAGTATTATTTACTTCTTGACTGAAAAACATAAAGTCATTTCTATTTATGAAACATTTTTTTGTAATGTGACCTGGCATTTCTCATCACTACCGCTTGCAGTCTAGTCTTATAAAATTTAATGGATGTCAAAAATGAGCACAGTATGAAAAATAAATAGACAAAAGAGAAATCCTTTACATGTTAACAAATGTCACAGAAAGATCGCTTGAAGTTAAAAACCCCATGGAGAAAAATCATTTGGTCTTGACCAAAAGAAATACCTCTTTAAGATACATGGCTAAGGGAAATCTTGGAATTTTCTGTCTTTTGAAAAGAGTAGACTTAATTTGTATGTCCTCTCAGACTATGCTTCATCTTTATTAGAGAACTCCTTCCCTTCCAATGGTTTTAGGCAGATTAACTGGCCTAATTGGACCTAAGCTGCTGTGAAGAGAGAGGGAAAAAAGGTGGAGGCACAAGCTCTCCAAGTCCTCAAGTCACATCCTCCTGGTTGACTGGTCTGCTTAGCCAAGCTGAAACTGGTCTTATTGTCATGTTGGGTGCATTAATTGGAGTGCAGACTAATTTGCAAGAATGCTTTAGTGCCCTTTAAAAGGTGATTTAAAATTCAAAGTGATGGAAATTGTATAAAAGCATGCTGATCTGATCATTACCCAGAATTCAGTTTGACATTTCCTCTATTTATCTGTTTTTATTGTTTAGACTTTAAGTTTACTGTGAAAGACTTAGCAGACTGCAACAATTCATGATATTCTCTGGATTGGTTGATAACCCTCCCCTTTTGTGAACTCAGAGAATGCACCTAAAGTAAGCCAGCTAAGCACAAAAGTGTCTTGTTTGGGGATGATAAAATAAAGAATATATTTAGATCATGCAATGTAATAATAAACACAGAAATGGATTTCTTTTGTTTCCATCAAATACATGAAATAAACTCTTTGGAACAGTCTTACCAGATAGAGACATTAGCACCCCATTAACATAGGCTTGAATGGTAACAAGGATAATGAATTTTCATTTTTCAAGCAAGAAGCCACAAACACAAAATTATGCACTGTTTTTGCAAACTCTATAGGTAAAGAGATATCTATTGCTGAAATGCAATTGTGTTCATGGATGAAGAGTGCTTTCTGCCAGCAGTACCAAACAGCTCTCCACAACATTTAACAAGATAAAAATACTATTTGTCATGTGAAATTATACAAGAAGCCTTAAGATGATCTGTAATTAAAGTACAGAAATTAGACTCTCATGCAATGCAATAAACATGAAAAATTCCCAGGGATTTTTGAGTGATGGACTGTAGGAAACTACAATTAGAACCTTTCCTCTGCATTTTCCTCAAAGCCAGCAAATAGATTTTAGTCCTGACACAAAGCAAGTGATGCTTTACCAAAGTGAAGGCATTTGATGCTGTCTCTGAAGCATACTACACTTGTCTGCACCAGAAACTGATAAAACTGGCTACTACCAGTGCAAAATCCTTGGTAGCCAGTGCTAGTTCCTGAAACATTTAGAGGTACTGGCCTGGAAAAATGCTTTTACTTGGAAGTTGCCCCCTGTTACTCTTCTGATTAAGAGAGATTATGTTGGCAGGAATTTGTGCAGAAATTAGCACATTTGGATTGCAGGCTACCCTCTACCCAGGTAGTCTCCAAAGCCATTGTCTTGAGTGAAATTATGAGGAATTTGTATTCCATAACACATGGAATGGTTTCTTTTTGCATGTAGCTAAGTTATTTGCTTCAACAGAGACACATGAGGTAGGTAACTTTTCCTTTTTATTCTGCACAGAAGAGGAAGAGGAATAAGATTACACCTTCCAGTATATCAGTCATGTTATCAGTATATTTGGGTTGAGGAACAAGTCAATGGCAGATATGCTGAAGTGATGTAAATTTCTTTAAATAAAAGTTTTAGTGTTGCTTTTGGATTTTCTTCCCCAAAATTGTAATTTGTTCAGCTGAACTGTGCGATTAATATCCAGCTCTCTCTAAGACTGTACTTGTGTCAAGTTTGTGGCACTACCTTCAGATGGCATAGTGAGGCAGAGGCTGACTTAGAGATTAATTCTTGCCAGTACCAATATCAAGTAACAAGGACTAAAAGGAGGATGTTCAGAACTTGAGTTTTTAGCCTGACTGCAATTGTCAATTTTAAAAGTCGTAAATATGGAAAGGAAAAGTATGGAACCTCATGGTTCCCTAGTATGGAACTAGACAACCGTCATTTTAAAGAGTGAACACTGAAATTTTGGCCTCTGTGTTAACTGAACAAAAGCTAGGACTTGTACAATGTATTACATACATCCTTTTGGCTGTGCAGCTGTCTTGGCCAGTTCAACTATGTTGCATTTGAGGAATTTACAAGTTCAATTTTTTTGATTTGGTTTAATGTAAAAAAGTATTGGGGTTTATTTACTGAAAAACCACTGCCACACTCATAGGTTAAAGGACTGTTGCTTAATGTACTGTTGCTTTCCTTAAAAAAAAAAAAAATTGCATGTATTTGTTTCTCTATCCCATTTTATTCTCTGTTAAAGTAGAAAATATTTACCATGGTAACCTGGTCTACATAAAATATGCATAATTTGTTCTAAGAGTCATGGCAATGTGTAATGAAGTCTGTCCTGAAGACATTAATAATGTTTTCATATCATGCAATGTTGTCCCACTGCTAGGTGCACAAGATTACCCGTGGGCAAAAAGCAAAGCATTAGGAACAGCCTAAAGAATTGATTAGTTGTAATATCATACACTGAAGATGGACAGTCTGTATGACAGGTTGTCTTGTATGAGAATTGGCTCCTTAACACACTCTGCTTGTATTATCACATCGAGTAACAAAAACACCCCAACATGCAGAGCCCACCACAATGAGCACCTCAGCTTCTGATATGCAAACAGCACACACTTATTGTCCTCTAAACACTGCAAGAGTTTAGGAGAGGAGCGATCAAGGGCAGATAAATGACAGTAATGCAACTTAAGAACAGGGCATGTTCCACTAGTAGAAAATTAATGGTAAGAAAAATGTTATAAATAGATGCATTTACAAGCACAGATAGAGTCCTCTGAAAAAAATGACTTAACTCATGCAGACAGATATTCACTGAATTCTCTGTGTGAAAGGTATATATTAGCTATCCATGCAGTCTTGAATATGAAATCAGCTTTATGTTCCACATACATAGGCATAAGCACATGTCAAGTGCCTAATGTCTAACAAACAGTGTGCAACTCTGGTACCTTAAATTTCCTGTGGACATCAGTAGGGTCAGAACTTTTCGTAGTATGCCTTCTATTTGTAAGAAGGCTTAATAAGTACTTTTAACCCGCTCAATATTTAAATCTGGAATTTTTTATAGCTGTTTGACCAAGTGGCAAATAGCACTACCTCTGCATTTTCACGTGATCAGACTGAAAACTGCACATTATGTCGATGCATTCCATGTGAACGCCCCCATGTCCACTTGTTTGCACAATTTGGGAAAGCTAACTTCTGAAGAAGCTAGTCTGGTACTTATGCTTGTACCCTTGGGAGTAGCCTTGGAACTGTACTCTTTGGGAACCAAACCCTAGCACACAGAGCTGATACAGCCAGGCTGCACAGGAGATCGCTACACGAGGAGCAGAAATGGAAGAACCTTCCACCAGTGCCATGCAGCACACAGGCAGAGCCACCCCACTGGTGCTGCAGCCACTTGCCCCATCCAGTGCCAGTACTGCATGGGGGCACAGGCAAGTGGCAAGTGAGTTGATTTAACCACAGGGAGCTGGGCATGCCAGCTCCACTTCCAGAGTCCCATAATTGCATAACTGAGATCTCAGAGTATCGCCTCAGATCCCCACATTTTGGACTTTGCCAATCTCTCTTCCAGAGTCCACCTGCTTTCGAGGCCAACAGGAACTCTTTGCTTATTTAAAAAATGCATGTGCTCAGCACCACTATGGCCTCAGAATGCTGAGTGTGGCATCTTCTCTGCTGGAGAAACAACACAGTAATGCAAGTAAGTCGTGGGAACCTGACCATGGTTGAATGAAAGGGCTTTAATCACACAGAAAAGAAAACAGCTACATGCACCTCAAAGGTTGCTGCAGGAGAAGGAAAATTATCTGTTCACAACAACCTTTGTAGAAATGATAACTAAAGGGATCAAATTAGTTAAAATTTGTTTAGAATAGGATGTGGGAAAAGCCTTCTAATAGTAGGGATAATGAAGGTCTGGGCAAGAGTGACTGAGAAGGTTTCAAAAATATCAGTTTTTGATCATTTTTAAGAATGAGTTCAACAAACAATTTTCAGAAATAATACAGGTTTATTTGATTTTGTTTTAGACAGTTGGTGAGCTAGATGACTTTTTCAATTCCCTTCCAGCTGTAATTTTTCTACCATTCTGTGATTTTAAAAGGTGATCTGTAGACCAAAAAAAGAGAAAAAATGCACAAAAAGAATCTATTTACTGAGCAGAACATGATATTTCAGAATAAATAAACCAAATCAGCTGTCTGTTTAGTGACAAAGACCATTCAGTGATGAAGAACAAATAATATAAATCACCTGGAAATTAAATACAGTATTTGAGACATCCATAGTTTTAAATTCTTTATATTTTATGAAGAAAGTTATAAAAAAAGCTCAAAGTATTCAATGCTCAGCTACTTGAGATTCCTTTCTGCAAAAACTAAATTAGATAGCCTGTGTTTCTTGAGAAAAGCTTTTGTTGTGAAATTGCATAAGGTTTTTGTTTTTTGATATTTAAACTAAATTGTTTCCTATGAAGCAACTATAATATGGATCACCTACAAGAAAAAGAATAAATACCATTAAAAGAATACATTGTCTCACACTGTGTAGTCTACTATATCTGCACATGCATATTATACATACTCAAATACTTAAAAATAGCAACCATAATTTAAAAAAGATGAAATAAAAAATTTACTGACAAAACCACATAACCACATCATATCATATCACACCATATCAGGATCATAAAATCAGAAATATCTCTTTGGAATTCATCCTCTATTTCTCTTAGCATGATATTTATCCTGAAGCATGAGCAGGGCTTTGCAGAGCAGATAAATATATTTGCAGAAAGATAAATAAGCATATCAGGTGCAACATTGAATAACATTAAAAAAATACAGACAAAGACAGATAGGAGATCATTAGGATGCAATGTCAGTAGCTAATATAATGTGACAACATGTGAAACTGCTAATGCTAATGTTAAGTATTTTGTTTCTTATAGAAATGGAAATCTAATAACTACTTCACTGAGAAAAAAAAAAGATGACATCACCTTTTAGCAGTTGCAGCATTTACCACTTTATGAGACTAATATCAGTAGATACTTTAAAAATTAATCTGAACATTTACTGAAAGTCCATGTGGTGGTTTATTAAAAAAAATCAAAACATGCCATGACAGATTTCCAGTAGTTGCTCCATTTTGGTAAACCCATGTGGTAGGATATTTGAAGATATCTGATGTTGCTACATGAATGGTGCTAGATCATTCATTCTAAGAGCACTTGGAGAACAAAGTTTTGTAAATGTTTGACATATAATGTCAGTTTGGGCCATGGAAGATCTTAAGGTTTGACAAGAAACATAATGCTAAGAGATGAATGTTGTGCGCCAAAAATTAGCAAGTGCTGTGTTCATCTTGAAGGAATAAAATATCTTCCCCACTAGCACCATTTTTAACAACAACAAAGAAAAGGTCTTAAATTACCCACATGGGTACAGAAATCAGGTGTAGCAACCAAAGTAACAATATTTAGAAGTACTCTGAAAATGTAGCTGGGTGTCCTCACTAAAATATTTAACCCAGCATAACAGGCTATAATCAAAATTAAGCGTGTTTTAAAATCAGAATCAGAGAGGTTAAAGTTAGCAGACACTGTAAGGCTGTAATACTGCTTCTTAAATTATTTGAACAGAACATAATCCAAAACCCATGGTAAAAAATTGGATGGGCAAAATGCAACTTGTGCAGCATGTGTCTATTCCTGTTAGCTGAATTGCCAAAGAATATATATATATATATATACACATATATATATATATACAGATATATTTAAAATACTAAGATATCTGAAGGGAATCTGGAAAGATGGTTAAAGTGTTAAAACAGTGTTTGGTAAAGTAAGGGGGAACAGATTACCATGCAAAATATTTTGACAGTAGAGTTTTTCACCTTTTATTTTAAACTGGAAAATTAATTGAAAGCTCAAAAAAAGAGGACATTACTAAAATCTCCAGCAAATTATACATGGTATACATTATTTATTAGAATAATATATTTTTTGCATATGGGTTTTGCTGCTAGGGTAAGTACTGAAGTTTTTGATGTTTTGCCACTACATATAATAGCAACTGTAATTAAAGAAAAGCCTGTAGAAAGAGAATAAAAACAAAATATATTTGTTCTATCGAATATTTGCATTGCTTTTGTGAATTCAGAAGCTTTTCAATTTTATATTCTCATAGAAATAAGATAAGAAAAAAAACAGAGCTAAAGAGGGTGGGAAAAGTAATTTTAAAAAATTAAATAAAGTATTTCAAGAAATTCTAAATTGGTTCAATCTTTGGACAAACTATTACTTTTAGAGGAAGAGGGTCTTCCCCTGAAGAGGAACTACTGGTTTAAGATTAATCAGCTTTGGCACAGAATAGCACAGTCTGTTGCTTATATTGTTCCCATCAGAAGGGGCTGAATTTCAAAATCTGTCAGGACAGAAACAAGAATGTCTATTCATGCATCCCTGTGAAATGTTTCCAGGATGGAGCAATTGGCTGTAGTTCAGAAGGTACAGCTGAATGTACAGGCAGTCAGGTGGATTGTGTGCCACAGGAACTCTTCTCCCGGTGTCAGACCCATGTCAGATCCCTCTGTGGCCCTGGGGCAGACCCACCTTGGAGCAGGGGGATGGCTGAGAGGAGGCTGTGACCCCTGGGAGCCTGGGGAGCTGGAGCAGGGTCCTGGCAGCACCTGCAGAGCCTTGGAGAGAGGATTCCACACTGGAGCAGGTTCCCTGTGGGACTTGTCACCCTGTGAGCAGCCAGGCTGGAGCAGGCTGTGCCTGAAGGACTGCACCCTGTGGAGAAATGACCCACACTGAAGCAATCTGTGAAGAACTGCTTCCCATGGGAGCAATGCTGGGGAAGTTCATGGGGGACTGTCTCCTGTGGGGGGACCCCACACTGGAGCAGGGGAAGGACTGACTCCTCTTCCTGGGCAGTGGCAGAAACAACAGGTTTGAACTGACCTTAAGCTCCATTCCCTCTCTCCCTGTGCCACGGGGGGAGAAGGCAGAGCTGGGAAGGAGGGAGGGGTGGGGGGGGAAGGAGTTTTTAAGATTTGTTTTATCTCTCATTATCAGGGTCTGATTTTGATTAGCAATAAATTCAGCTAATTTCCCCAATCTGAGTCTGTTTTGCATTGACGCTAATCGGTGAGTGATCTCTTCCAGTTTTTATCTCAGCTCATGAACCTTTTGCTATATTTTCTCTCCCCAGTCCAGTTGTGGAGGGCAGTGATAGAGTGGCTTTGGTGGGTGTTTGGCATCCAGCCAGGGTCAACACACCACATTAGGAAAATTGAAAAGTCACTTTGAGCTACCTCTCTCCCCAAGTTCTCTGTCTTCTGAAAATATCAAAGTACAGGGCATTTGGAGGTGAAAATAAACAAGGAGAATTTTCCTTGTAATACCTGCAATTCTCTGTAATCAGTGGCCTTTCTCAAAGTGTGAATCTACCTTCAGTTTTGATCAGAATTTTCATCTTGCTGCAAAGATTCCTACCAAAACCTCGGTTCTGACAAAACCTGATTAGAATCTATCGTGTCAGAAAATGTCTGAACACTGCTAATGTTCATTTCTTAGATTACATTGAAGAGAAGCTGCCCATGTTGAATATTCCCATTATGTTCCTCAGTGTCAGGTGCTTGAAATTTGCCAAGTTTGTGATTTGAAATATCATATGCTTTATAGGTAAAAATCTATCTGCAGGAATTTTCTGCTAAAATATGAGATATTTCTAAACAAATGTGGGGGGTTTTATTAGCCTTTTTCATTATTTTTGTATGTAAAAATATTATAGCTTATAAAGCAAATGCTGATGATTGACTTGATTTCATTGTCACAGATCCATCTCTGAAATGATTCCTTGAAGCTGATCATCTTTTCATAGTAAAGAACCTGAACACTTTACTACATTCTGAGATGTGATAGGAAGCCATAAGCACAGGAGGTTGAAAAGAGCTGTGAATGAGCCAGGGATCCTCATCCAAGCAAGAGTTATTCATTGGTCTTGGCATAGACTGCAGCAGCCTACGCACTGCTTTAATTTATGCTAAATGGCTGTTGACCCACAGTGTCAGTTGGCAAGTAGCATTGTGCATTCTGTCAAAATCTCCTGTCTCCAACAATTCATCTTTCTAGGGTGAGTTTACTAGCAGGGTGAGTTGACTGCTTTGTGCCCATTGCCCAGAAGAAGGGCAGAAGGCTGAAGAATCTGTTCTCATGAGTTTAAAGCACTATTTAAAATAATAGTTTTAAATATTAAACCATATATTTTTATGCAAGAAGAAAAGATGTTTAACATGAATAATATTTAGTATGAAGTGATAAATTGAAATAAATTATCCTTTGCAGCTCCATAAATTCAGTCCAGTAGCCTGCAGTAAAAACAGTTCCGAATTGATTTGTAATGCAAGGAAGAAATTAAGTGGATTTCTTCATTGAGAGAAGATCTTTCTCCTTTGTGTACCCAAATATGTATGTCAGAACAGGCAGATTTTATCAAAAGTTTGCACAAAAGTATAAGTTGCAGCTGTGCTGCTGAAGAGTATGAGCAGAAGTGGGATATACTCTACAGTCCATAATTGCACACCTTGAAAGACAATTCATGGCCCACACAGTCATCTTTGCTTGCCTTACTGCAGGAGAAGAAATCAATTCCTACCTCCAGAGAAGGAGAGCAAAGGCTAACACTTTGTGTATCTTGGTCAAAGATCTGGTCCAGGTATGGACTTTATAATTGGAAGTAATAAGGGTTAAGATCATTTTACTTTCACTTGTTCTTTCATTTTCTTTCAAGTCTTCTGTTTTTCTCCCAAAGTCCTGCTGTAGCATATTTTTAAATCCAAAAGCCATAGTAAATTAATCACCAAATGCAGAAGTCCATCACTAACTCCTACATGTTAATATTGGCTTGGAAAACAATGGCAGCATTCTGAACTTAAAGAAGTTATAAATGCTTTATTAAGGTTTACTAAGTGATTTCAAAATGTTGCTATATACTTTAAAAGCACATCATAAAAGAAATTATAAACTTTACTATCAAAGCATTTTCAAGGAATTCTATTTTAAGGACTTCTTAGGAAAAGTGAGTTAAAACAAGTAGGATAAACTACACCCTGTCCTGCGGGCACCAACATGTGACTACTCTAAAGAACAGTCAGTAGGTAAAAGTATGGACATGCATAAGCATTTCTAGGGAGAAGAAGCCAAGCTTACTGTGTAGTTATATTAAGGTGGATTAAATTTTTGGGTAATTATTTCATTGCATCTGTACAATGTTTTAGAAGAGAAAGAAGTTATGTGTAATCCTGATATCTTCTATAATTAGAAGACTATATTTGCAATTCTTTAGCACATAGGCATTTAGCATGCAGTTTGCCCTTAAGGAGAATGAAATGTAAAAGAATATGTAGCTATAATAATGACCTTGTGGCATTTAGGCACAACCTTTAACCTTGAATCCCAGTGGTAAATGAGCTCATGACAACCACTGCGCCTGAAACTGCCTTGCTGCTCTTATAGCAATATTACTGTAGGGGGGAAATGTCTTTTCTAGTGGAAAGATGAACTTGGAAAACTGAAATGTTAAATGATAATGTCAGCACTTTCATCACAGTTGTGTGATTTGTGTTAATACTTGTGTTTACCAGTCAGTTTGAATTTCGCCTCTAGTCCAAACGATTTATTACTTCTATTCTCTCAAATTAATTCAGAGCTAATTTTAAAGGTAGATTCAAAAAACATTATTTGATTTTTTGAAAGGTAGTTTTAAGTCAAATGGACCTATATTTTTTTTCATTTAACAGCCACTCAGATTTAGTCATCAATAAGATCCAGAAAAACTAAGGACATCAATAACCTGGAATTACCAAAAATAACAATGCTAACAACCTAGTCATTAATGAGAATTACTAGTCTTGTTGCTATAGAAACAAGACTGAAGCAAATAGAAATTATGTGTAATTTCTCATTCCCAAAAGTGGCACATATTATGTCATTACCATAGTAATGATATTATTACCCCAAATGTAATAAACTTGAAAGCTACTTACCATGAGAGGACACCTCCACACCTGAAAAAGCTGACATGTACATTCTGCTGTTGATCTTCATCGAAGCTCCACAAAAAAACCCTGAAAGAAAACTGACAAATTTATGAAGCAGTGGAGATGGTAGAGTCATCTCAGGACACTTGCCAAGAGTTTGCTCTTTTCACTTATGGCAAACCCAAATTTAGCTGTCAATCATTGTAGACCACAAAAGGACAAAGGTAAAATTCAGTTTAGTCTGCTGTCCTTTTTTGGTGAGATCAGTAGTAATTGTTGGCTCAAAGTGGAAAACAAGACAAAACTTCACTCACAAAATCGTTGGCCATTGCCACTGCAGACACAACTAGGAGAAAGGAATGTGTTTGCTTGTTTACTTTTCCTCTAGCTATATTGGAAAGCCAAACTGAGGGTTTCTGTAGGAATGACAATATATGTGTGATAGATGTGATGTGTTACATAAACATAGGAAATGTTTTCCGAGAGTGGGAATAAAAGTCTTGCCTTGACAAAGAAAACACTGGAAACTTCTCTAGCAACCCCAACTAGCCCTACCATTCCCCATCAGGTTTGTTTTTCCACTTGAGATGAAGTACTCTGGAGGTCAAATATTTTGAGGATGTCTTCAGTTGTTATTACCATTATCTTTTTTGTCCTCTCTGCAATCACTTGTCCAGTGTTGTGCCTAAGATAAATCCCCTTATATTAGGAAGCAGCAGTAGAGTTACTGTGGCTAAGGTCTGGCAATGAAGTTGCCTCTCAATTAACACAGGAACAAAGAGTATTCATGCATATGTTGTCATTGAGTCATTCATCAAGTGACTCAGGCAATGGGTTTTCTGTTATTCCATTATTAATTTTTATTGACTTTTTATTGTTCTAGGACTTCTCACACACCTATTGACATAAAAATGAAAACAAAAATCTGTGGTGTCTGCTGTGAAAATCGCAAAGCAGTCACAGGGAAACTGAGAGTTATCACTCTTAGCTTCTGCTTCTCCTCATCACTGCCAGTTAATCAGTACTGTTTTTCTTAAAGATAAACCACTTTTTACTGTGAAGGTGACTGAGCACTCTCACAGACAGTGGAGTTTGGAAATACTAAAAGACATCTGGACATAGTACTGGGAATACTACTCTGGGTGACCACAATGGAACAGGAAGGGGTTGGATGAGATGACCTTCAGATTACTCAAAACTAAAATTATCATTCTATGATTTCTGAGATTTCTAGAAAACATGAGACAGTAGTTGATTAACTATCTAGGTTTGCCTTTTGGGATGTCTCAAAATGTGGTAAGTAATATCTGTTATTGATTCAAGTTGAAAGCTGTTATTGTTAGTTTTGTAAATCAGTCTGATCATGAATATATTAACTAATTTTTTTGGCACAGAAAGGTGATCAGGCCTTTGCCCAGGAACAGAGTTGCTTGAGGCTAAGGGCATAAAGGTAAGCAAGCCTCCAGAGCTACTTAAAGACAAAGGTATGCAAGGATTTTATGTCCCTTTAAAAAGTTATATGAAATCAAATTTGCAAGAACAAGTAACAAAGAATAAATAGAATAGAAATAGAATGCCACAACTGATGAATACCTGAAGATATTTAACAGTACCTAGTGGAATTTTCAGTGCCATTACTTCTAGTAACATACTAGAGTTGCTGCAAGAAGGATAAGAAACCCAGGTCTCATCCTTGTTTTCCATTATGTTTGCTTGTTGTATCCATACAACTTCAGAAAATATGCACTAAAAAGCCCCAAATGATTAGGGAAGAGATAAGCAATACAGTTCCAAATGAACATTCTGTTTATGATGTTTGAGAAATGTTACAGATTCAGGTGTTTTTTGTTAAAATTGTGTTTTAAAGTGACAGAAGATTTAAATGCAGCTATGTGTAGTTCTTTATTTATGTGCCTCTATTAGAACTTAGAAGTGTGCACATTCTGCTTTCATCAAATACAACAAATTTAGCAAATATCTGACCTTGTGCCTGCAGTGTGAAATGCTTCTCAGTTTCTAAGGCAGTACAGATCATTGCCTATAGACTTTACATACACAGAAGTGTTGCTTTCCCCAAGCTGTATGCTTGAAATTCATGCAAGACAGCTTTTGTTGCTGAGCTGTGTTGGTCTATCAAAAACTGAAAATCATCTTCAGTAGTAGCTCTGCCCCTGAAAAGCAAAGGAGTAGAATGAATGAGAAAAATGTTGATTTTGCTCAGAGCACTGTAAGGGAAGGAGCCAACAATCCAGACCTTGAACAAGCAAATGGTGTTTAGAACTCACTGTGCATCACTGAGTTACAAAAACAAGAAGAGGCATGATGAGTATATAAGCATGAACAGAACTTGGAAAAAAGCCCTAATGACTGACAACAACAGTAATTTTAATGATAATACTCCAGCTCCAGTGCAAGTTGCATGAAGATATGTACACACAATATTCTTCTGTCACCATTTTTGGACATAGTGGCTAGCTAATAATTAATGAAGCAGCAATTCATGTCTAATAGCATAAACAGTCAGTTATTCCTTTGGATAAAAATCTGAGTTTGATTGACTTAGATCCACTGTTTGCAACCCATAAAATCACAGTCATGAACAGTAATTGATTTATTCACCTCCCAGCTGGCAAAACTGTATACCCAGGAAGACTGAGGTTGGTATGTGCCTCTTATGTACAGCTTGCAAAGTGGATTAAGGTCATTACCTCTATTTATGGATCATACGATAATCTTACATTATTTAATAATGCATTTTTCAGTGGAGAAAATCTTGAGAAAACATCACTGAAATGACAAGAAGTATCCAGAATATTTGACTTTTCTGCTAACATTGGTATTTCACTAACCAGCTACATCTTTTGGGACACATCTGACTTTTTTCACTTCTCTGGTTATGTTGCAGGGTCTGGTTAAAACTATGTTCTGGTATTTTACTCTTGTTGAGACTTTTCTAAAAGTGCATGTATGTATGTATGTATGTATGTATGTATGTATGTAAATCACCTGATTTTTTGCCTGTTTGAAATAATATCCTACCTTCTGAAGCTTTTACAGATGAGTTTAAGTAGCAACTTTCATCAAATAAATGGATTTAAGCATGAATAAGACTGCCATCTGTATCAGTATCTTACTGATGCTAAGGGACTGTAGCAAATGAACCAGGAAGTCTCACCTCTATGCAAGATACAGCTGAAGGCATGTAAATACTTGGTTTTGATTGAGAAATCAATCATTCACAGTCTGATCCTCTAGCTCAGAGAGGGCCAGTTTACTCTTCTTTAACAGGCATGTGTGTTTGTAAAGGTATTTAATGCAGAGTGTGAACATATTTCCTCCTTAGGGCAGAATGTACAGTAGATGCAATAAGGAAAGCAGTTAGGCCAGGAGAAACAAGAGTGTGTGTTTAAAAGGTGTGGCTTTATTAGTCTTAGTCAGGTATGTCAGTCTTGCAAAAGTATTACAAAATTTTAACAATGCAAGGCACAAAATTGACTTGCTCACCAGAGTTTTGAATGGAGAGACATAATGTCACTGTGCTTATCAAAGAAAAAACAAACCCACAATTTCTGGGGAGAATGTCTTTTACATCTTCTGTATCTTCAAGATTTTCAAGTCAGTGCCACAATTACTGAGATTGCAGTCTATTATTCTGGTGTTAGGAAATACCAGTTGTACAGCTGCACGCTGAATGTGAATTATATTCCATGGTGTAATGCATTATTATGCAGGCTTTAATTATAGGATAATTGGCTGGTCTTTTCCACAAAATTCTGACCTCATTTACTTTGATTCTAAATATTTGCAAAACTGGCTTTGACATAATCATGAAATATCTATGTTAGTTTGAAGCATATGACCTGAAGAAAGACTTGTCTGACTGAAAAAGTTTATATTTTCTGGCCGTGTTCTTTGAGTTAATGCATCATTACACTTCTTTTTGCAAACCTGTGTCTGCCTACACCCTTAGAAGGTCGTGGTAACAAAGAAAACCCTTGTTGAAACCATTGTCTTGCATTTGGCACATGAAGAATCTTGTGTGTTTGCTGAATGTTTCATGTTAATACCAATGCCCCAGTTTATGACTGAGGCACACAGGCATTGTCTTAAAGAGGTACTATACTTCATTATATGCCTTTTAAAGTGATGTTTTCCTTCTGTCTGCTAATATAGCACAGTTTTGTAAAATTCCCTTTTTTTTTTTTTTTTTTTTTTTTTTTTCCTTGAGCTTGCTATTCAGATTGCAGAGCTCGTTCCTTTCCCTGTTTTAACACATAAACCAGAATTATGAGTTTCAGGAGTCTCAGTCATGAGCACTGTCATTAAAAGAAAATAAAAATCAGAATCCATTTCTGGATGTGGCAATATTTAAAACTTCCTTTATGCTATTATCTAGAGGAAGCTATTGAACAAAGAATTATTTTCACATGCATCTGTACAGATTTTCAAAATGAAATATTTTTGCTCAAATATGGGTTTCAGACTATGAGACATATGCCTATATACTTTGAAGATTTGTTATTTAATGATTTCTTTCCAGGTCTTTGAATTCTTGATTTTTTTTCTTTTGCTGGTTTTGGTTGGGATAATATTTCTGTTCTGCAAATATAATATTTTCACATTGCTGAGTAGATCACAATACATTTTATCTGTAATAATAGTCCTTAAGTCAGCAATATTAAAAGTTTTTTTCATATTGGTAGTCAGCACTGAGTTACTCTTAAAATATCCTCCTTTATTAAAGACACAAAACCCACCCTAATCTAGAAGAAGCCAAATACTATAAGACAACTAGCCAGATTAAGATTTTTTTTTAAGTTGGAACTCAAGATGACATGTAGGCTTGGAGAGAAAGGAGATTAAACAAATCTCATTCCCTACAAGGAGTCAGGAAAGCAAGTAATCACAGTGACATTAATAAAAAGTAATATTTGAAATAGAGTTGAAAAAGCATATAGCAGAGCCTGGCTGTTCTTAAGAAGACAAATATGTAGAAAACTTGCACTTTTCTTATTTGAAAATTAGGCAGAGTATCTGTAATTGCTCCCCACTTTAAGTATATTGAAATTTCTTTCCAGGCTTATTGGAAACATTTAACATGTATTGAATTAATGTCTGTTCACATAATACTTTGTATTGTAAGAGTGTCAAAATACTATATAGATTTTTAGGTCACAGCTGGAAAGACTTTGACTCTAGAAACTTGTGGCATTTTCCCATATTCCACTGACCATTGCATTTTATCTCATTTTCACATTCTTTGCTTATGTGTTTTCTTTCTTCAGAGAAACTTCACTTTTTCTTAATTGACTGGCTCTTTTAAATTGTGATTGATGACCTGGCAAATTCTAAGCTTTGAAAACTCTTTATCCACTAAATAACACATCCATGTTCTAAGCACTGGCCAATAGTCTGAAATGCTTCAGTGGTTAGGGCAGTAGCATGTCCCTACCTATGTGCTACTCTGTGAAAACCATGTTCATAGGAACACTTTGCCTTTTCATAAGAAGTATTTTTCAAAATCTGTTGAAGAGCACATATGTGTGGATTATTAGAACTCAGAGACAGAGCCAATGAATGAGAATTTTCTGCAAAATAAAGTGCATATAAGTATGACCTCATTGCTCTTGTGGGGAGTGAATTTTAGTTCAGAGTGAAAAATCTGAGAAAGTATCTTTTAAAATAGATAGTTTTAAATAGAATCCTCTTTGTTCAGTAAAATAATGAAATAACATTGGAGATGTTTTTTTAAAATTCTGTGATCTTCTCCCAGTCAACTGTCCTATCCTCCCACTTGTATCTGTTAAGACCTACAGGAAATTCAGCAGTGGCATACGTGGAAAATATTCATCACTGACTCACAAGAAAAATCATACTCATTCATTTTCTCCCTTCCAAAAGAAAAATCACCACAAAAGGCTTTCCTAGTTGCTGCATGCTGTTAGCAACACCATTGCCACATCCTAATGGCAAAACATTTTGTCCATATTTTCTAGGGACATTATACTATTGACTTGGGGATCTTGTTGACTTTCCCCAGCTGTTTTTATTTATTTGTTTAAAATATTGCTACAGTGGATTTCATAATCACTCTCTCCTCCTGGCAACCAGACATTAATTTTTAATCTGCACAAAAAAGGAGATCTAAGTGGAGAAGAAGTGCAGGCAGTGTTTGAAAGGAATATTTGAGAGCTTTGGGTAAAAAGAATTGATAGATATTAGGTGGAAAAAACTGCATTAAATTAAAATAAAATTCAGATAAAATAGCATATATAAAATTAGGGTGAAAGCTCAGCATTCCCCAGGTCTTCTGAGGCCCTGAGTTATAACATTGATTAATGATTAGGTGAGATTAATGATTGGTCATAACTGCACACATTGCATAGGGCTGGGCCCAGTCCTGGTCATGAGAGACAACTCATCATGCCTTTCCATCCTAATCTGTATTTACTTAAAGATTTCATGTATTTCAGTAGACCTTCAAGTGGACACAATTGTGTTTTATCAGGTATTAGATAATTGCCCTAACTTAGCCAGAGCTGGACTGAGCCAGAAAATTCAGTGTGTCTGACATAGGCATTCATATTTTCAAATATAAAACTGCCTTCAAAGTAAAAGAAAACTATCTAAATGTCTTATTTACTTTTGTGTTTGGGACTAAAGATACGTGACTTTGTCATCAAAGGAACTTGTGATGTTGAAGTGAAATTAAATTTGTGCCTAAAATGCCTAGACAGTATACAAGATTTTCAAAAACAACCTGAAAAGTTTTCATTTCTTTCTTCTTTACTTGTGCTAAGGACAAGTGACTTCACTATCAATGATGCTTATTAGAATCCTGTAATATAATGAAAATGAAATGCATTGTGCCCAATATGCCTTAGTTTTCATAATAATGACAACACATATGCTGTATTTCTTTCTTTGTCTTCTTTGTGTCACTGATATAAACTGTCTTTCTGCCATCACAAACTGTGAATAATGTATGAAATAAATAAAAAAAAAAGTGAAGTATGAATAGAAATAAGCTGTGCAAGAGACCCATATGTTCTACTTGGGGATGGGCTTGATTCACAGCCTATCAAAGTCAATGCCAAGAATACTATGGAAATTAACAGGCTTTGATCAGGCTCTATAGTCATATATTTTGGGCCTGGATTTTTAAGAAAAGAAGCAAGTTGTCAATGAACACTATAGTTTTCCTTTGTGTTACTCTTCAGGTGCCAAGAGCTCTTTTGACACCTGAAGTTTGGCTTTGTTGCTGCTTCTCACACTTGGCCCTGTTACCTGTGGAAGGTCTGGTTTAAGTATCTTTAGATATGATATTTAGATACCAGATAGTGAAATAGAGCAGCTGAGCTTAAAGGGTGACTGGGAGTTAAATGAGACCCAGTGCAATCTAACTTCATGCTTATTAGACAGATGAGTGTCTCACTCAAAGCCTTGAGCTTTGATTTGTTAGTCCCTTGAGTCATTACTTAATACACGGTTGACATTTAAAATAATACTTCTTGCACAAAGGGCCAGCTTGTGAGCACTGGGCCTGGCCAGTAACTCGCCTGCTTGCAGCTCCCACCCACAGTTGTAGCAACACTAGTGAGTAACATGCAGCAATAATGCCAGCTCCCATGAGCTAGGGATGAGTAATGGGCTTCTGGCAGGGATTGCAAGAGACATGGGAACCTCCAGCCCCCAAAAAGTTTTGGCTCTGTCACAAGGAAAGCCTTCCTGTTACCTGGCTCCTGAGCACTCTCCCTTCCTGAGGAAAGGAGCCAGTGCAGCCTGGAGCTCTCCTCTCCTCTCCTCTCCTCTCCTCTCCTCTCCTCTCCTCTCCTCTCTCCTCTCCTCTCCTCTCCTCTCCTCTACCTCTCCTCTCCTCTCCTCTCCTCTCCTCTCCTCTCCTCTCCCTCTCCTCTCCTCTCCTCTCCTCTCCTCTCCTCTCCTCCTCCTCTCCTCTCCTCTCCTATCCCTCTCCTCTCCTCTCCATCTCCTCTCCTCTCCTACTCCTCTCCTCTCCTCTCCTCTCCTCTCCTCTCCTCTCCTCGTCTCCCTCCTCTCCTCTCCTCTCCTCCCTCTCCTCTCCTCTCCTCTCCTCCTCCTCTCCCTCTCCTCCCTCTCCTCCTCCTCCTCCTCTCCGTCTCCTCTCCTCTCCTCTCCTCTCCTCTCCTCTCCTCGTCCTCTCCTCCTCCTCTCCTCTCCTCTCCTCTCCTCTCCTCTCCTCTCCTCTCCTCATCCTCTCCTCTCCCTCTCCTCTCCTCTCCTCTCCTCTCCTCTCCTCCTCTCCTCTCCTCTCCTCTCCTCCTCCTCCTCTCCTTCTTCCTCTTCCTCTCCTCTCCTCTCCTCTCCTCTCTCTCCTCTCCTCTCCTCTCCTTCTCTCCTCTCTATCTCTCCTCTCCTCTCTCCTCTCCTCTCCTCTCCTCTCCTCTCCTCTCCTCTCCTCTCCTCTCCTCTCCTCTCCTCTCCTCTCCTCTCCTCTCCTGTAATTTCTGTCTATTTATTGTTTTGCATGTAAAAAATGTTCTGACACAAAAATGGTGTTGGTTGGGCTATTAGCAATTAGAACTCTCACTCCAGGGGTATAAAGGAGCCTTTTGAGGAGTGTGGTAAGAGGAAGGAGCCTCACAGAAGTGGAAAGACAAGGCTGACCAGACCCTCCCACCCATCTAGATGTGCTATTGAGATCACAAGTTAAATGGCACTAAAAGAAACCAACACCTGAAACTATCTCAAACCCCTTTTTTTGGTTAAAGACAAGATTTTTTTTGTTTTGTTTTGGTTTTTTGTTTTGTTTATGCAGCTAATTAAAGCAGCACAAAGCCTTTAATTCAAATTAAAGAAGTACAAAATTTAATTTAGGATATTGAATTTGTGAAGAAGAGTTTTTACCCTCAAGAGGTAGAGGTATCCTACTTAGTCTCATCTATAGGTCAATTATGTTTTTTATTTCTAATGGAAAATGAGATGAAAAATATAAGTGTGGATTTGTGATAAGACAAACCGATTTTTGTTGTATCTTCTTAAGTATTCAGAAATATCTGTTTCTGTCCCTTATTTGCAGAGCTTCTAACTAGCAGTGATGAAAATAGAGGAAACTTTCATGGAAATGAAGGAATAGAAAACTAACCAACTTTGAATTTTTTGTACTTGATTTTTTACACCTAATTTTTTTGCTTTTTAAACAGAAAGGTGCCATTCAGTAATTTGCAAAGCTGTATTTTCTTTCCATAAGACTAATGATGAATAATGTACTAATAATTACAGCAAAATATATCTTGGTATCCAGTAGAAAAAAATTAGATGGTAAAATTCTAGGGACATTCCCCAGGTATTTGGCAGGAGAGAACTATTTTTGTCCATTTAAAGACTGTAAGAATATTGTTAACTGCAAAGCAAAGAAAATGCATCAGAATAAACAGATCACATCTAATGAAAATGATACAGTCTCTGGCAACCAAGCTAGGAAAACTTTTGGGAACATTCCACCTCTCTCAAAACCAGTCTTTAGTCAATCATACGCCCATTTCTGTTCTAAAATAATTTGATTGCTGAAGCTAGTTGTTGCAGCTTTTAGATATAATTTGTTATTTACACGATACTGATATAAAATGGGTATAAAATAAATTGTTGGACAGCACTTATAAATGAAAGCATTGGAAAATAATGGTAGTTATATCACTGATTTGGAATTACTTTCATGAGTAAATTATTTCCACAAAGAGATAGAGAAAGTGAACAGGAGAGACTAAATCAGAAGGACTTCTGATAAAATAAATTTTCATTGATAACCCATCTATAACTGCATTTTGATTTTTATTTCAAAATGAAAAACTGTAAATTGTTTCTACTTAGCAAGCAAATATATACCTCATCTCCTGGTCCCCAGGTCACAAAAGAGGGTTATCCTGTCACCACCACTGATTTCTTAAAAGTGTGACATGTATTTAGTTGTCAGTTCCGATCAGCAGCATTCACGAATCAACATTACATCAGCAGCAAAGCACACCATTTTATGCTCTTTTGGAAGATAATTAGAGTTCCCTTTTGTTGCAAATAAGATGTAAAACAGCTATAACTGCTGGTGAACGTGATTAAAGTAACCTCTATAGAACCCCATTATTCTAGACAGATTCCTTCAGATGCATAATTTCCCCATTTTAAGAAAACATAATGCATGCATATAAAATTCAAATTGTCGAGACACCTCTAACAAAAATTAGTTGTCTATTAAGGCATTCTTAGTAGCTGGTTAACATGTAAAACTCTTTAAGTGTATTTTAAAATAATCATGAAATAATAGCACATGTCATTAAAGGTAAACATTTTACAGTGAGAGGTTTGTTCAGACAAGAGCTGTGTATTAAACTTTTTCTTACAAAACTCCTATTAGTAGAGTACACCACAGTCTCATCTCTCTATCAGGTATGTACCAGAACATCCCCCTGCCCCCAGCTTCATAATCATGCCTCACTATACACAGACAAACAGGGAATATTGTAATTTTTCAGCATATAATTTATAGCTGAAATGCCTTCATTAGACCTCATATAATATTGTAAAAATTTTGTTCATAGAAAAAGTATTCACCTACTGTTGGACAACATACATAATTTTTTTATTTGACACATCTGCTCTTATATTCTATAAAGATTGGTGGAGAGTGGAAAGGATGCCCATGAATGACCTTTTTAACAAAATGTAGAAAAAATTGATAAATAAAACAGTCAAAATTAACCCAAATGTTCTCACTATAATACCATTTACCAGTTTTAGAAAGTATTTTTAAAAAATGAAAAAAAAACCCTCAAAAATAAGGTAATTTTAAAAATAAATCTTGCTTTCAAATAATCAGTTTTGATTTTATAGTCAAGAAAGGGAAACACCAAAAAATTGTTTTAAGGCATAGGGAAGATCTTGCTAAATATCCAATATATCATTGTTTAGCAGCATGTGTCAAATTTCTCCTGAGTGTAGCTTTGTGCATACTATGCTCTATGGTGTGGACAGCTGGCTGTAGGAACTGGTTCTCAAATGGTGCAGGACACCTCAGGGCAGCTGCTGAGTATTCTAATTTCAGAATTGGATGGATAGAGTTTGGCTCTAAGCACACAGGGGCAATTGCACCATAGTTCCTAGAATAAGGTCCTTGATAATAGTTTGCCTCTGAATTATGTAACAGATAGTAGTTTATTTGGAATTTTCAGAAGATAATAAACTATGATGAAAAAATTAGAGAAAGATTGCCAATAGAGTGACCATTACTTTTGTTGAATTGTTATAATTATAAAATCAAATTCTGGTTTGCTCTGTTGGGTATCTCAACATCTAAAGGAAATGCTATTAAAGAAGCTTACAAATGAATAATCATTCCCAACAACTCACAGCAGCACTCACAGCATGAAAGTACAAGAAATAAGGAAAGTTTTCAAGGAGGGAACTGATTAGGGTGAGGATGATTCTCTGTCAGAAAAATGTATTGTGCAAGTGTCCTCTAGAGAAAAAATTTTCACCTGAAAAGAAACAGCATTATGAACACTACAGAACTGTAGATTGCAGGACACTGATCTTATTAAGAAGGGATGCTAATTTGCACACTGTCTCCCGCTGAACTAGAAGCAAGTTTACCACTGGGTTTGTTAATTTACGCAGGACACCATTATCTCTGGTTGGACTTAATGTATCAGAGTAGATAGAGGTCATTAGCTGCTGGGTTCATGATTATCTAACATGAATTACAGACTGTATCTCAGAAATACATTTGTTCTGAGGCTTCATTTCTCTTCATGTGATTTTTTCCCTATTGGTGTTTAAATTCCATTTGCAAAACCTCAGACATTGAGTATTACACATACACACACACTGCTGGTCATTTTGTTTTATTTTCTTTTGTTTTTTCTTCATTAATCATTAAGAAAAGTAAAGCAATTTTAAATAAAAATAAAGTCCAAAAGTATGTACTTTGCATTTAATAGAAGTGATAAACTGTCAGCTTGACTTTTAAAATTTGCAATAGTAGACATAATTACAATGGAAGCTGTAAGATCCCCATTATAAGTAAATCAATTATTTAGGTACTTCAGTATTGGGGAAATAAATGGATAAATCTCCCTGCTAGATGCTATAACATGCATTTATCAAAACCTTCCACTGGACTTATGAAGCATGTCCTGCACCCTAAAATGTTGTTAGAGAAAGAGACTACAGACTGTTATTGGAATGCTGCTTTTAAGTATAACTCTTCAAAGTCTTACATCCACAAGAAATCAGCCCATTTAATAAAAATATTTATGTTTTCTGGTTAAGTAAACACATTTTCATAAAGATCTATGCTCAGTCTATTCCACTTAAATGGAACCAACCATCTACAAATTCATTTACAATTTTTAGATCTGTACAAGCGCATTCCTAATAGCAGGGAATACTTTTGTGTCTCGGCATGATATCTTTAGAAGAGGTGAATTTTCATTTATTTAATGCAAATACTCATACAAGGTAAACTGCTTAGGCATATATGGAGCATGTTTTCATGGAAGCTTTGTGGCAACAGGAAAATAATAGAACATAATTGTACAGTAAATGGAATGTTGCAGTTTCAAAATTACTCATGCTATGGTGCAGTGAACAAAAAAGAATACAGGAAGATAGAGATACTATTTGCTGGGTTTTGAGCTGCTTTGCTTACAAATGATTTCATTCTAGTTTTATGTGTATTTTAGGAATATCTCTTTCACTAGACAAATATCAACAGGGAAGATATACATGATCTCTGAATACTGAAAAAAAATCTCTAGGTACTGGAAGTTGTTTGCATTGTTATCAGAGCTTGGTTATCAGAACTACTTCAGAAATGTAAACTACTTGCAGCAGCTACGTTTTTTTAATAAATTTAGCATAATTTCAGCTCACAGATTTTATATAAATAGGGATTTTGCGTTTTGAAAGTGATTTTCTTTCTGAGTGATTTCTCTTCTTTATGCTAGCAATTTAAGTCTTGTGGTTTGCCAAGAATTACCTACTAAAACTATAGTTTTGATTATTTCTGCCCATCTTTTTTCACTTGATCTTGCTGGTTACTTGAATAACATGGTATTTTTTTTCCTTCTGTCAGCATGGTTGAAATATTCATGAGCAAGAAAAGAGAAATATTAGGTGGGGCAAGCACATGTGTGCTGGTGTTCACACACCCTTAAACATTCTGAGAAACAGAAAATCTTGTAAAAATAGCTGTGAAAAGTAAAAATAGAGCTTGTATACTGATCAAATTGAATTTGTGATTGAACTTCTTGCACACTGAGACTTCTGTGTTTAGCTGGTCTGTGATGTACGTGTTAGTTCAGCACCATCCTGGCAGGTCCCAGGTGATGCAAGAGCTGCTCTTCAGTGAGGCTATGGCCACAGCAAGCAGTAGCATCTAGGAAGAGATTGTTCCCATTGTTGGGTGCTCTCTACACCCCTGACATCATGCATAGCAACTGTAAAGTTCTCTAGATAAACAAGTAGAATAGGAGGAATTCTTCTTCCCAAGGCCACTCCAGTTCTTTCATTTTTCAGCGTGGAGGAATGTGTTAGGTTTGAACATATGTATGAACTCCTATAGCTTTTATTGTAAATTTTACTGAACTCAAGAAGAAATTTGCTGATGTTCTAGATAATTCTCCAGATAATAGACATTATGAATATTTCAAATAGAGATTAATGACTATAAAGCTTGTTATCTCCTAGCTGGGGACAGTGTCTTGTCCCTTTAATTTACATGGAAATTGTGCTTTTTTTGATTAAAGATGTTAAGGCAATGACAGTGGGGAAAAAAAAGAGAAAATAAAAAGGAGGCATTGTATTTTTTATTTCACAACTTTTTTTGGTAACATTTGGTAACATTTGGTAACATTTGAACAATCTCTGCAAATATATGTAGTATTTCAAGACAAGTATCCTCCAAATAAGATAAAGGTAAAATCCAGTCAATTATGTGGTTACAGCATTTTTAGTGTAACAGAAAGTCATGTGCTGGTTTGAATAATTCCTTACTATAAACATTTAAAAGTCGTCACCATCATCTTTCAAAATTACATATTTTTGGAGATAGAGACATTTTTCTTGCACATGGTATTTAGGATTTAATTTGCTTTAATCCCTTTGGGATATGCCATCCCCACATTCTGGTTCTCTTCTAGACTTGCATGACAGTTCTTGCAATAGCCACCAACCTGCACTGTCTCTTTCCCCTTACAGATGCTCCCTCTCACCTTTAGCTTTTATACCAAGTCATATTCATTCCTCTATAGTTTTCTCAGCTCCAGACCTTTACATTAAGTATCTTTTTATAAGACATCACAGGAGACAAAATTGCAGATTGCCATTACCTGTATAGTCAGCTTGCTGAAGATCGTGGAATACTAGGATTGTAAAAAAGTTTGCCAACAGAAGAAAAAATGTATGTGAAGGTAGCAGTGCACCAGACATGACATCATAGGGATAAAAGTGGGGCTAAAGACTAAAAATTTAGTCAGAGCTCAGAAGCCTGAACTCTTCTGTTCATATGGAAAATTTTTATTTGGACTTTTTTATATTTTTGAAACAGTTCAGGTAGAGAAACGAGAAAGGGATGAAAGAAAATAAGGCCTTTTCATACTTTTAGATCTTGGTCAGATGCTTAACATTCACACATGTTCATTGTCTTAGGCAGTGTTTGTCTTTTATACAATGGCAATAAATTCTGTACTATTGAAAAAGAAGTTCAGAACACCCACATCTACCTTTTTCTACAGAGAGAAGGGATTGCTACACTATGTTATGCTGAACTTCCATCAAATATTTTAGTGACCACAGCTACCAGTCCCAGGAAACTAATTTACTCAAATCATTTACCTCAGGAGAAAAAAAGTAAAACTGAATTAGGAGAGCTCCTCTGGCAAAACAACAGGAAACTCACAGAAGAGACCTATTAGCAGTATTGCATGATATACCATCTAAAACAGCTCTGTTGAAATGGACCTGGTAGAAATAGGTACCAGCATAGACTCCAGTATATCTGTGGCTATTTCTTATAATGAAATAAAGTTTAAAATAAAAGAAAATAGAGTTTTGACTTCTGTTTATGAACACAGCATATTAGTTTTGCTGTAGATATCCACCCTTACCCCCGAAAAAAATGTTTTCTGCACTGTAATCCAAAAATGATTGCCAGGGGTGATTAATCTATCCCATCTTGGCAGATATAGGTAAAAGGTTTTCAAAAATCATAGAGAATAAATTTGAGGAAGTACTTATAAACATCATAGAGTTTACAGACAAGTTTTGTACTATTGTACAAAGACAAAAAAAAAAAAAAAAAAAAAAAAAAAGAAGTCTCCTGGCATAAGAACTGACAGATTATGTTGCTGTCTGCAATTGTGAAATTGAAATGGCTGAGGCAAAATGGTCCAGAACATGTAGGTGACGTCATTCTGCACATCCAGGAGGAGGTCACTCTACCTGTGGAGGAAGTGCTGACAGGATGTTTATGTGGGATTGAAGTCAGATATAATTCAGGCAAATGAGAGCAGGAAGAGGGTGTGTAAATAGGAAGTCCCTTAATTTTGTTTAATTTCCTTAATTCTCTTTTAATTGTAATTCTTTCATACCTGAAAAATTAACTCTTTTCCATGCAAGAATGATAAAAACATAAAACAAATTAATAGTTTTTATACACTTCAGCCATTTCTATTAAAAATTATTTTAGTTTTACCTTCTTTATTTAAATTATTTAGGGAAATGTAAGCAGAAATGTCACTGTCCTTTGGCAGTATTTATTTTTTTCAAGTGCCAGTGCAAGTTCACAGAATCTTAAATAGTGAGTTGATTAGTTTTTAAAAAGGAAAATAGGTGACATTTATATAACATTAGTAGCACTGTTGTTAAAAGAGTCAAAGGAAGATTTATTGAGAATGAATTTAATTCTAGTCACTTAGAAGCTGATGGTTACTGACACATTGTTCTCAAGTAGATAAAACATATAAAACAAATGTAGTGATATCTTTGTTATACGTGATGAGTTATAGGAAAAAGAGTTTTGCAATAATTGCAATGCCAATAATGAAACCATAATATTAGTTTATTCCCCATTTCTCTCACCACTTCATTAATTTATTTTTTGAAATATACTAAAGAAACAATACCCAAAGCAAGATGAGAATTTTAATGAATGTTTGCTCTTGCTTCTAGACAACTATACGGAATGAGCATAAGTTAGTGAGTTACTTTATGATAGAGCACAATGAACAGAATTATGAAGTTATTGTGTAAATGTCCATATTTTCAGCTATTCACAAGCAAATCACAACAATAAGTTCCAGTTATCTTTCACAGATTGTCCACATTAAAATACTGGCATGTATTTCATAGACTAAAACAGTTGTGACAAAAGATACCTATATTAGGTGGTAAATTTACCTATATTAGTGGTAAATAGACAATATAAAAAACCATTGCTATTGTGAAACTTTGGTTCATGATCTCTCTGCTTATCTTCATATAAAAAAAATCTGTTGCATTTATACAAACAAGCGACAGGCAGGTAATGCAGAGAGGAACTGTGAAGGCAAGTTCACAAAGAGAAATCTGGTCTACATTTGTTCTTTCTTCCCTTTCTTTCTTTCTTTCTCTTTTCTTCAGTAAAAAGGGACATTTATGTAAATGTCCTCGGTGACTTACACAGACTTTCTTCATGATTTCATGTTTTAAAACTGGATCTTTGTTCTGCAGCTAAATTGTCCTGCAGTATGTTTCTGGATCCTAGCTTACTTCAGCAGGTAATAGCACTGGGAACTGTCAGAGTCTGTTTGCAGGAAATTAGCTTGCTATGTTAAAAGCATATCCTACAGAAGAGGGAAACCTGTCACAGCTTTCATGACCAAATTTTTGTTTCCCTACTTCACTGCACTGAATTCTCTACTTTTTTTTTGTTTAATCACTGAATACCCTTTTCAAATATTATTTTACTTGGAGCATTCAATGCAGCAACAATATGTATAAATTATATATAAATCCCACTGCCTGATGGTTCCCTTTTTAAAAAGTAAGAGATTTTTGAAAATAAAAGTAGTCCTCTTTTGAAAAAACAAGGATCATACAGTAGTACCACTCTTCTCCTTAAGAAGGTAGTAAACTTTTAAAGCTTCTCTCAACATCCTCATGTTCAACAAGAATCATCAGATTACTGAAAAGTTAACATTGCTGATTTCAAATCTTTGCCTCCTACTCTGAGCTGTAGAAAATTGGTGGCACTATGACAAGGAGGTGGTGTCTTAACCTGACTAACCATAACAGGAGGTAGGGTCAATGATTTCAGCAATGAATGGGATTTCTTTGAGGAATGTAAACTGCAGAGCAGCAGCTCCAGAGAACAGAGGAGAAATTCTGATGACAAATGTCAGCTGTTCTTTCATAATTGTTTTGAAGTTCTTACCTGAGAGAGTAGGGAGAGTAGGACTAAATTTCTTTGGTAATTTGTTTGAATGGTTTCCTCAGTGGAGTCTGGTTTTTATCAACTGCAAAGCACCATCTGAATAAGGTACAGACAGTTGTCATCTTCATGTTGTGTGTGCCATGCTGGAGCTGGATGAGCTAGGAGCAGGTCAGATGCAAAACTGTAAAACCCTATTGCATCACTGCACAGCAATACCCTGCATCTCTTGTAGTGGTCAAATGTAGAAAGGAGAAGTATTAATGAAGAACTAAATATGAAGCAACCATTTGCTAGCTCAAAAATTGCCTTAAAAAAACTTCAACTGTGTTTACATCAGGCTCCTGACAGAACAATGTGATCAGAATGCATCATATATTACCCAAGCTGGGGTTAATCATTAATTAGTTATTTTTTCAAAACTATGTTTATCTATATATATGTGCTTGAAAATTCTATTTGACACTGCATGTTAGGATTAAAAACACTACTCCTTTCTAGTATCAAATGTTAATCAATTATTGTTATAATATTGCAATAAAGCTTTGTAATAAAGAAAGTAATCTTTTTCTTGAATTTCAGACTAAAAGAGAAATGCAGGTGCATTTGTTTTGTCATTGTTTATGGAATTTGACCTGGAATTAAATGCTGCCTTTTGTTAATTTCTACTTATGATTGGATTTTGTAGTAATACAAGTAAAATTAGGCAGAGCTTCATTGCAGAACTAATCCTAAAACAAAAAATAAACAGTTTAAATAGGAGTTTTGCCCTGAGTCAAGTTAAAGAAAAAATATCCTGCATCAATCCCTGCTCCACTTATTCATACACATATCTTTCTATTTAAAATAATAGTGCTACACTTGAATGAACAGGACTTGCCTCTGTTAGAAGATCTGATTCTTAAAAAGGAGCTCAAAGGAACAAGATCTGCAACATTAGAAGTACACTAGAAGTAACTGAAATCAGTGAAATTAACAATGCAAAACAGAGCTTGCAAATCAGGTACTTTGGTTTTGAGGAAAAGGAGCAAAATAGAAAAAGGAAATGAAATAATAGTATATTTACCACTCTTTTGGTGAGAATAAATATGTTTTGGTAAGAAAGCAGTTTCACTATATCTGATTTATCCAGCATGGCAGAAGAATTTACACAACAAAAGACAAATCCTTTTAATAAAATTGAATGCAATGTGCAATTACAAAGTGGACATTTCCTCTTGTCCTAGTGAATAACATAAGGATCTTGTATTCCATTTTAGTTCACAACACCTGTGATGAATTATTTGTAAATGCAATGAATAACATTACTAGGAACATGTCAAATTATACGTTGATAATGAATTTTTGGATGCATCTGCTATGTAATTGTTCCCAGCGGATGTGTATTCATCTTCACCTGGCATTATTTTCCTGATTTTGGGGTTTGTTTTTTATTATGCATTTTCATTTTTATCATAATTGTTACAGTGATCCCTGTTCCTTTGTTCTAATCAGGTCCCTTTGATGGTGTTGCACATTCTAAACAAAAGAGGAGGGGAAAACACACCAGGCTATTGGCAAAACAAAGCACTGGCCTTTATTTGTGACTTTGGAAGTGCCTGCTTGGCCTCAGAAGGTTGGGTGGTGTTGACAGGGACCAGTTGTTTCCCTGAATGCATCTGCCAGCTGCTCCAGGCATGTGTTCTGCAGAACAGGAGGTGAATAAACACTCAAGGCTGCACTGCTGACAGACAGGTACATGCTGCTTTTACTAAGTGCATCTGAGACTTTTCTTAAAAAGGTAAATAAAGCGAATTAGTAGCATAGGGTGCTATGTTTTTTCACAACACTCTGATATACAGAAATGCTCACAATGAAAATATCTGTCATCAGTTTATGGGTTTAGTAAGCAATCCTACATTAATTGTGTTTATGCAAACTTTCTGTATAATGTACAATTTCTCATGCAGAGGTCATTTTTACTTTAGAGTATACTTGTCTCTCAACACGAGTAATTTCAAAAAGTGCCAAAATCACCTGATCAAATACTGGATATATGAGTGCAGAACTCAGGCTTTTATTAAAATTTTACCTTTCTTTGGGATTTGGTAAATCATTTACAGTATCTACCTGAGATTGATTTCCACTCTGAAATATTTGTTTTGCACTTTACACCCTTTTGAATTCTATCAGTATTGGTATATCCAGCAGCGGATATTTCTGTCTCACTGAGTTCTGAATTGAGCTACATGACCAATTTTATCCACTGTGAAAAGAACAGTCTAGTTCTGGTCTTTTCCAGATGTTCAGGATTTCTGTTCCAGGATTTTTGAGATAAACGAAATCACTGAGCTTCATATCTAGATTTGATTTTCTCCCTTACCCTGAATTGATGGGGATAGGTTTGTCCCTGCCTATTTGAAAAATCTACAGAAATTAGAAAAAACCCTTAATTTAGAAAGTGATACACAGAGCCTAAAACAGCTAAACAGCTCTCTTTTTCTTCTCTTCTCTTCTCTTCTCTTCTCTTCTCTTCTCTTCTCTTCTCTTCTCTTCTCTTCTCTTCTCTTCTCTTCTCTTCTCTTCTCTTCTCTTCTCTTCTCTTCTCTTCTCTTCTCTTCTCTTCTCTTCTCTTCTCTTCTCTTCTCTTCTCTTCTCTTCTCTTCTCTTCTCTTCTCTTCTCTTCTCTTCTCTTCTCTTCTCTCTTCTCTTCATTTGCTATTTTTTTAAATGTCTTTAAACATGTGTAGACAGGCTACATTCAGCCTGACAGTTCCATGAGGTCTCATTATAATAATTTATGAGAATCATAGAATCACAGAGTTATTTTTATTGGAAGCAACCATAAAGATTATCTAGCTCCAACACTCTTATCATGGGCAGGACACAAGATAGGCAGGGCAGGGACATAAGATGCTGTTCTTAAAAAAAGAAAAAAAATTCTAAATGTTTGGCATTATGAAAGGTGATATAATCTGAAGGTAAAATACAACTGGTCTCTTTAATCAGCTGGGAAATGTTTGTATTCAGAATAAATTTAAACTATTTTTCCCCCAGCATTTCAACATCAGTCTTCCTGCATGCAGCACAGCATGCAGCTACACAGTATGTACCTAGATTTTTTTCTTTAATTGTGAATGTGAAAAATAAACTTAGTATTACATCACCAACATTAGTTTGCAGCAATTTTAGCAAGCATGTCTACAAACAGGTCTACAAACATGTCTTCAAAAAGAGCACTGTATGAATGAATGCAGGTTATATTGCATTTATTCACATTAAATAATTAGAAAGTGAGCATTAAATTGACAGTAATGTAGAAATGTGTTTATTTATAAGGCTTAATAGCTGCACTACCATATCAATACTTTGTACAAGGACAGAACCTCTTAACAAGGAGTGTTTTGAAAAACATTAATGAGCTAAATGTTAGGGTCACATGGAACTAAATTTTTCTCTTTATTATGATAGCCTGAGCCAAGGAAATAGATGCATTTAACCTCATAGTTACTTCATGAGCAGTGGGAGCAGAATCCAGTCAAATAGGAGCTGTTAATATCAATGCTTTATAGATATGTTGTAATTCAGTTTGGTTTGTACTTATGGAATATGTTTACATTTCACATACAGACATAATTGTTTTTCTCTTCACTACCATTTCATGTCAGTAGGTCTAATATAATCAATTACAAAAATATCTATTCACTATGATTTAGTAAATTACACCAGCTCTTCCTATTTAAATCTGGACTTTGAATTTCTTAAAAAAAAAATAAATATTACAACTACTGTCTGATGTGTATTTGGAATTTAGCCCAAATTGCAGCAACAGTCATACATAGCAAAATATTTAATTTAATCATTCATTAGTCTAATATGTATGTTCCTCCTCTGATCCTGCAAATTTCTAATGAGGCAGTTGAACATCCTCAATTTTTGTTCCTCTGGGATTTTTTCATCTGTCAAGAGAATTTTGCCCAACTATATCCAAAAAATTATGAAAATGGAATTCAAGTATCTCAGCTTATAAAAGCTATAATAAAATAAACGCCACTTTCTTCATTATGTTAAACCAATTAAATCTAATTTCTCTTCTGTTTCCATACATAAGCAACAGCTGTACATGCCTGTCATTGATAATTAATTGCTTCCAACTGCCTGCCAATGAGAGTGGTGTTTCTCCAAACCAGTGACACAGCACACCACCAGCCTCTAAGTACACCAGAGCACATCAGATCATGCAACATGTGTGACACATGATAGGGCACATGTTTCTGTGTGTACAGAAGGAGAGCAGCACATGCTCCTGACACCATGGGCTTGCCACACAACCTGCCCACAGGTCATCCCACAAGTTTGCACTGTTAACACTAAGATGTACAGCAGCTTTCCTCAGTGGCCCTGCTGCCAAACACAGCCTCCTTCACTCAGCAGGCAGACATTGCTTTGGAAAAGTGGAATGGATACAGTAAATTATTTTCTCTCAGAAAAGAACATATAGACAAAAAGCCTACAACTATAACTGGATTGTTTCTGGTCTGGGTTGTTATAGAAATGAGTTTATGTGACCCAGAGAGAGCAAGGTAGCCATGTGGCTTATAGTTAATAATATATTACATTTTCATTCTTTTTTTCCTGTTTGAAAAGTTTGTCATAAAGAGTTCATGTGACAAAAGATTTTTTCCGAAGATGTTTGAGGAGGAGGTCGGGTGGCAGCTGGAAAAAGCTTTTATTGTTTACACTTGAAGTTCAAAAGAAGTAGTGTGTGTGCCAAGCCTTTGTAAAAGCAAACAATAAACAAACATTTTTCAGTGAAAAGTGAAAGAAAATGCTAGGATTTAAAAAGGGTACAATGGTTTTTCAGGCTTAAGCCATCGAGTAAAATTTTTACTCTCTCTATTCTGATGAGTTTTTCTTTACTTGGATTTTCAAGTTTTATGTTATGTATGGAGTGCAACTTTTAAATCTATGTGCATATGAAAGAGAGGAAAGCAGACCTGAAGTCCAGTGTACTTCATGTACTCTGATCTGAAGTAGAAGAGAAAAATCTAAAGCCTCTGCAACTACACAAATGTAGAACTTGGGCAAATGAGAAGAAAATTAGACATTAATATAATCAAGACATGTTAAAAACATTAAAAGCCCCATGATCAAAATACCCCAATGTTCTGTTTCTGCAAGTACCACGGGTGACACTATGGGCAACACACAAGCCCACAGCTTTCTGCAGTCCATTCCCCTCATACTCCCTGCTAGCAGAACTGCTGCAGTAAGGATATTAGAAGGCAGATGCCTGCCTAGTCTGTGTAAGAGTCATTCATGGACCTGATTCCTTTCTGAACCTGCTCATACCATCTGTCCTTCACAGCCTTCTGTGGAAGCAAGACTCTAATGTGATCTAGATTCTGCACAAAGGAATATTTATTTTTATTTGTTCTTTAGATGGCTGGTATAGAATTTAGTGAGTGGTCCTTGCTCTCATACTGTGTGGAACTTATTTACCAGTTCCACAGCCAGATTATCCACTTGTTAATAAACCACAGTTCTCCCCAGATCTCTCCAATCCCAGCCTTTTTATCCTCCTTATAAACAGTTGATCCATCTGCTTGATTATTTTAATTGCCTCCTATGTTCCTCCTTCAATTTCACAGCATCTTTTGAGACAGGGACTAAAAACCTTTTTGGATAATGTCCTGCATTTTGATGATTTTTCTTAATACAGCACACTGAGTTTGTGACCTCAGAGACTTGCCAGGGGTAACTCCAAGATACTTTTCCTGACTGCTGGATGGTAATTCTGAATTCAGCACCATGAGGCACAGCTCAGATTATTTTTCCCCAAGACATTGCTTTAGAATTTTTCATGTTGGATTTCATTTGACATATTCTCTGTTTAGTTTCATCCCCTTCCTTCTCAACTGAAGTTCCTTCAGCCAGTTGGCAATGACTTCTGACCACATAAAATAGCTTCATATTATCCTTACACGTGGAGATTTCACACTCTCTTCTCCAGGCCCTTGATGAAAATGTTTAATAAAACCAGTGTCAGTGTCTATCCCTCAGGGACCTCACTGCTGAAAATGAAATATCTATTCTGTAAAACTACCAAAGAGCTCTACTCTTTGCTTTCTATTCTTTAACCAGTTTGCAATCCATAAAAGACACTCTCTTAACATCTGTGGTGACTGGGTTTCTTTACTAAGCCTGTCAAAGGCTTTTAGAAAATCCAAATATTTTATGGCTCCTGTATCTTCTTAATCCATGTGCTTACTGACAGGACTTCAGCAGGTTAGAGAGGCTGTATTTCCTGTTGTAGGAGTCATGCTGCTTCTAGACAGTTTCTATCTGTGTGCTCCATGATTGCAGTCTTTATTGCAGAGTCTACCTTCTTACCATGAATTCAAGGATATGAGCACAGCTCATGATGCCTGAAAGCTAAATGAAAGAGCTTTACGTTTTTTTTTTTGTAAATCATGTCATGCGCATGCTATTTGTAATATGCCTGTGGAACATAGCCTTTTAATATCATAAGCATTATTTATTATTACAAATTCATTAAGAATGGAAGTTTTCTTCTTGCCAGTTTTCATACCCTGCTGTGGAATCATTAATTATTCAACAAACTCTGAGGAAGGAGTTGGAATAGAAAGGTATGGACACAGAAAGAGTTGGGTTGCACATTATGCTTCTGCCTTGCACTCCAGGTCTTTTCCAGAACCCAATCCTGCACTCTGTCTGGCAATTGGAAAAATGCTTTCTTTGTGGATAATAAATTCTGGCACTCCTCACTAGTTTTACAGAAAGGCATACTAGCATGTTGGTGTTAGTCAATAGCTTTAGCCACTTTATCCTGATTCTTCTTTAATAAGAATACATCTAAAGTATGTATATAAAAATTATGCTTACGAGTGGCAGCCTTCCTGCCTACATTTTGGAGCCCACACAGATTTTTGCCTTGACACTTCAAACAACAAGTTCAGTGTTTCACCTTTGGTACAATCAATCAGACAAATGCCTGACCTTCCCTACTCAAGGCTCTAAAATACTAGTCTTCTCAAAACTGCATTTAAACCAAAGAACATGCTCAATAATTTGATATTTTGCATGTGTCTATTATGAATATATTAAATATACTGCATATGCACAATAAAAATATACTCACTCCCTATAAATTCTATTCTGTGTATACATCTAAACCACAGCAATTTAGTTATTTACTGGGTACTACAAGAGCTATAAAATGCCACTTTCTAAGAACACAACTGAGGCTTAAGTCAGCATTTTTATGATATCATCTGTACTGGGAAAACATTAAAGGCTCAATATTTAATAAACATAATAAACATCCCCATGAAACAAATTGTTCATAAACTACCTGTTTAATTTTTCAGGGCTCCTGAACCACATATTTTCTTATTAGTTGTGAGCCTGCTGGGTTGCAGGATAGATAGGGCCTGTCAGGGATAGAATATAATGTAGCGGTTTTATGAATTATTTCTGTGAGGAAAAGCCTATTACAGCTGACAAGAGGATGATGATATTAGCCCATCATCATTCAGATGGCACCACCCTTCCCCCTTTCATCCATCAGACCTCTTGTATGGAGGCTGAAAGCCATAGAGTCTTTGCATAGCCAACACAAAGACAAATACTGCTCTTTTTCTGCGTCCATGAAACATTTAGTATTTCATTTTGAATCATGGCAGATGACAGTAACAAATGGCCTAATGAATCTCCCTTATTGTCCCTTGTGAATCTGAAGATGAGCTAAAAGTAAAATCTCTGTTTCTTTTTTTGGACATGCTCATTTGGGATTGAAAGGTTTTCACTGCATTCTAAATAGCATTCCTCAGTAACTGAAAATTAGACCAATAAACCAACAAGCAACTTGCAAACCACACAGCTATACCACTGTAGACCATTCTTCACTCCATACTGTACCAATATTAATTTTGGGAAAGTGCTTCAATCAGCTCTGGCACAATTACTAAAGTCAATATCCAAATATTAATAAAAGATAATGAAAAACTGATAATAAAACAACATAATGAAGTTCTGTATTAGAAAACAATAGGAATACATCTGTGGGCATTGGGAATTCTAGATCAATTTTACCACCTTTTATTTAGAAGAAAATACTCTAACAATGCCCACACTTTCCCACAAGAATATATTTAAATGTGTAAGATTGGGTGATCTTTGTTTGCCCATGCAGTGTATTTTAGAGGCAGAAATCAATAATGTGGCTGGAAATGGTTTAGTGAGCACTGTGTCATAAAGACTTTGCTCTCCTTGATCCAGCTGCTCTGCCGCCGTGCACTCTTGGCATTCACCCCAGCAGACTGGGTCCCACACCCTGTGAGAGCCACACTAGTATGTGCTAGTATGGTGTGGGCATGTGCCTTTAATCCCTTGATCCAGCTGTTACACAAGGTTGTCTTTCGGCTGTGTAGGTTGTTGCACTTGCATCTACCCCCCTCTCTAACTGTCCTGGGCATGGTCTGGTCCCTGACCTGGGTTACTCACCTATGACATGACTGCAGTTGTTGAGCTGTAACATCTATCCTCAGTCTTTCCAAAGTGGTATAATTATGTATATAAAGATTTTAAAAAATCGTGTTTCCTTCCTTAATCTGAATAACTCTTCAATTTATATCACCTTTTCCTCCCCTTTAAACTGGTTTCATCTATCCCAAAGCATTGTGATTCATTGAGATTTGCTCTTTAGTAATGTCTCCCCTGATTTCCTCTCATGCAACACTCAAGCTTTCCTTCAGCAAAGCACAAGAGAGAGGAGTGGCAGGGACTCCTTTTCATTTATTATGGAAAGTTGTGAAAGTACTTCAGCATCAAATGCTTATTTTGTTTTGTCAGGAAACCTAACCAAAATGGCTTGCTTTCTGTAGGAAACTTTTTGCACAGCTTTGTTTGTATCTAGTGTAGGCACATGTGCATTTTTGACATGACAGATCATAATGGCTCTTTCAGAGCCATTACAGTTACCAAGTAAATCCTTCTTAGTTCAAGTACATGTAATTGATTCCCATAGACTGTAATAGCTCCAAAACCAAGGCAATACCCTTACCAAACATAAAAGCAGTGGCAGGACTAATACATAATAGCAGTCAGTTTTTACCACCATAGTACTAGAAAATGATGAAGTGCTAACAACATGGCTTTTTTATTTGCTGATTTTTGGCACAAAAAAAAAAGGGGCAATAATTTCATAATATTACAGTGGCATCATTCCTGCATAGTCCTGGTAAACCCATAAATCCTCAAATATCACAGTAGTCATGTCAGTCTCCATATGGAACATAAACTAGGGGCTTGTCCATTCAACTTCTTTGCACACAAATATTCCACTACAGTTTACTGGGGTAAGTGACTGTATAGGTTTGGGTTTTTCCTTGTAAATTAGGGATGTAGAATAAAAGCAGTTCTCTTCTGCACTCAGAAAGTTTTACATTTGAATTGCTCCTGGAGGAACTGTGCAGAACCTTCTCCCAGGCAGCTGGATGAGTAGTGTAACACAGAGCAAGCATTACATATTTTTCATGTAATTGTCTGATCTTCAGCATGTCTGATAGATTCAATAAACAGCTTGGCAATGTACATCCCTGCCTTCCTACTGCATAAGGGTATTCAAAAGGTTAATGTCTTGCTCATGAACATAGATGACCAATGACCCTAAAAGGAAGGAGAGCACCAAATGATATATTGACAAGAAGGGCCATTTTCTTTCACACAGCAACAATAGGTAAAGTACAATAAAATCCTCCCCCTCCCCTTTTTTTTTTTTTTTTTTAATGACTTCTGAAGAAAAGACAATTTTTTAACAATTTTTTTTTTTTTTTTTGTTCTGGAAGAGTTTATATTACAATAGAAAAAGGTGCTGTAAACTTCAAGGAGCTAATGTACCCTCTATAAAGAAGTCTCAGTGGAGATCATAGAAATTTCACAACTCCCATATGTTAATAATATCTTTGAATATAAAATCCAAATTAAAAACTGGAGCTGAATAAAATACTTTTGTTAGAAGTAACATTTTGAAATGCTGTCAGTAACTATCATAAATATTTGAGAAGTTAATATTTTAATCTTCAACTATAGCTCTGAAAACACTTTTAGTGACAGACAGTGCTTCATTAATAGAGTTCTGTATGTCTAATTGCTTTAGGCAAAGTGGGTTGCATTATTTTGACACATGACATGCAATTAGTACATGGTCACACGGCTAAAGGAAGATTTTACACCTTTTTTCCTTCTACACTCAGAGTGGATAATTAGCATATTTTTTCTGCTTAGAATAATCATCAGAGCCTCAGATCAGAAATTGCCTAATGAGGTAAAATTCCAGTTGTTGACATTAATACATGTGACATTTTTTTCAGTTGTAAAAGTAAACCTACTGCTGCTATTTCATTTGCTCTTTCCAGTGTATTCCTAAGATTCAGCTATGGGGATTTTTTTGCATCAAGCCATTGAGTAATCATATATTTTCAACAGAGAGAGGGATGAATGAGGTTTTTATATTTTAGTATATTTGCTTGATAGGGGCACTTTAGGAAGATTAAATTTGGCTATAACCTGCAGGTAGACTGCAGTTGTGTTAACAGAAAAAGCAAGCCATAATCACAATATACAGGTTCCTTCCTTAAGAATCTCTTTGATATATTGAATATGCATATATATACAGAAGATGGGAACTCATTTTCCTCAGCTTTAGGACTCAATCCATAGGCTATATGCAACACTGCCATAATGAAAGTCTGTCTTTTTTTATAAAAGCATATTTTGATTATCTTTTGTAGAAAAAATAATTAAGATTTATTGCAGATAAGCTGATCTAACATAATATATTCAGTCTACAAAAAATTTTTTTTGCTAAAGGAGAGATTTTTAAAATTTTTATAAGTATTATTTTAGATTTTTTTAAGTAGATTTTTTTCTCCTTTCCATATAGCACAATTGCATATAATCACCTTTTACATCAAATTTCTAAACATCATAACAGTCAACAGCAAAAGAAGTGGTTTGGATTCTTGTTACTTTGCTCCTTATTCAGAAAAATTTTCCTCTGAAAAATTTGCATGAGGTGTGAGATCTGCAAATGAGGCAGATTTTCAGAATCTGAGTTCTGCTATTACCTCTGAGTGTAGAACATACACAGAGATTTTCCAGAACTGCATCAGAGACTTCATGCTGCCTATAACAGAGGGCAGATTTAAGCACAAGTTTTTAACTTTTAATATCCTGAAGAAGAGAGGAATCACAAACCATGTTCTTGCCTTATTTCATATATTATATTTACCAGGTTTGAAATGGTTATAGGGTTAGCATTTAACATTGATAGGGGAAAAAGGCACACAAACAAAAAAGGCACAGGCATTTACCTTTTTTCCCATTAATTGGGAGGCAAATGTGTAAACAAGCTTGCTAATCCCACAGGAAGTATGAGTTTATAGACTGACCTGACTACATCATGGACATTACAGGAGACCAGGATGTCCATCCTGCTTCAAGTGTACTTTTTTCCCCCTTTTGTGTTTTATTATGAATTTAATTGCAAGGGAACATCACTATGGTAATAATAATCTTTCCCTTCAGCATAGGTGTCACTGGCATACTTTTCCTATTGCTATTTACCTTGATAATAACAATTTCTTTAACATTGCTTCTTTTTTACCAATTTTCTAAATACTTTTTTTTTTTTTTTACCAATTTTCTGAATATTGTGCTGATCATGAAATGTCCACCTCTGACTCCCTGCTCCAGGAACAGTCAGATGCTTTGAAGATATGTAACCAGAAGACAAACCTCATACATATACTTACTTTTACTCTTCCCTTATCTTCTTCTGGTCATTTATCAGATGGGCAAGATGGGCTAGATATTCTAAAGCAGTCTGACCCTTCTATAGCATCCACTAAATGGTTCATTGACATTGTTCAGAGATAAATTTTCATAAGTCTTAAATAGAACTGATAAGCTATTATACATGACCATTTTTGCTCTGAACATGTAGCATTATTTTATTAATGTATTTTCTGCTAGGCCATAATGTGGACATGCATCCCTGGTGCTACAGGTAGGATTTTACAGTGCTCAGAGAGCTCATGTTACAGATGGATATGTGTGGTACACTCCATGTGTATTCCACTGAATTTTGGAATTACGCTGTGCTACTCTAAAACCTAGCAGCTTCTGATAAGTGAAAAAAGCTTTTTTTTTTTTTTTTTTTTTTTGCATTTACACTTGTGATGAGATTGTGAAAGTGGAGTTTAGTGGAAAGATGCAGCCATTTAGCAGCAAGTTAATGAGAAACCAAATGTCCACAGATTATGTTAGACTGCCATAATCTACCACATCACAGTAAATCAATGAAGATCTAATTGGCAAACAGCAGTATGCAGGAAATCAGAAACACCAGAGAGGGAATCTTTGACATTTTTGTTTAAGCATACATTCAGTGATCTTACTCATTTTCTAAAAGCTTGAGAGACTAAATAAAAGAGAATAGAAATTCACAGACTGAACCCAGATGCAGAAAGATCCTCACAACTAAAGAAATATTGCTACAAATTCTCAGAATAGCCTGAAACCAAACTGAATGCATACCAGCAGGATTTGTTTCAACAAGGCCAACGTGAAAAAAAATAGAAATGTTCAACATGTTTTAAATGGTTGCATTGGGTTTGTGCTGCAAGGGTTTGATAGCAGGGGAGCTACAGCAGTGAGAAGCTGCCAGAAGCTTCCCTATATCCAACAGAGCAAATTCCAGGAGGCTCCAGGACTGACTCACCTCTGATCAAGGCTGAGACAGTCAGCAGTAGTAGTAACACCTCTGTGATAACAATTTAAGAAGGGAAAAAATATTATTACACAGAAGTAGTTGTGGCCCTAGAATAGATGAGTGAGAACATGTGAAAGAAACAGCTCTGCAGATGCAAGGTCAGTGGAGAAAGGGGCAGGAGGTGCTCCAGGCAGCAGAGCTGAGATTCCCCTGCAGCCCGTGGTGCAGCCCATGGTGAGGCAGCCTGTCCCTGCAGCCCAGGGAGATGCACAGGGATGCAGAGATCACCTGCAGCCCATGGAGGATGCACTGCAGGAGGGGATGCCTGAGAGGAGGCTGTGACTGAACCCAGGATCCTGGGCTGGAGGAGGCTCCTGTGGAACCATGGAAAAAGAAGCCCACACTGGAGCAGGATTTACTGGTAGGACTTGTGATCCTATGGGGATCCATACTGGAGAAGTTTGTGGAGAAATGTAGCCATGGGGATCTGCAGCCATGTGAACCATGGGGAGGCTTCACACAGAAGAATTTTGTGGAGGACAGTCTCCTGTGGCAGGGGAAAGGACTCCTCTCCCTCAGGAAGGAGCAGCAGCAGAAAAAAATGTGAACTCCTTGTAATCCTCATTCCCTCTCTCCCTGCATGTCTGTGGGAGAAGAGATAGATAATCAGGAATAAAGCTAAGTCCCAGGAAGTAGGGAGGGGTGAGTAGAAGGTGTTACTAAAATTTGTTGCACTTCTCATTCTCTTACTCTGATTTTGATTGGTGACCAATTAATTTCTTCAAGCTGGGTCTGTTTTGCCCATGAAGGTAATCAGTGAGTGATCTCTCCCTGCCCTTATCACAACTCATGAACCTCTGGTCGTATTTTCTCTCCCTTGTCCAGTTAAGGAGGGGAGTGACAGGGAGGCTTTGGTAGGCACCTGGCATCCAGCCAGAGCCAAGCCACCACAATGGTATTCAGCTAGGACCATGATATAAATAGTAGATTTTTTTTTTTTTTTTTTTTTTTTTGTAATGTTGATCCTGATCTATTATTTCCTCATTTTCCTATTTTTATCACTGGTACCAGCTGGTAGATATTTGAAATTAGACGTGAACAAATAATTGGATGTTTTGGTTCACTGACACAACTGAAAAACTGAAAGTGGGGGAAGGGACTGATCATTTTAGACTGATTAGGAAGGATTATTTGTTTGGTTTTGGTCCTTAGACACATAACAATGACAAAATAACCCCTGTTTCTGATAACAGAAAATGATTATTTCATTTTCAGGTTGTGTGCTTTATTTTAATTTTCTAAAATTTACTTCTATGAAAGTATGAAATATTTCTTTTAAAAAGCTTCAAATTATGTTTTTTTCCATTTTGATGCTGGCTGAACCTATTTACCAAATTAGGCATTATTTTAACAAAGAATTTTTATCAATTTTTTTTTTTTTTAATGGAATACAATATATGATCACAAATGTTTTCCTAGCTCTACTTGAACTATCTCTGGATTCTGGCTTCCAGAATTAATTAAGTAGGAATCATACCAGAATCATTTTGTACATTTCTTATTCTTAGACTCCCTCAGAGAGTCACCTCCCTGGAATGCATTAGGAAAGCTATGGAAACTGCCATATTATCTGCTTTCTATTCCTTGCCACAGTTGCAGAAGGCTTGTAGCAGTAAAGAATCACTGGGACACATGGAAGATATTATACCTACACTGTGACCCTTTTGGCTGGCTGTATCTGGCACAAAGAGCAGTAGGGCAAAGCTGAATCTTCATTTTTCGTAATCACATATAAACACTTCTCAGAAACAAGATCAGTTGCACTAGGCAATGTTTAATGTACTTGCATATTTTAGCCTTTTGAGTAGGAAATTAGGTGTGTGGGGAAGTAGTGCAGATGCTTTTCTGATTTTCTAGCTTTGATGAGTCTTTTTTTACTTTGACATCTCCATTTTAGGGTCACCACATGAATTCCTTTACTTCCAGAAAAATGCACTCAGTTGCTTCTTTGCCTAAACTTCTTTCAGTAGCAGCTGCAGAATTTAATTTCAGGATCTTTTTTTCAGAGAGTTCTGAGAGTAAAAGGGATCAAATTTCCCCAATAAACAGTGCTTTCTATATATCTAGTCTTAAAAAACTTACAGATCTAACTAAAGTGCTACAATCCCTATGAAAGAAATACCAGAAAGGGTCTCTTTCAATATTTTTTTGTGTTGTTTCTCTGAAAATTTTCTATGTGTGCTTGCTACAGAGAAAATAAAGCACTCATCTTGCAGAATACACTGAATTATACTAAATGTTTTACTGTCTTGCTGTTTAACCTGTTCACCAGCAAAATTCCTGTAATATCTAATGTAACATGTGCATGTCACTTTATTACTTACAAGATACCAGAATAATTTCTTTGAGATCATGATCTTAATTTCCCTCTTCCACAGCTTTGAACGTATTTTCCCTTATCTTTCATGATGAGAATGCAGCTTCCTCCCCAGTGCCTTCTCTGTAACCTGGACAACCCTATTTTATTATGCCAAATTGTAAAATATGATTGAAAACAATTATTATGGAGCAAAACCAGATTCTGTGAATATATTCACTAGGCACTAAGTGTCTTCAACAATTTTTTGATACCTATGTCCTATTAATAGCCACACAGCAGAAATGGATGCATGGCCATTAAACTGGCAAGACTATTTACTGGGCAAGAGCTCAGAAAAAAAGAAAGTTGTATACAAAATTTGCTGGAATTGCAGTCTCATGGATCAGTCAAAACTAAAATTTTTCTTGGTTGAAAACTACAATCAAGGTTTGCAGGTTTTCATCCCTGATTTTGGTTTGATTAAATTGATTAGATAGTTGAGATGCATAAAATAAAATGATTTTATTTGTAATTTGAGAACACCTTTTTCACTTTCTTTGTTATGCAAAACTGTCAGAAAATTCTGTGAAGTAGCTTTTAGGTGTATGTGTGCACACACACACAGATCCCTGCACTTCCAAGGGAATTTGCATTTCCTGCAAAATTAAATGCATCTAAGTTCAGAAATTTGCAATACAAGAATAAATAACTTGGAAGTCCCTTTAAATTTCATAGGTCAAGGCTTTAATGGGAATTGGAAGGTGGGAATTGGAAAGCTTTCATAAAATTTTTAAGGGCCACAATATTTAAATTATTGTGTTATATAAACTAAATGTAAAGAGGTGTAAAGAGTTGGCCTCCATTTACATTCAACAGAGAGCAATGATAAATTTAAACATAACAAATGTGTGTCCACCAGCAAAGCAAGTGCCCTTCATCTGGATACACTGGTGTACTCCAAAAGCAGACAATAGCTTAACAGAGTAAGGGGAACATAGAGACAAAAACATACCTCAGCATAACACCATAATTCATGTTTATTTTATTCCTATTTTGAGCTACAGTTTTAAAAAGCAGTAATACATTCATAATTTCAGTGTGTCTCATTCCATGTTTTGATTCTGATCTGCCACAATTGTTACATGAAATTATGTAGCAGTTACTTCAACCAGAAACACAAAAAGGTTATGACTTTCTTGTTTCAAAAGAGAATTTATAGCTAAAGGGCCTATTCTTCTCTCAAAGAGCACATATAACATTAATTAAGGGCAATGGGAATGACATGTCTCTACTAAGAGGAAAACGTAAAATTTCATTAAAATATTTGTTAGTAATAATGTCAATTATTAAAGTTTATAGTCTCAATTTAAAAGAACTAGGTCATTTTGAGAACTTTTCATAATATTACTTTTTAATCTCAATTAAAAAAATAATCTGATAACCATTTAGGTAGTAGTAGAGAAACTGGGATGGGAAAACTTACATTTAACATACAAATAAAAGTTAGAAAAGAGTTTTACAGCTATTTCTCCTTCACATATTATTTTTAAAAAATATGTTTTACCATATATATAGTCCAAGTTACCTCATTATGCTGCTCATTGATAGAAATGCATTAATACAGCATATTAAGTCTCAGTACCTTGGATCTCAAAAATTATTATTTTTCATTTTTGTATGATCCAGTATTCATTAATACAATTAATTAGTAATCATAGCTTGCATTAAATGTTTAAATGCTTCCTCAATGCCTCAGTTATGAAATATTTTACATTCAGTTTTTAATATTACTTTAGATGTCATTAGAAGAAAGATGATTGCTTGAAGCAACAAAATTTAGTTTAGTTCAGTTGAAGCTTTTATTTTGTAATGCATAGCTTGTTTAAAGGATGGATTTTAAATATTATGTAATTAGACGTTTGGAAAGTTTTTGAAATACAGTCTTTGACTAAGTAAAAACTTTTCTTATAACCCATTTAAATTATTTACTTCAATCATTTGGGAAACTAGCCATAATCATGATGACTATTTAATTAAGGCTTCTGCAGAACTTGACAACAATGCTAATAAAGCAATTGAGGAGATACAAGCAGTTGATCTTAATTGGAAGAGATGACACTATTTACAAGAATAAATGACGGTAGCTAATCTCACATTCGTAATTATCAGTGATGGGCCTGCTTCAAAGGATGTTATGGTTCTTGTTTTCTTTAGCTGAGTCTCCCAAATATATGTGTTTATTCAGAGTTTACGTGTTTATCTGAATTGTAAATGTAGCAATTTTTCACACAGAAAGCAGCTGAGTTGCCTCCTGGACCTCAACACTTCAGTGACACAATAAGAAAAAGCTTTAATATTTGCCACCCAAACAATCTCTCTTCCCCTTTTCATCTTTTGGAGTTGCAAGCTCTAGCTTTGCAGTTTCCCAACAAAGACTGTATTTGATTATCTGGAGCAAATGATGCCTGGCTGCTTTATAGGAAAACATTGGGCAACCATATCATCTGGCATCTTCTGTCTGCACCTTGCCAGGTGGAGCTCCATGCATCCTCTGCAATACTATCTCTCTCTCTCTCTCTCTCAATTTTACAAACCTGGATGACAAGCCTAATACACATAATATTGTCTTTTACCTCCTGCTATCCAGTTCTTCCCTCTACAGGAACTCCAAATGTGAATGTAGGTCCAGGAGATGATGTTACTGGTTTAGTATTTTCAAAATTAGTTATTTTATTTATACTATCATATTCAGGAGAAAAGAATATTATGTGGCTGGTTTTTTTTCTTCATAAGGTACAAACTGTGTGTTTAACAAGGTCCTGTACATATATATATTTAATTAAACAACCAGTACTCATATTTAGACACTGGCTGAAAAAATCCAGTGAAAAGCACTTATCTCAGTTAAATTATGTTTCTCTTTCTCTCTCTCTCTCTCAACAAGGAGTTTAACACTACTCACTGCTACTACTCACTGCCGGGCATTTTGGAATGGCAATCAAGATATTTGAATTGTTATACTTTCCTGTCACATTCTGTTACAGATAGATTTTCTTTTAGTTTGTTTGTGGCAGCAGGGCAAAATGTATTCTAGAACTGAGAACTTCAACCATTGCTATATGTGGACTACCTCAGGAAAAGTGAATGAAGCAATTTCCATAATTTGGAATGCATACTGTGCTCTCCACACAGTACCTCTGAAATCTGGGCTTACATTGATAAGCAGATACTATAAATGAAATCTGAAGAGAACTTTGAGAGCATATTTTCTCTTGGAAAGCATATGACTCTTTGGATGACCACACTCTCTGTGATGGAGCATGGAAGCAGATCACTAGAAAACACTTTTAGCTCTCTCTAGTCCCAATGGTAAGGTTGATAATTGTTTCTGGAAACCTCTGGTGGTTTTCTCATTGAAACATCTTATATCAGGAGAGTTTATCTTCATTCAATCCCAGTTTTTGATCTCTTGCTTTATGGTATGCAAAGACCTGGAAGAATACTAGTAATAGTGCTCTTGTTTGATGACAAGTAACATTGTCAGTGTGATAAATCTATTACAAAGCAAGAATTACCATTCCTGAATCAATTTTTCAGTAATCTTCTACATTGTACATTGCATATACAGAATTTTGATTTTAACTAGGGATGTTTCCTGTACCTCAAAAAGAAAAAGCCCCAGAGCATTTCAGATAATTATAGGAGAAGACATTGCAGCTGAAATTGAGGTACAATTCCTACCTTGACTAAAATTGGTTTATGACTTCTTAAATAAAATCTTGAGAAAATTTTTTCATGTGAGAGAATACCAAAAGGGAACAAAAAAGCAGAAAAGGTCACACTGTGTTTCTAAATTGCTGTAAAAACATTTTCTTAGACTCAGGTCCCCAGTGAATAGTGTGTGAAAGGCTTTGTGAACAATAGTCAAGCAAATAAGTTTTAATCCTAACAAATGTGCCTATCAAGCAGGATCATTTCCAAAATATTGATGGATCCATTGACATTGCTGTTTCCCCTCCTCATTAGACTACCTCTTGTTCTTAGGAGTCAATTGCTTTCCATACAAAGAATGTGTATGCCTCCTTCCTGCATATTTTTCTGTGGCTGGCATTATCATTTTCTAAACAGCTTATCACATGCTATTTATCATAGGGATGACTTTGATACCTTTGTGTGAGATCCACAGACCCCCTCTTCTGATGATTAAATCATGGTGCCTGTTCCATTACATCATATTCATAATGAATTACTTCATCCATCAATTATTGCAGGGCTATTCTCATATCATGATAATGATATGGACTTTCTGCACCATTCAAAACAGGGTGTGTAGCAAACAACCCTGCCTTTAACAAAATATGAAAATGAAATTGAAACAGAGAGCAGTCAGCAGCTGTGATATCTGTGAATGCACTGCCAATAGCAACATCACTGTGAGGAATGACACACTTTCTTTCAACAACAAAAAATGCTGTATATACAGGAAATGACAAAACAAAAATGTGTAACATGCATTGGCACTATATTCTTCAGGTATTTCCCTACTCTGAATCAAATCCTTCTGCATTGATAGTAGTTACTTCATAGCTTTAGATACAAAAGACAGTAATTTAATGGAAAACAGATTGGCAAAATTAGTTTTACAGAGCTCTGATTTCTTCTGCTCTACAAGTGTTTCTGTTTACCACTTCCAAGATAGAAACAGTACAGAGAGGTTTTCACAGGATCATAGAAATTCTGCATTGACACAGATCTTCAGCAATTTCTGGCCTTTCCTCTACTGTGAGCAAGAATATGTATACAAATGTTAGTCATTTTCCACAATCTCTAGCTGACCTATCCTAATCAAATTGTTCTTTATGCCAAAATAGGTCTCCTTACACACTTACTCAAAAAATCTGCCGTTACAGAATAATTTTCTGTCTTTGCAACCTATACTTGCAGGTCTTGTATGCCAAATGGCATCCCCTAATTCTGCTTGTTACTATCTTTCTACCCCATTTTAAACTTTATTCCATAGCCCTAACCCTGTGTTACTAAAAATTGGACACATAATTCCATTTGTAAATTTTTTGTGCTTTACAGAGAATAATAATTACTTCTGGTCTTAAATGCAATAATCTTATTAGTACATGACAGGATGACATTTGGGGGTTTTTTTTGGGTTTTATTTTAGTTTGTTATTGTTGTTTTGTGGTGTTGTTTTTTGTTTTTTTCCCCCAACATAATTTGTTTTTTTTAACCAGTTTCATTATTCCTTCTAGTTTCCTCAGAATTTTTATTTATGCAGTTAGTTGGAGGTAGGGGGAATATTTCCCCTTAGTACTATGCTGTTATTTGCACTGAATTTTATTGTAGTGCTTTCAGATCCTTCTTGCAAGGACCTTTATCAAGGCCTCTTTGATTCTAACCACATTCCCCAGAATACTCAAATCCACCTCGACTCAATGCCATTTTCAGATTCCACAAGCACAGTTGCAATTCAATTATCCAAATTGTTAATCAAAATACCACCACCTAGATAATGGGATGGATGGTCCCCTTTTTCAACAGATTAAGTGCAATATTATGGTGAATCACACCATGGTGTACATTGCAGTTCTATTTTGCTTTAGTATGCTTTGAAAACTGATTTACACTAACATACTGTGTGGTCAGTCTGTCTTGATGGAAGCAGCATCCTACAATGAGCATTCCTTGTCCAGGAGCTCTGTAACTGTGCTTCATGCCTAAGGGGTTAAGCTTAATGGCACAACGATGTTGAGTCCAGCACCACTGCATCCATTAAAACAGTATCTTATTTTAGTAGCTGATAGCAACAGACATAATACTTGTCATTGGTTTTATAGGTTGAGTTTGCATCATAATATATTGGCATTGTACTTTTATATAAGACTTGCTTCGGGGTGTAGCTGCATTCTACACTGAATAACAGGCTAATAAAAACTGTAGCAGAAACAGCTTTACGACCCTCCATTGACTTGTGTTTTACATCGTATTATCTTATTGCAGACATCTGAATTAAAGGTTAACAAACACTATTTAATGGGTTGTCTGAATGAATGTACAGTACATGAATACATGCCTAGCAATGTCTATCAGTTATCATACTGTACATGCATTGTGAGTTGCATGAAGACAAGACAGTAAATGGGTGATGGCTCCTGACTGACTCTTTTTAGTAGTATGAAATAGCACATTTTGTTATACTTCCTCCAATTAAGTGCATATCTACCATTAAAGCAATCTGTCATCATTTTAACAATGTCATTAACTTCTACAGTGTCTCACAGATGCTTTGTTCTTCCTTCAAAATTAGCAGCACATACACTCATATAGGAACTTCGAAATGCAAAATAGGGAAAACAAGTTTAAGAAGTCATAATCTGTAAATTATATAAATAATAAAAAAGTGGTTACAGAGGAAATGTGACTGCTTTAAAAAGAAAAAGTACATAGTACTTAATCTGCAGAAAATGTACAGTAATAAAAATGTACTAACCTATAAAAATATAAATTATTTTTCTCTCTCTGGTAATTATAAGGAAATATGGTTTACCATACTATAAAAATGTACTACCCTATAAAAATATACTAAATTATTTGTCTATCTATAGTAATTATCAGGAAATATGGTTTACAATAGAACAAAAAATACTAAGCCTGTAAAAATACACTAAATTACACTTCTAGCTATAGCAATTATTAGAAAATATGGTTTACAACTCATAAAAGTGCATTTTAAATATAATAAGGTTGTCTACAGAGCTACAGAATCAAAAATGAAATTGATTCTTTCCTATATTATTCTTAAAAAAGGTAAGCTTGCTTGAGATGGCCCCAGTAAACACAGGAAGATCTATTGAATGCCCTGCTCAGCCATGGGTGTTTAAAACGATGGATAAAATATGAAGATATTAAAAAATATATAAATTAATGGATTATTTATTTCCTGAAAGTTTCACGTTCAAATTAATAGTGATATGTCAGGCTGATGAAGTATCAGCTCTAGAGGAGAGCTTTGTTAGCACAGCACTATATTTTTCTAAATATAGTTAAGCTGTTATCCTTTCAAATTTCATTTCAAACAATATAAATCAAGGATTTTATTTAGTTAAACACTGAACCATAGTAAATTCATCTATATTACAATTTTGAATTCCTTTCAACTGAAATGGGGCAATGAGACCAAAGACTTCTAAAAAATACATTGCATTTTGTCAAAAATCTGCATAACCTATAGGGAGAATCGAAGAAAAGAAATTCAAAAGGATTCAAACCACTTAAGAACCTGAGTTCTAATTTCAGAGATGACTTAGGAATGGATCTTTAAAAGTATGAAGCCTACAAGTCCATGACAGGTGTTTTAATGCTTTGAAAAAAACTATAATGTAGATAAGTGCATAAATTTACAAACTTTCAGCCACTCCCTGCTGTCACTTTAAACAATAGCATACCGAATCTTAGGTCACTTTTGGTAACTTCCTAAATATTTGCCCTAGTTCCAACAGTAGATGGTTTTCTGACTCAAGAACCATTTTGTGTTGTTATCAGCTTCTTTAAGTACTGTCATCAGAAGGAATATTATTCTTTTATTTCTCTATACAATTTAATGTTGGAATCATAGAATTCAGTAAACAGGTGTTGTTGCATCACTTCAAATGATTTTTTTGTAATGTAGGTATTGGTCTTTTACAGCCTAAAATATATTCTTCTTGAATGCTCATAGGAACTTGATATCGTCTAGATACATAAAAAAGTTATAATCTCTTATGTGAGACTTCTCTTTACATAAAATGATGTTTTGATATGATAAGAACATTGTGATTTCCTAATTACAAGCAGCAAATTTCACAGAACATGGAAAGGAATTTCCATAAAAAAAAACCATGGGGCATATGTTAGGGAAAGATTTCTCATTTATAATTCAGGGAAGGATAATTGTCTACATTTTATTTTAGTACCTTGAGCATGGCATTGTTTACTTATTAAAAAATGCAACTACAGTTATTTCTTACCATTTCATTTCAAGCACTGAAAATAAGAAAACCATCAGCTAAAACGAGAAATTACATAAGTTCATAAATACAGGGGATGTAAGGATCTTCTAGTTCCATGCTAAGAGAAGTAATAGATCAGTTCTGGATATAAGGAAAGTTACCTAGGTCAATACTGAAAATCTTGTACCTGTACCATTTCTGGTGTGTGTGAGATCCTCTGGAGAGGAGTGAGTATATTTTTCTTCCAGTGTTTCAATTTCTGCATAATAAAATGGATACCCAACTACGTATTCTTCTCCACAAAATCTAAGGGAAACAGAATGGCCTTGTCATTATCTTGACATAGACCCAGAAAATTCAAGGGGATGTGCCAGTAATTCTACAAGAGCCTATTCCTTGGCTTTCATCCAGCTTGATCCTACAGAAGTTTTGACACCAGTCCAGCAAGACAGAAGGCCTGAGTCAGTTCTCCAGAGAGGCCTGTGCTTTGACATCACTGCGCTGTTCAATGCTCTGATGAGCTGGTGACTTCAAGGGCACATGACAAAGTCTACCACTTTTAGACACACTAGGCTGGAGACCTCAGAGAAACTTATGGTTCCAAATCAGCATGGCAAGCTAATGTTTCTGACCCAGCCACTTCATTGTTACTCACCACTTGGCAGCTGATGAGGAAGTTACAGATAATGAGCTAGAGATTTGATAGTGGTTTTTCCTCATTTCAGACTGTTCTGGGTTCTTCTGCCTCAGTATCAGTTCAAGGAAGCTGCTAAAGGACTCTGCCTTGTTTTCCCTTCAAACTTATGTGTTCTACCACTGTAGCCTCTCAAACTCTGATTCTCTCCCATGTGGTCAGCAAAGCAGGACTGCTGGAAAAGACAGAACATGAGAATTTTTGCCTTCATGTAAGCCTGCTGAAACAGATCTGAAAACTGTAGTCTCAAGGAGAAAAGTAACTGTATTTCACATAAGCATTCAGTATCTAGCATCCCTCAGAAATTATGCCAGGTTCCCATATGTGCTGAGCTATTGACCATATTAACTGAGATGGATATCTTTTGAAGGGCCTTTGCAGGAAGGCAGGTACTCCATATGATGTGAGAACTCAATATGCACAAGGCATAAAAGTGCCCAAAATTTCTATTTATGTTTGGCAAAAAAATGCACATCCTTGTTTTCAAGTAATTTTTTAAAATTCTTATTTGCTACTTTGAGACAAATTATATTAGAAACAAACTGAAAGGGTATACCTTACTTGGTGATGGAGACTGCATGGTGGGAAAAGGACATGGGAGAAGAAGGAAACAGTTATGTGTGGAAGATGCTGAAAAACCTGTCAGTCTGTTGGGTGGTTGGATTTGGGATTTCAGTGAGTCCTGAAAGATCTCATACCACTGTGACTGTCCTTCATCCTGCTCCCTATCCAGCTCCCTATGGCTGCCAGTTCACAAGGGTTCCCTCTTGCCCCATTTCCTAACAGCCTGAATCCTTCCACAGCTGTTTTCCTTTATTTCCTGTCTGACCAAATTACTTCCTTCTGACTGCATGCATTACTTTCAGGCACCCACACGTCTCACAGGTGATACATCCCATTTGTATTTGTATTTGCATTTGTATTTTCCTGTAATTTTCCTGTAATTTTCTCTCCCTCCACACTGACTTGGTAATTCAGAATAAGGCAGTACCCTGTTTGGTTCTTCAGCTAGCAGTTTTCATCACTTGAAATAACAGGTGTCCTACAATGATTGTTAATTTTGGAGAGTGCAATAATTTTGTATTTTTTCCTTGATGTACACTTCTAACTCTGAAACATTTCATTCTCATAGAATGGCACCTATCAAGATGTACCAGAAATGGAATTTAAAAGAATAGTAGCTCCATGTGCTTGTTTGGCTACTCTTACTCCTGTATTTGACTGTGAAGGATTTGTGGCATTGTCTGAGTAGCATTACTGTAGTAGCTTTTGAAAATTTAGATTTGGGACCAAAGATCTATCTGCTAATACTAGAATCACATTTTATCTTTTCTTATTGGCAGTAACTCACTTGTGAAATGGAAAAAAGTTATCTTTTTTTCCAGATGTATCAAACAAATCACATAATTACAGGAAAATACATGGGGTGCAATATATTGTTTCTAATTATTTATTAGGCTATTCATTATATGCATATGGCACTATGAAGGAATAGGTTTCTATTCATCTTCCTAGCCATATGACTGAATTCACCTATAATGCATTAACCTGTTGAGGATATGGTGTGGCAGTCAGTAGAAAATGATACATGATGAATTTCAAATAACCAGACACCAGGTCCTATTGATTGACATGTCAAGAGTATGACATCTTAAAAAATTATAGGCAGTGCAAATTGATAGCTTCTTGCAACTTCACTTAAGTAACTTTCTGTTGATATAATTAAACTGAAGCAGCATCTGAAATATATTAAAAAAAAAGTTACAGATTTAAAAGAAATGCCCTGTATTTGTAAAATACTTTCAAAGTTACATTTTGTAGATTTTAGTGAGTACAGTGAATCAGATTTGGGTTTTATTTTATAGATTTTTATTGGCCTCTGTTACTAAATATTTTAAATAATAGGTTATATATGTTAAAGGCTTTCCTTAGAGAACAGTTTTTCTGGTAAAAGTGTTAAGCTTCTGCTTATATAAAACCTTTCATAGATTATGGGTTATGTGTAGAGGGCACAAAAGGGATAAATAAATTATAAAGACCTATTATTTTTATTTTTGTTGAAGGTATTAAAGGAGATACCTACAAATGATCTTCTCAGGAGCTTTTGGAGGGGGAAAATGCCAAAGCCAAGACCCTGTGAAGAAGGTGTGTAAAAGGCTGGGAAGGTGTGGAGGTTTGCTCGAAGATTCTGTGCAGTTCTACTTCCCCAGGCATCTGGTGACCAGCTCTTACAGCTAAACCATTTAGCCCCTTAAGTCAACAAAAATCCCCCCAGAGAACACATCAGTATTTTAACACAACTTTATTTTTGTTTCTCTAGGGTATAAGTTTAGTGCTGCACCTCTTCCCACACAGCAACTTATTCAAGCTTCTAATTGTTATGCACTTTCAAGCCTAAAACCCACAGTATTGCTGTTAGAAGGAATAAGAGAACATTGTTTTTTGAAAAAAGTTGAAACAAGTGATATAATGCAAAAGGTACACGCTTAATGAAAAAGCCTTTAAGTCAGAAGTTTACCTGATGTCTCATATGCAACTGCAAATGTTTGTCCTGGTTGCTTTAAATAAGAAGAATTAGATAAGGAGTCTTCCAGTCTGCTTAGCTTACATTCTTTACTCATGAGGTGATGTGAAACAAGTTATTAGGAATGAGACTTCTTCTATCATATGGACGACTGAAAAAAAAAAATCTCTCACATTTATTTTCTACACTCTGGGCAATGACACTTGTTCATTAGAGAGATCAACAAGCCAGAGTAGCAAAGGCAGACACAAAAACCATTGAAGTTGAGAAAAATATTCGCTTCAAAATTTGGTATACTTGAATTCTGCTGCCCTAAAACATCAGCTGTGGTCAAGGGTATTGGATGCAATACAAGTGAGAAAAAAGAAAGCAGTGAAAGAATAAAGCAGTTCAGAAATAGCTGTAGTTTGATGAAGGAATTGTTCCAGCTACCACAGGAAATTCACATACAAGACCAGGTAAGTCTCTTAGTTTACAAACACTATGTCACTGAGAGGACCAAACAGAAGAAACACTTCACTGGAGTGAGATCTCACATTATGGATCATATTGTATCTCAAGAACAATCTCTGTGAATGGTCAGCTAGAAAAAGGAGGAAAAATAATAATTTATTCAAAGTTTAAGAAACCACACTCGATTTAGCAAATAGGTAGAAAAAAGATTTTGTATGTTAAGTTTATTTTTTGGATTCCATGATATACAAACCACGTTGCAATTTCAGCCTGTTAAACAGCTTTACCAACTATAGAGTTTAACTGGCCACAGCAGCACCCTACAGTATTATCCATAACAATTAAATCTTCCTTTTGCTTTTGTCTTCGTTCCACCAGATCATAATTTACTATTTATACTGGGAGCTGATAATAATGCCCTTCAAAGTTACTGGAGGTCTTTCAACACGTTTTGGTGTGTTTTGCTTCAGGATATTTGTTCATACTTTAGAGTTTCAGCATATATGAGACAAATATGTTGTTTGCTCTTGCAATCAGGCTTTAAAGCCTCCTCATTAATCCAGATTTGTCTTAATATTAATCATAGTACTGAGCTGTCTGTCCTCTGTCAATAGGAATGACTATGATAAGTAGCAATTTCTCCTCTGAGAAAGAGTTAATTTTAATTAATCAAGACATCCATCTGCCCTTTAATAGAAAAAATGGGGATTGTCTCAAGGATCCCTTGTTCTAAACTCCTTCCTCATAGTCATGAAATGATTCCAAACCTAGAAAAGTTACTGAAAAGGAAGAAACAGAGTGAGTAGAAATGGAACAGAATGGATCAAAACTGAGGGCTGAAGATGGGATCAAATCTTCAGGGCTTAATTTTGTTTTGCTATAGTGTGAAAAAGAAGAAAAGACTGCTCCAAATGCAATGGAGTTAACTAATAACCACCCCCTTGGACCCATGTGTAAAAGTATGAGTATGCAGCTGACAAAAGGGTTGAAAACTTCATTTATGCCAATATAGACTGTAATTTTACAGGTTTTGTGCAAGGGTTTTTAAGAACACAAATCTGAATGCTTATCTGTAATCTTATCTGTGCAGAAGTTCTTTTTATAAATTAAGAAAAGTATGCTAAATATAAAACTGAAGTTATATTTTTTGAATTTCTCTTATGAGTTTCCAAACATTGCAGTCGACACTGGCAGTGATAACTACGTTTTTTATTTAAATGCCCTTTCAGAAGACTGTATCACTCTGTACAACAATAATTTTGTGTTTGATTCTTGTGTATCTGTAATCTTTTGGAACAACAGCATCTTTGCCACACTTAATGCAACATTTTTAAAGCAAAGGAACAAGTTGAAACAATGCTGAGGTAATTCTCCAAGACTGCAGTGTTAAATCAGCTGCTTTCTCAATTTCCTATGAAGTGATGTCAACTACTCTTTGCTAAACATAATAAAAGGTATTCAGTTACTTGGGTGCTATTCCATTACATGATAAACATGAAAAGGAAACCTTTATTGGTCCTTGTTTAAAAGCACCTTCTCAAGTATGTGGTCAGTGGAAACCTGCCCAGATGTTAATTTACACAGAAATATTTTCTGAATGCTCTATCAGCTGATTGGCACCTAGCCAGCACACCAACCCCATGAGGAAAATACACAGGCAAAACTCAGCTAATTAAAGAAAGAGTATGTAAATGGTGTCAAAGAGGGAAAAAGGCAATGTATCTAGACTAGAGCAGTCTGACCCTATAAGGGTTTCCAAGGGCTGATGAAGAGGTCATTAAGCTGCTGTATAAATATACCCTTTCCTTCATTTTATCTACTATGCTACTGATCAGGTGGAATATGTCTTCAGCCACAATAAACAGACATTTATGGCACTGAGTAGTTAATCCCGGAAAAAGTATTTTAGAGTATTATTTGAATAGTAATAACAGCCATGGTATTTGCCAAGCACACAAATTGTAGGCTACCCTACTCCCAGAAAGGTTGAAAACATTTAAACTGATGGCTTACTTACTAAAAAACAGGATTTACTTACAAAAAACTGGATTTAGCCTGAACATCTAAAATGGGCTTGGACAAGAAATCCAGGGGGCTGCCAGCTCCATCTCTCCCAGTGCCTTGTATTGTTTGCTCCCTTTGACTGCTGCCTTTCAAGTTCAACAGGGTTTGTTTTTTTTTTTTTTACTTAAAATTTAATTTCAATTTTGGTGATAAAATAAATTCTTGATTTTTATTTTTTTATTTTCAATTCAATCCAGTCTCTCTATTCTCTACTGCACAGTGGCTTAATACCAGTAGCTTTCACACCTGAGTTTCTAACCTCTAAAAATAACAGTGAATAATTAGTTCAATTCACATGTCGCTATATTTTACTGAGGATCAGATTCAGAAACTGAACTGAAGAATGAAAAAAAATTGCAGTTGTCCTTCATTTATAGTGGACCAGACCAAAAGCCTTGATTAAAGTGTTGTTCATGGTTAACTAAGGAGGTGAGAACCAAATGCTGCAGCTGGAGGTTATCTATTTGTTTTTACAACAAAACAAATTTAATAAAAGTTGTTCACGAGATCTCTTAAGTCTTTTCTAGATGACAAATAACTGGTGAAACCAGCTCATAGATTTTAAAGAGATTATCATAAATTAAAGTTTTCTTTCTAAAACATACCAGTTGGCAGTTTAATTTTAAAATATATTTTTTGGTCTACCCAGCTGCTACTAGTTGCCAGCTCTTTTTCAGCAGCATGACAACATTCCACCTCATCCCAGCAGGTATGATGCTGTGCTCTAAGAGCTGCCATGGAAATTGCTGGCGCCTGGGGGGACAGGTAAATAAATGCTGCTTTTTTAGTATGTAACAGTTTTCCCAAGTGGGGAAACAGTGTATAACAGTATCCCAGCAAAGTGGGAGACAGTAAGCTATAATGCCAAAAGAATCAGAAGTGTGTACTCTCATAAAAATCAAGGCTGATGTTCTGATTGCCTTCCCCAGTACTGCTAGAAGAATGGAGTCTAATATATCTTTTCCAAGTAAGAATTCTTCTACAAGACTAAGTAATTAAGTACCATATTCTTCAGATGTAATAAACAGCAACTTTCCAAAGACTGAAAAATTAGTAATGATGCATATGCAGTATCTGAAAAATCTGGAATGCAGTTTCCAAGTATTACATTTCCACCACAGCAAATTAAATTGCCTGAGCTAAAATCAGTAATATTGGTGCAGCCATGATATTACAAAGAGAGTAAAGATTCTAGTGAAAAGTAAGATATTTAATAAACATGATTGGGGGAAAAAAAAGCTCTAAGGCAGAGAAGAATCAGAAAGATGACATCTGCAGCTTAAGATTCATTTGCTTTCTACAGCTACATTCAATGAGTCTGGTGGAAGAAATTACCGCTTCTTGCAAATTGTGCCTCATTAGATTTGAAGCTCTTCAGCAGCTTTTGGCTGGCTTTGAATCCACACTGTTATGTTGCTCTAAATACCCTAACAATTCTGGTTTGGATTGTGACATCAAGGAGCTATCAGTAGAGCAAATATTTAATCTAGAGTGAATGGTGAATTTAGGTGTATGAGTAGCAACTGAAGGGGAAAAAAAAAACACTAAGAAAATCTTCAGCTTTAAATTAAAGTGGGAAGTATTTCTAACGATTTAATATCTTAAATATTGGCGTATCCTTACTTTCTTTAAAATATTTTCTGTTTAATAAAAATTTTATTCATGTGTTAAAAAGCAAAAATTTGCACTTGCCTTTGCTGATGTATTGCACTTGACCAATACTGAGAAGCTATAATTATTACTGGGTTTTATGTGCTTATGGAAAAGCCCAGAATATAGGAAAAAATAAGTGGTCCAACTATGCCAGTTTGAAACAGAAGTGGATCTTTTAAGCTCTTGAGGAATTTTCTGAGGAGAAACTGTTACTGAAGAGAAAGGTTGATGAAGGAGGTAGGATACAGTGATTTGGAAGTATTTGGATGGTGCTAAGGTATCTATACACAAGGCTCCTTCTGTGGAAAATGTTTAATGATACTGTACCTCTGGTTTCACATAACTCTCTGTAGTTCTTCCTCTGAAAGAAATTGATGTTATGAAAGTAAGACAGATCTTAAGAACTTTACTAATCAAATCCTACATGGCTCATTCACCTGCAACACATGGTGTGATAAGGTTTAAATTTTTTTATGTGTTGTTGATTATTTCTTCACATAGTCAAGAAGGAAATAAGAGAGAAAAACAAGTGTGACTGCCAATGAAAGAAACTGCAAGAAGCAATTGCATCCAATGAAAAGGCCAAATAGAGAAATATTTTACTGATAATAGGGGGAAAATCAAGTCAGATTTAGAGGGTAATCTGGGAGGGAGGGACCTGTCTCAGGCTGGTGCTGATAGACCTCCTTAATAAACAGGTAAAATCTGATAAGTGTTACACATAACCATGATGCATAAAACCTGTTTATTCCCTGGAAAATATCAAATAAAGGAATGAAACAGCAGAGTTGTGAATTGTTGGTGAAATCTGGATGAGGTGATTTTGGACAGCTGATCAGGTGATAGGATGGGCTCTGCCTGTCTCCAAGGGGTACCCAGTGCACGAGCTGCCTCCAGAGCAGAGCTCAGTTCCTCTGCAGATCTCCAACCAGCGCAGGAGGCACAGCCATCCCAGCAGAGCACACTTCTATTCTGAGTTTGACAGCAACGCTTCTTTCTCTCCTGGTTCCCTTTTCCCTAGGCAGCAGCACGTCAGGGGAGCAGGCGTGATGCTCCTCTGCCCAGGATTCTGCAGAGCCAGCCAGGGAAGCCAGCACCAGGGCTGCCACCCCACCTGCCAGAGCAGACCCTGCCTGAATCCCTGCCATGGCTGCGAAACCAAAGAGATTCGTGCAGAGCCGCGCGAAAATTTTCAGTTTGTGTCGCTTGGAAGGGCAGATTGAAACTGGATACTTTATTCAGGAAATAGTGTGATTTCATAGAATTATAGAAAAGAAAAGCAGGGAAAAAAACCCCAAAGATATCTTAGTTTCTATTTCTTAAAAGAAAAAACAAAAAGAAAATCCAAACTTAAATATACTTTAAAGGAAAAGGAATCCTTTAAATAAAAGGTGATGTGAAGTTGCCTGACTTTTCTGTTGTAGCACAACTTACAAATGACTAGTGATATGACTTTAATAGTTTGCAAGACAATATACAACCTTCAGAAAATAACAGTATTCTGCTTCTTGTCTCATATATTGAGACTAACATAAGTCAATAGCATGAATGGTGTTGTAATATGCAGCTTAGTTATTTTCTAAATTCTGCATGAAAGGTGCTGCAAAAGCCTCCTCCCAAAGAGAACAACTTGGGAAAGGCCTCAATTCACTGAAAGTACACCAAAGTAATTAATTTTTAATTAGATTTATTACATAAATGAGTTTCTTTAAAAGTATCTGAAACTTAAGTTTTTCTTGGAGATTCTGGGCTACAGAATTTAACTACAAAATTTATGTGATTTCATGAATTTCCGGTCAAACAGAGAGGATGAATCTTCTCTGTTTGAAAGTTTTATATCTCTCTGTTCAAGTCTTGGATTTAGAGTTCCTGTGAAAATTTGACATCAGTTGCAATGATTTATGAATCAAGTGACCTTGCTGTTGGGATGGTTTCTTTCAATGCTGTTGGGCCTCTGGCATGCTGGAATTAGACACATGACATTTAACTTAATAGAAGCTTACTGGAGAAACTATAAGGCAGCACAATCCTAAATATAGCTGGAATTAGTAAAATCTGTGCCCTAGCTTTTAGCTACTAAGGTGCTATTTTGAGGATCACATCAGTGTTACACAACTTCTTTCGTCAGTGCTAGGTATCACAAGACCAAAAAGAGCATATAAATGTAAAGAAGTCGTGCTTTTGGGACTGAGAAGCTGTTGTCATGCAAAGCAGAGAAGCACCAATAGGTGCTGGTGAAGCAATAGAAATTACAAACCTTTCCAGGTCACTTCTCTTAAATTGTTGAGTCCCTTATCCTGGTCATTGTTTACAATGCTAATATCACATGGTATACGTTTTAGAAATCTAACTTCTTAGTTGGATTAGCTTTTAGACATGAGGTACCCAAAGAAGATTCAGAAATTCACAGCTTGGAATGCACATCCAGCATCTTAACTGAGGGTGAGCTGGCTTATCCATGGCACGGATCAGGCTGTCACTTGCAGTGGGATATGGCACAGACTCCTCAGTGGTGGAAACAGAGCTCTGTCAGCCCCTGCCTGCTTCCTTCAGCAACATAGAAAGCTCCCAAAGCATGGCAGGCAGAGCTGCTGTAGCTGTGATCTGCAATTTCTTCTCCTGCCCTTTGCTCCTGGGTGCTGTGGGCACTGGGGATAGCTATAAAGATTTGGAGAGAGTTGAGGAGAGAATTTGAGTTTATTTTGTTCCATGTTATTTTCCCTTTTCTAGCAAATTTGCCTCAGGAGGAACAAATTCACCTATTTTTTAGAGGGCTCTGCTCTAATACTTTAAGGGCTGGAATAATTGTTAAGGGGTTTGTTCTGATTGATATTCTAGTAGCAATACTGTACCATGCCCAACAGACCAGCTCAGTGGTCTAAAAGTATTTCCAGTTCTCTGCATTGAACAATCTCATTTACTTTGAGTAACAATTTAAAAGGTATTGACTGAGTTCACCACCTAAGGTGACATGATATGGAAGGTTGCCACCACTGCTGATGTAGATTTTATAGCAAACCTCTGTTTCTCAAATGCTGAGTTGTTGTTTAAACTCTGGTGACAGTGACTGAAACTGGTAGATTGCCTTCTGGTAATATTTCTATTGGATAACATGACAAGTTGAATTATGCTGTATAACAAATTCTACATACCACCACAGCTTTTAGAAAATTGTTTTTGTCAGCTAAGAAATTATTGATTGACTAAAAAAATATTTAGTCAGGCCATAAGAAAACTGGTGAAAAGGTTAGGCTAAGTGTACTTTCCCAGAAATTGCCCCATAAATTCTTCAGTTATCCACACTAAGACTGTGATACCACCTAAACTTCCAGGTAGTCATCTCTAGCTACAGACCACAAGCTTTAGGAGGCTCAATTTTGGTTGTACAGTAGGCAAAACAATAAATAAAACTTCTTATGGAATTAAAATTATATTAATGAAGCTTGTTTATGTCCTTCTAAGTTCAAAGAAAATGAAAATTTATTTAATTTATAGGTAAAATGCAAGAGTAATTTTGTATGTCAGGACAGCAAACTTAAAGGTGAGCCCAGTGAGTACTGGGCTTTCAGAAACATGATTATTATTTCATAAATATCTAGAATAACAGTGCTAACAAAAGCCTTGTACAGAACAAGAAAATGTTTCTGAGCACAGTGAATGGGACCTGATTTAACTCTAGACAGGAAGTGTTAAGCTCTGGAGCAGTGTTTCCAAGGTAAATTGTATGGATTAATGGGAACCTGTGTGAGTGTGGAGACACACAAAAGTAGCACAGGGAACACAGGGAGAGGAGTTGATTGCCAAGACATGGCCCAGTGAGAGGCATAGAGAATCTGTTTATTCAGACTCTGTGTTGAATGCACAGAGTCTTTCTGTCTTTCTGCTCAGTGCAGACTGTAGGGATGGGAACTTTCAAGAAACTGGCAGGACAGCTCCAGTTAGGATGTCTCAATAGTGCATTTTGTGGGCTGTACTCACACATCTGTTGACACTAATTCTTAATTGTCCTATGAATACAATTCCTTGAGGCGTTGCAGCTTAGGGCCTTCAACTCTCCCCTAGCTCCTGAAAAAGTACATTACTGTTTTAAGAAAACTGTAGATAAACCCATCTCTCAAAACCTGTCAATTTCCAGATCAATCCTTCATTGCTTAATTTTCTTGCTCTGTATGGCCTGATAGTGCATTTATCTAAAGGTTCTGTTATCTTCCATGGGAGCAGTGGTTATGCAAGTACTGCTGAGCTAATGTTCTGCCACTTTTTAAAGCTTTCCTTGTGCCTGCCACTGCTCTAGGATTCTCAGAGGTTTCTGAAATGGCATGTATACAGAATGTGTGAGCTGTGTGAGCCATGTGAACAGTTCAAGCATAATGTCTCTTCTAGCTTCAGCTGCTTTCAATGTCTAGAAATTTATTTAGTTGCATATTCTAGCCCTAGATTTTTTTTCTTTAACAATATGATAATATCAGGCTATTGGTGTAAATACACATGCAATTGTCAGTTAACCTCATGCTATTATTTTCAGAGTGCCTGCGGCACTGTATCAGTACTGTCAGAGGAAAAATACCACAGAACAAGGTATTTCCACATTCTTTTCCATGAGCCAAGACACAAAACGTGCTCATTATCAATATGTGGCTTTTTACAGTTCAATATTAATATGTCTGCAGCTATCCAAAAAGCATAGAGTACATGTGCAATTCAATAAAATGTAAACATGTGTTCCTGGAGAGACCAGGTGCTGCCAAAATAAGAAATATAAAAAGTCTGTGTGCAAAACTGTTCAGAAAGCCTTTGGCCTAATTTCAGTACATCAGAAAAATTGCAGCTGCTGATGACAGTTGAAGGTGTTGCCCAGAATTGCTTAAAGTCATTAGGTACCACACTAGTGCACTGCACCTGAGGACTGATGAGAAACAAAAAAATAGGTCCCAGTTCTATCTTTGTTGCAAACAAACAGAAATGACTTGTTTAAAATGATTTATGACACTTAACTAATGTAGGTAAATGCATCCCTAGTGTACCTAATGAATGAATGTGGCCTTCTGTGTCAGTTGCACCATCACCTGTAGATAGTGATGATTATAAACATTTATCTCACTGGGATATTGTCAGGATACATTAGTTAATGTATGTATGGTGCCTTGAAAACATTAAATGCTATATGCTGGGAAAAAAAAATCATTAGAATGGTTTTAAAAGACCATTTTAGAGATTTTTCTCTTTTTGTATACATGCCTCTGTTGACAACAGGGACTTCTCATGTGCCTCTAGAGGGAAGTAATACATGCAGGGGTTTAAACACTGTGGGACCATATCTCTTGTTATGAAACCTCAAAAATTCAGTCACAGGACATCTGGAGACTTGCTGCTTAAAGTTCTTATAACAAATTTTGAAGTTTAAGTAGACAAGATTGGATACAGGTGGCTATTACCATATCATATCAATTACCATACCTAATACCTGTTTAAAATGTCATGAACCAGTAGTAACTTTATTTCATTGCTGTATGTCCTTATGCTATGGATGGAGCTTTTATATCCTTCAATGTCATGTAAGGTGTAATCACCTCTCATAAAAGGTGCTCCTCTTGTAGACATTGACAGACTGTCATAATTATGAGACATATATTTTCATGCTGAGTAATGGTAGTCAGGCTAATTTTTAGCAATTTCAAATTACAGTAGGCCTTGTGATACTTTATGAAGACAAACCTCCGTTATATTTGTGAGGTAGGTGAGATAAGAAAGGTCAGAAGTTTTATGTAAAAAGAAAGTAGATCTTCTGAGGGTCATCTAATACTCTAGTCACTGAACCACTTCAATGAAGTCAGTAAAAGTTACACCTGCACAGTAAATGTAGCTCTCTGTATTTACAGTCTAGGGAGGTGAATGTGTAAAGTAATATTTTATAAAAGTCTGAATAACCTATATTTTGTGGAAATCTCCCTATATGTTTTTCATATGAAAGTATCCAGTAAGTGAACCCACATCTGGATTGAGAGAGGAGCATTGTAACATATAAAAAGTAATGCCATCTTTTCTGGAACAGGGTCATTCTTGACAAAGCTACAATTCCACGTTGGAATTCAGATACTGTGGTGGTTAATTTCCTGTAGGAAATGTTATCAGGATTGTTCATACAGTTTGTGGGAAGAGATAGTTGTCTAGTTTTTCTGCCAGACATGAAATGTGAAGCTGCTCCCTTTCTTAGCCATTACTCTGCCCTCCAAAACCATTTCCAAGGTAGGGAAGCCTGATCAATTAACTGGCTTCCAGAGAATTAAAAGTTTTAGCTCAGTAGATTAAGAAAAAGAGAGCACAAAACTATCGGCAAGAACCTTTTAATCTGTCCAGCTTTAATTTTTTATGTTTATCTGTTGAGTCCTCACACAAATGCACACATAAAATAATGAACTGAATGAGAATCCACCCTGGTAATGAGCAAGATACACTGAGGATAGTAAAGCAGATTACTTAACAGGTACATGAATGCTTGGGCTAGGTCATCTGTCTCTCATTTAAAAAACAGAGGGGGGAAATGTCCAATAGCCAGTCACACACATTATTCCCACGTCTTGTTGCAATTATTTATCCTAGTTAGGAGGGGTTTGAGGATGCAGAAGAGCAATTTGAAAATATTTCACATGTTTGGGAATGCCAGACCACCACACAATTTTCTATTTATTTTCTCTAAGTCCTTTCCATTGAACTTGATGAAAATAAATTAACGTTATTTGGAATAAGAACCAATCTGAGGTTCATACAGGCAGTAGAGCCAGTATTTATCACCTTTTTGGACAGTGGAGCCATGTCAAAGATACAGAGAACAGTACAGCTGTCTTTGTGATACTATTTTTCACTTACCTGTGTTTTTAGTGCTAAAGATCTGCCTGTCAAAAGCAGACAACAGAAGTTTGACAGGTGTGATGCTGCCACTCCTGCACCTCAGTGTTGGGCTTGGATGCCTAACATGACAGCAAGTGCTTGTGATTCACCTGCAGCTGTTGAGTGCTGCCTGGCTGTGCAGGCACCACGACCATGTTTTCAGAGGAAAGCTTGTACCCTTGATGCTTACAAACAGGGGACTCCCCTCTCAATGGTCAGGGTGCAATTTGTTCCCTGTTGTTTAAAAATAAAGCTTCTCATGCTCAGGATGAGAAAACTCACATACCTCTGAGAGTGTACTTTACAACATAACTTTAACTCTGTGAGCACATTCAACTATGAATAGAAATACCCACCTGTCAGTCAGTCAAGGTAGTTTAAAATACCTGTTCTGCAAAAGCCTATGTGTCATTATAGATTTAGCAGTACGAGCAATGTTCTCTTTGTCAAACAATGAAGCAATATGACTAATTAACACTCACTAGGGAATCTGAAATAATGATCTCTCTCTCTCTTCCTAGAGCCAATTACCCCAAATATTCAGATTAGCTACCCACTATTTCTCTGAAAGAAATGTCTTGCTTTCTTTTTCTTTTTAATTTAAGGCATTATGTACCATGTAGCATCATGTTATAGGATGTTATGTCACATCCTGACAGCTTACAACTAGGGATATGCTGAATTTATTGGATAGTTAATACCTTCATGAATTAACAAGATAACCAACTTTTCAGGAAAAGGATATCTGGGAAATATTTGCAGAAATTCCTTCTATATCTGTAGGGAGAATATACCTGGTTGATTTAATCAGCTGTACTACTCCATCATGGCTTCCCATTAAGATAAGGTTTAAATATATAAGTTTATTTATGCAGACATTTCATTAACATAAATGCATGGTCTGATTTTACAAAGGCATAGAATTCCTATAAATGTACATGATGGACCAGCATTGTAACATAAAACTATGATGTTTGAAAAATCCTTGATCAATTAGATGCTTCCAAAATTATCATTTTGGTCAAAGTTACCAACTTCATAAAAAATTAGACGACTTACCAAAGTCAATTATCTTTCTTTTATATGGTAATTGTACCACTTTGCATCAGCAACTTTCTTATTTTTTATGGAGGAGAGAGGTTTTTGCTTTGTATCCTCTCATAGGTGAAATGAGAAACCAGAAAATTGTTTAGACATGGCAGTTCTCAGATTGCAGCTTTTAAACCTTGGGCACCTGGGTCTTATATAGGAAGCAGAATACTGTTAGCTCCAAAGGCCACAAGATTTAACTATAATTAATAGATATATATGTAGTACAATTAACAGAGATACTTAGATTTCACAAACTAGAATCTGAAATAAAGGAATAGAGCCCTAAAATGAGAAAATATTTTAAATATTACAGCTTTCCAGAGCTTAATCAGGTCTGAAGAAATAAGTTTTTTGTGAACCAATAGCTGAACATCCTTTCCTGTAGGTAGAAGGATTGCATGCTCTGTTTTACAGAAAAAAAAGCTGTTCTGGCTTTCCCCCCCCTTCCCCCCAAGATGAGAGGTAGGTTGGGTGTGGTGCCTGTAAAGCTTGATAGTACTAATTGCAGGCTACAAGTTGGGTTGAAAGCAAATTACATGAAGGAATTCAAAACGTTTCTCAGCTGCCCAGAGATTGCTCTGACTATATGGGTGTTTCCAGATATCTGTGTTGTCACTCCTACTGAAGGTTTTCCACTGGGCTGAAGAAAAATCATGAGTCACTGGACGGAGTGGAGTGATGAGTATGATGAAATTCTTTGGAAATTATGAAGGGAAAAAAGGTCCAAAACTTGTCCTTGTTCCATTCATCCTTGCATTATGTATTTTTTTACTAATTGTTTTATGTCATTTGCACAGAGAGACTTCTGAGCCAAGAATGATGTGAGTTGTTTTACCTCCAAATTACCGTCATGCTCATTTAATAAGTTGTTTATTAAAAAATAAATTTTTATGTCCCTCTATTGTAAAATTTGTAGGTTTCATTTAAGAACTGGCAGAAAATCAGTAATGGTGCAGTGTTTTCCTTTTTTAAACAACACAGTTGAGAAGCAGGTGTCCATCTTTGCAATTTATAAAGTGACTGTCATTCAGTTTATACTGAAGATTATTTTGAATTTACTTTTCAGATGTAGCTTCAAAATAATTTTCTTCTATCTATTATGCAACTTGAGGGAAGATGAAGCTTGATTCTCAAATCCAACTTTTTGAAGGTTGTGTAAGCTAGGTGACAAGCAAAGGGTTTTTTTGCCACGCTGTAGAAACACAGAAGACTGCTTCACAAACACACAAATGTATATTGCAAAGGTTTTGAAATTTTTTAAGAAAATTCTTCATTTTCAAGGGAAAATTGGAAAATCTGTGTGATCTGATGCACCGTTTTCTTGTGCAAATATTTCCTTCTGATTAAAAATACTTAGTCAAAAGCTTTATTATTATTTGTACTGCTGGTTTAAAAATACCATGCTAATGATGCTCTATTTTATTTAAACTTTATTATCACTTAGTTAGACTTTAAAATCACTCCCAGGGCCAGAGGTTTGTGTAGGTAATGTAAGTGGTGCTTGACACTGATACACATATATATATTCAGAAAAATGCTGTCTGTTTTCTCACTTGTACATATTACAACATGCAGCAAGCATAATCAGGACTTGTCAGCCTGACGTGATAGGGTGGATTAGCAGAAGTTATCCAGCTAAGGCTTGAGCATTTGTGCACTAACTACAAAAATAGTCTCTCTATCAAGCCTTGAAAAGAACATATGTGGACATTCTTTTATTTCTACTTGTGGCTGACAAAAATAAAACTGGCTGGGACTGACAGAGGTAGTGACATCAAGGTGACATGTGAGGCTGTCAAGTGGGAAGTCAGTTTAAGACTAAAAATACAGGGCAGCTTCCATTGACTTAACTGGAGTGCACACTGTAACTTTAAGCAGGGAAAGTGTGTTATGCTCCCAGTGTTTGCAAATTAAATTTGGGATAGATTGCACTTTAAAGATACTCTGGATGTTCAAATTTATAATAGTTTTAGAAGAAATCAGCACAAAGTGCTGTGTCCTTTAAATCTGACTCAAATCTAAGTTGTTTTTGTCATATCCTGCTTCTAATTTACTGAAGTTTAGCATCCTAAAACTGATGGCTCTTAGGGAAGATCACTGAAAATTATCAGTTCTGTCAAGTTTAGACTTCTTCAAATTTGCCATCCTGCTATAGCTTTCTTTCTCAGACAAACTTTTGCCTATTAAAAGGCTGAGTCTACTACAAACCTATTATGTGGAACCAAAGCTGCTGGCACTGAGGGACTGCCACTTGCCACTGGCTTGTATTGCTGTTTTTCTACAATTTGGATTTTTAGATGATTATATAAAGCAACTAATAACAGCTTGTCCTATGTAGGGATTTTTGGCTACCATAGTATCAGAAATTGCAAAACATTACAATATATATTTTATAGATATTTAATGACTGCAGATATTTAATGATTATATTCTTTTTCTCTCCTTACTTTCTCAAAAAACCCGCAAGGTTTCTTAACTGTTTCTTTGGATACTGTGTTCTTACATAAAGCTGTTTGCTGGCTGGCATTGTAAATGGAATACTGATTTGCTGCAACTTCCATCCCTTACTAGTGCTCCTGCTGCTCTCCTCTTCTATCTTTAGAAACTTCCTTTTTAGACTATGAAAGCAGGATAAAAAACCAGAAAACTACTTCATTTATTCATTCTCTTTCTTCAAGCTGCATCATATGTCCCATATTATGATGACTAATATGATAAATTATATGACATTGAGACTAAAACAAAGGTACTTACAGGAATTGGAAATACATTTCTACAAATAATGTTTCATTTTAAACTAAAAGTTCTATAAAAATTCTTGAAGGCTCTTGATATTCAGCAGACTGCAGTTAATGCATCTTTGTTCAGAGTTGTGTGGGATTTGGCCACATAATTACAAACAGAATTAAGAGAGCAGCCTGTGTGTATGGGAACCTGATGAACCACTTCACTGTTTCTGTGATTATTTTAAACCAAAGGGAAATACTTGGAACTCCATTTAAGTACACAACAGTAATTTTAAGTGACCAAGGTATGTTAATAGAGTTTTCTGCTCCACTTCTGCAAAGCTAAGGGGACAACCATTAGTGAATAACAACAGAAATGTTCTCTAAAGTTCTTGTGGAGCTTATTTTACTTAGACTCAGAAATGTAAGTGCCAAAGAGCAAAAGTTTCTCAGAAACAGCATGTGAAACACGTATAAAAATAATAATTCTGAATTTTTTATATGCTGATCTCCTCCAGTTCTTTCTGAGCTCATTGCCATAGTCTTTTTAAAAGGATAAGCTTTTAGAACCATGACTCATTCAGGTAGAAGTTAATTACTTGTGACTTTTGTGAGCAAGTATGAACAAAGGCGAGTAGAACAGGCACAGTCTTATGCAATTTAGAAAGAACATTTCTACACTTTAGTTTGAAAAGCTGTGTTACTAAAATTGTTACTGCCATTGAAGCTTTCCAGTATGATACCACCGAGATTGCAACATTTTCCCTTGATAGCAGCCTAATCACTGCCAAATAGGAAATTATTTTTGAAACAGGTGTTTGCTGTCCTTTCCGTCTTCTCGTGTTGCTGTGCTTGCTTGTAGGGAATTACAGAGTGTAGGTCAAGCCAACTATTGCTCTGCTATTCCAATTGAGAAATAGCTGCTTCAAGCCATGATAATTTTAGAAATTACCACTATGGTGAGAAAATGCATCAGTGTTCTGCAGTTCATGAGTACTTTTCAAATGGCTGAACCTTGTTAAGAGGACATCATTTTTTGTTGGCTCTTTTTCAGAGCTGTATCAACTTTCACAGCATCTCTTTTAGTATCACCTTTGGTTCAGTATTTGGCTTTCTAGAAAAGCATATCCAATTCTGTACAGTTGCAGTAGTCTGCTAGGAATGTGCTGGAGCCCAAGCTGATGCATGTCTTAAAACTCTGTTGTGAAGTGAAAATGGTAGTTTTAATTCACTGCTATCCTGCCATGTGTGGCCAGCAGTCTGCATACATGTGGACCTTTGGAGCTGGAAAGCACTTGAGTTAGGAGGATCAGGTGCTCCCACTGCTGGCTCTAGTTAGCACAAAGCAAAGGGGAAACCCAAGAAAATTCACTGCCCATTACAGCTATTGTTGAGCTCTGAGTCCCTGTCCCTGCTAATCCTGCTGCTGCGATTACAGTGTTTGCCCCTGCAAACATTTTTGGCTCAACAAAGTTACCTCCGTGGCAAGCTCATCCTGTTGGCTCACACTCCCCAAGGTCTCACTTCTCTTGGACTCTACAACATTCACAAAGTCTTTTGTTTGATGAGATTTTTTTTTTTCTTTTGTTCCGTGCCACAATGTAAGATTTCTGACAGAGTTTATGCTGCATGCTGTTTCCCTGTGGATTTTCTTTGCTCTTGAAGGTTATACTTTCAAACAGTTTAACTGCATTTTGTTTTAAGGGATGAATACTTTTGTTTGGTTTATGAATTAATGTATGCTTGAAGACTCAATAAATGTAATGAGATGTTTCAGGCTATGCCTTTCTCACTACCTAGAGAGGTAAGAATATTCAGACTGTGCTCCTCTAATGGACAACACTAAAAAGGTGAGTTCTAGAAGCTAAGGACAGTCACTCTTGATTAAATATGAATTGGCCATTGTAGGATGCAAGATATCATTTATGGAAAAGACACATGCTGGATTCATTCATATGGTTTCTGCATATGTTCAGAATTATAAAGGTTAATTGTGTGTGGCTTTAATTTTTATTCTTTCAGTGCAATCACATGTTGATCAGTACCACTTCAATAAAAACATTTTAAAGATAACTGCATGCAGTAGAGGTGATAGATGGAGACACAAATAAAGTCCTGCACGATTTCAAGTTTTAAGTGATTTATCTTGCTAAAGGCTGCATACTCAGTGCAGCTAACCACTTCGGTTAGATTGATACAGTTGTTGTTTTAGAGCTTGTCCAAATAGCCTTTTATGTTGCAATCAAGTAATAGATGCAAGATTGACAAGTTACAAAGAAAAGGAGCTTTCAGTCAACAAACAGACTAAAATCCATTATTGTGGTGTGTACACTGTGTCCTGGACCTGTAAACACATCTTCATTGATCCCATAGAAAGATAGAAATATCTCCTCTTGTATAGTTCAATCAAGGCCCTTTTCACAGAGGCAAAGTGCAAACAATATTGAAAAAGCAGAAAAAGACTGACATTACAGTCAAACAGTAAATAATGGTTGTGCTCAGGAAGCCTATCTATAACATTTCAAACTGCTGTCAGCTCAGATGAAATGTATAACCTCTCTATTACAACCTTAAGAAAGATCAAAACACAGGTACTGTACATTCCCTTTACTGTCATACACTTTTTACCAACTGACTAAATCAATAAGAAAAATAATAATATTTTTTCCAGTTTTGCATGGTTTTGGGGTATCTAAGTTGTAAAAAATCATTGGGAAAAAGACTTGCTTGCTGAATTTTTCTCTAATTGCAGTGTCTGACAAAAAGCATTAAAGCACTTTTAGCTCAGTTTCATGTAATTTAGCACAGGCATATGAGACAGACTACCTTATGAGACATTGTTCTTTTTATTGTTCTATTTAATATATTTTATCATCTACATTAAGACTGTATTTAAAGTTATATATGCATAGTCACAATCTAATTACATAATTAATAAAAGGCATATTCTATTACTTTGGGATTTGTTTTGGTCTAGAAACCACACCCAATGAGTTCACAGCAAGTGCACCACTCTAGCAAATGACTAGTTTAGCCACCCCTCTCATTCCACATCCCCAAATACCATTTAAATCCTTATTTGAAACTTTAAGTGGAATTGAAATCTAGCATAAGCTTTGGTGTGTCTCAACAGTGGCAGGGAATTTTATAAATATTGTACCAGGTTGTGCTCATAACTCAAAGGTTCTGATCTTGGATTAAACATGGTCTATAAAAATATTAATTAGCTATTTAAAGTTAATATTGCTCATCTTGAACTGTAATCTAGACAGTATGAAGCAGGTCCTCACTTTCTTGAGCACTGAAAAGGGACCTTTATGCAATGAATAATTAGAGTGGCTAAGGCCACTGGAAATCTGTCCTACTGGAAACCTGTGCAAATGCATGGAATTATGATATCTTTTGGAAATACTCTTTTATGAATTGGATTGGAGGGAAATAACCATTGCTGGCTGACACCTTAGGAGGTACTGCAGGGGGCTGTGATTACTGTGCTTTACTAATCCATTTCTGTAGAGGGATTGCAGGCACTTTCTCTTTGCAAGGTAAAAATTTGGTAATATTTGGAAAGGAAGTAATAATAGCATTTAGTTGGGCCAAGTAGTCTAAATCCACTTTTCAGGTGTTAAGGAATCACAAAGTGTTTAAGTTTGGAAGGGATCTCTGAAGATCATTTACTCCAGGCCCCAGCCCAAGCAGGGCCACCTAGAGCTGGACCAGGACCATGTCCAGATGGCTTTTGAATATATCCAAATCAGAGATACATCCACAATCTCCCTGGGCAACCTGTGCAACCTGTGCCAGTGATCAGGAATCCTCAGAGTAAAAAATGCTTCCTGATACTTAGGAAGAACATCTTGTGTTTCAGAGAGCCCATTGCTCTCATCCTTTCACCATTCATTATAATTTTTCATTATCTTTTATTGCATTGTTGCTTGCTTTCTACCTATAAACAATAAGTAGGGGATATCTTACAAGGAAAATCCCCTTTTTAGTAATTCCTTGGGATTTTGCAATCTAAGTGATGCAACTGTTGAAGGAAATTTGAAATTAAATTTGGGGTGAAATCCTGGCTACACTGACATTGAGGATGAGGAGACTGTTGCCAAGGCTGCAGCAGGGCTGAAAGTCTTTGAACCACCAGATCCTTCCTGCTTATCTTTTGCTCAACAATATCTGATTTCCTCACAGGACAGGGGATATGGTGACCCTAGATTAAATTTTTAATATATCCAAATATTTAAAGTCTTTCCAACAGAGCAAAAGGCAGTAATTATTTTGTATTATTGCTGTAAATAAAAGATAAAATAGATAACAGTATTTTCATTATGACAATTAGTAGGGAAAATGATAGGAAAATGATAGTGTATGTTACATACTGCAGCTGTTTAAAATGAAGGAGGGTGAGAGTGAGAAATTTCTCATTAAACAGCAGAAAGTTGGATGAATAAATGCGTGGATGATTAAATAACAACACCAAGAATCTTGAGCAAAAGTATGGGTGGTTCCTTAGCAGTTGTATGAATTACTAGACGTGGTTGTGTGGCCTGTGCCAGGCAGAAGTCTGCACTTACAGGCTGTGTGTCTAATTAAGCTTGAACTTTGCACTAAAGTTTCCTGTTTCCTGTTTATTCGTGGGTGGGTTGTAACAGCTCACTCTTCTGCTGGTTAGTAACTCTGATTGTTGAATTTATTAATTTTCTCCAACACCTCTCTGCTGAATGCAGTTCAGATGAAGGGAAATTTCCATGAAATATAATTTCTGCAGCTGCTTGCAAAGTAAAGCTATGGCTATTAAATTAAGGGAGTTAATAGATCCTGGCAACATTTACCAAAAAGTTAAATGGGAAAATTGAGGTTATTAATATATTAGAGACTTAAAATAGACTTTGGGGGACAAAAAAGAAAGCCAAATAAGATTTGCAAGGTTAGGACAACTCACAAGGTAGCAAACACTTGCCTGCTTATTATGTGATATCTCTAGTAGATGTAAGACCTAAATTGAAGACCTTCTTCTTAATTAGCCTGCCTAGGTTGCCTACATACCATGTAGGAGCAGCATTAAAACGAATCTTTAATTTTTTACAAAACTGAGCTAATTGACAAAGCTTTGTCCTGCTCAGATATACATCAGGATAGTTAAGGGACTTGCCTAGAAAATGGGACCCTAAGATTAATTGAAGGCTTGAACCAGTAACTCCAATACCTTCATGGATGTAATGGATACTCTCTTACCCATATTTGGAACTTCTTAAAGCAGTAATGAAAGGGGAGCAACATGTAATACAGGGAGTAGTGAATGTCTTGGTTCAGTTTCTTAACCTGACACTATTTACAACCAGGAACCAACAGGTTACCCAGGGAGAGATGGCTGCTGAAACTCAGGAGAGGTAATTCAGTTGATATCAGTGGGATTTATACCTAGGATCTAAAGAATTAACTATTGGAATCTAGCTATTCCAAACCCTAACTTCACTGAATGAAGAACAGCTTCTGAGCACTCAGTATTTATCAGTCCTGCCTATACCCCACCAAAGCAGATTCTTCAAATAAAATGCTTAATGGTCTGGCAGTAAAATATGAATAGCAAAAATAAGTCATTTGCCCATCTGTAATGAGGGTATCTGGGATTACTGGGACAATATCTTTAGACTGCATTGAAAAATAATAAATATTAAATTGTTGAACGACCAGATGTATAAGACTGTAGAAATTAGTTGATGTTGCTTGAGAAACAGTTGACTTTCAAGACTTATTGACTGCTTTCCCATGAAACACAAAGAAGATCAGTACGAAGCAGTGATTTGGACGTTGGATTTATTTTTTTTTTCAACTGTTCATTGTCTTTGTGCTCAGGAAAAATTATTTTTCTAAAATAATATTGAATAGTCACAGTTTGAGAGTATGTGTTTCCATGGAATGTGTGTACAATACACATCCCAGACAACTGTTAAGCATTCAGTAGATGCACTGAGTGTATAATAACTTATCCTAAGATACCTCTAAGTAAATGGAGGCAGCAGGCACCCCAAAGTGTAATTCCATTCATCTGAGATCTGAACTGCCTTTTGGCAGTGCCTCTCAGTCCTCATTGTCAGTATAGAGAGCCTCAGGACAAATGTACATCTAAATCCATCCACCTAACTTAGGTGCTCCAGTTAAACACTGAATGTTAAGTGGCATAAACCTGAGCACAGTGAATTGTGTAAATTCTCACTGATATTTAATTCAGTCCTGTCATAGACCAAGGTCATTATAATAATAAAAGTGAATTACAGTCATTTTTCCATATACAGCCATATCAGATAGCCTCAAGCAGTACTACCTATAATAATTAAGCAGATACTAACCAAAATAGCACATTCAGTTGGAAAAACAAGCAATGCAATGTAGGAATATTGTTGCTGGCATCAAATTTAATGTGCATATTTATTTTTTAATTAAGGAAACAAGAAATACATACAATTTTTAACATGAAGGAGTGTATTTTGTAGTAATTCTGGCCTTTCAACAAATTATATTTCAAAATCAAATGATATGAATTACTTGTAGCTCCCTTCCTTATTTTCTGTTATGATTTGTTTTTAATCAGCTAACAATCAACTTCCTCTATCTCAGCTTTCATTTAGTTTTTTCAGTAGCCTGTTCTTTATTGTTGTGTGACATAAGCCTAGGTTATGGATTTAGGATTTTAACACTGGACCAGTGTTGTAAAATACACAGTATAGCATGTTCAGCCTCTGGGAGAGAGACACCAACTTAAAATAATTGATAAACTATCTCTGCTGGGTGATCCTTGTTTGAGGTACACTCACTGATGTGTTCTCATAAAGAAGGTGGATAGATATGAAACAAAGTCCCTGAAAAATTGCTTGGATTTCATATGACACCCAAGAACAATATGACTTCCAATAGCCAGCTATGTAGTAAGAATTTTGTAGCTTGCTTTCTGTAAAAAATATCAATCATTTGTGATTGAAAAATGAATCTGTAAAGTTAACCTACTCTGTCAAATTTGATTTATTCAGAGGTAAACAACATTCCAAGAGGATTTAGTGAGCCTGTGTTTGGCAAAGGGGTATGTTCAGGTTGTGGCACTACATAGATTGAATGTCCAAACATTTAAAAACTCTTTTATCACTGGCCTGAATACAAAAACGACAGCCTTCATTTGGTGACCTTAGAATGTCCCTGCTATTTGTTATGGGCTTTCTGTATTTAGTTTAACCTTCCATCATGCTGAGGTTAAATAAATGACAAGTTGTTATTTTTCTGATTTTTAGATTAATATTGAGCCATTAAGCTATAAACATATTGAGCAAGATCCCAAGCCAGTGTAAATCAGTGTAGCTTCATTGTTTCCAGTGGAGCTTTGCTGAATTGCATCAGCTGAAGAGCTATGCTGTTATTTGGAGCAGTGCTGTATCTTGCCTTCATACCCAGCTTTTGGCTGGAATGTTTAATCTGTAAATCACAATATTGTCACTCTATTTCTTATCCTAAGCTCTGCCTGCTCCTTCAAACATGTCTTTACTCTTACTTACAGCTGTTCTCCCCTTCTCCTTTCTTTCACTTCTGAATACTTGGAACCCAAATAATAATAATCTGAGTAATAAACTAATATTTTTGAACAGCAGAATTTTGGAGTGGTAACTCTTATCTCTGCTCTTATAAACGTGAACCACATTGAAAGAAAAAATAATCAAAGCCTGAGGTCAATTTTCCCACTATATTTACAATTGAAATTACCATAAGCGTGCATGCAAATGGAGTGTCTGAATGCAAACCCAGCGAGATGGATGTCTGCCTAAAACAGACGGGTGGTAATTACATGCAGAAATGTCACAGAGCAATTGCACACAGACCTGTAGCCTCCATTTCAGATGCATTTAGCCTTTGAACTACCTCCCTTCTTTTGCAGGCCACAGCACACCCTTATTGTATAACTTCTTGTCTTGAGGAAAACAAGCATTCTTCTTTTTTGTATTCTTTCATTGTTTGTTTATATTTACAACAGGCAGGTGGTTGCTGCAATGAAAGAATTTATATACAGACACACTTTTCCAAATCTCTAGCACAATGTGTTGCTGTGTTCAGTGTCTTCAAGCTTTAAGGTACTGTCTCCAATTCACCTGGTGTTGCCACAGATCACACAGAACCCTTTATACTCTGATTGGAGAACAGTGTATGCCTGGCCTGCTACTCTGAAATTACAACACTTGAGTCTTTGGCCTTATGGTTTAGGGAGTTGTGGAAGTGGGGTGTTTTTATCTGACAAGTGGCAGTGGTCTGCAGTCGTGCTAGTATAAAAACAGTTTAAAAATAACCTTAAAAATGATCTTTGGAAGAACAGATAAGGAAATATGTCAATTATTGTATAAATTTTTTTTTTTTTGCTTCATGTAATTAACATCAAACTAGACGTACTAAATTATTGTATTTCTGGTTTTTAAAATTTTTTTTACAATTCTGTTTCAATATTTTTGAAAAATTATACAGGTTTACGCTAATTTTAATTTTATCAGATTTATAAGTCTGTCAATATATAAACCAAATCTTCCTCATAGAAAAACAAGTTACAAGTTTTTGGCTTATTGTATTCCTAATACATGTCTAATATATGTCTAATATAAATCTAAATCTAAAAGGAAATATTATCACCTGCTTAACCAATTTTTTTTTTTTTTAATTTAAATTATTTCAAGGAAACCAATGGGCAAAGCTCTAGAACAGATATAAAATACAGGTTTGAAGAACAAATGCTACATACTTTTGAGTATGTTTCTGTGAACTTCAAAGAGTGCATGAAATAGATGGGTGCTTATTCTTGCATGTAGAATAATAAATACAAAAATCACACATTTATGAACCTTCTTACTTCTACAGCCTTTTTTCGAGACGATCTGGTTGTGCATCTGCTCCAGCACTGTTCAATAAGGAATCTGAGACACTGTATGGTTTACGTCGTCATCCAATAATGTGACAGTTCTTGGTCTGTGGACCTGCTGGAAAGGCTCCTTTTAGAAGTTAATTCCAATTAGAAGCAGTTGCCAGACATTTCTGTGCCACCTGCCTGGTTCTCTGTGTGACACACAGACTTACCTTTTTGTTTTCCCAGTCAATGCACGTATTTTATTTGTTTTTCATCTGGTCCACTCCTGAGCTGCCTGCTTTGCAGCATGGTGGACAGCACTCAATAGCCATTACTATGCTCCTAAAGCCCCCCAGGCCACTAAAACACTTCAGAGAAAGAAAAATGTTTTTTGAGGAGTTTCCATGTACCACAGTTGATCTTCTGCTCACATGGATCCCTAAAATGTGTTTATTCACGCACCACAATTCCAGGTGCTTTTGCCTGGAAGTGGCCAGACATGGATGGGTCTCATGGGTCAGTGTGCTGCCTGGCTCTAGGAGCTGACCCCAGTTTCTTAAAATGCTTAGTTTGTACATTGGTACAGTGTCATGTTACATTTTTTTGTATTATCTGGGTAAGAAAACACATTTTTAAAAGTCACTGTCTTTTTTTTTTTTAATTTTTTGTTTTGTGGAGAGACAAAAAGTATGCTTGCCATTAGCATGAAATACCTCAGGTTTGTCTGTTCAGTTTTCTACATAGTTTAGAAAATACTGCATCTCAGTGCACTGTTTATGAAAACTGTAGCATTGGTTATAGACAAGTGTTGCAAGATAGATCTCCTAAAAGCACATAGCCTGTGACCTACGATGCCACGATACCATTGCTGTTCATATTCCTTCCCATATGAGAAAATAAGAACTAAAAAGAGACATCAGAACTCAGTTTCAATGTGACCTGGTTTATACTGCAGTATTTCTCAAACAATGACTGGATACCATACTAATGTGTTCTGCCACTAAGCTCTTTTGTTCATTCCCACATGCAAAATTGTGCACAGAAATTCTGTTATGGTGTCATTTCCTTTATCATCCTCAGAGTAGGTGGCTGAGTCGAGCTGAGAGCCTGTACCATTCTGGGTACAACACATGTTCCAGCATCACACGTGGTGATGAGCCCTGTTGAAGTTGTTCCTGGCAGCACCAAGGAGCTGACCAGCCATTTGCCTTGGAAGCCTTTCTGCAAAATCAGGAAACTCATGAGATACTTTTCTGTGGTCACCTCCAGTCCCATTCAGCCACTGTTTCCCAGCATGCAGTGATTTTCTTGTTATGAATATTAATTTCTTGTTCTTCAGTGTGTAAGTTTGCATTTGGTTATGCTGACATTTTGCATGGATGGACCCAGCATACTGTGTCATTTTTTCTGCTCACTATGGCTTTCCTGATTTCTGTGTTACCTGCCACTTTTGTCAGCCTTGATTGTTTATTTACTGCCATATGGTGGATGCAAATTTTAAATAGGGTCAAGCCCAGTGTCTGTTTCACATACTAGACACACCCTCATTTCCTGGTAATTCTTTTCTGAAAACCATCTGTGGGACCTGCCTGCTGGTCAGTTATTACTCCACTCAACCACATAGCTTATTACCCTGCCTTAAACTTTACTGTTTACTGGACAAAGCTGTTTAGTGGACAAAGTTAACTTGGTTTTATATCTATATAATATATCAATAACTACATCTATATATCATCTATATCTATATATCATCTATGTCTATCTATATCTATCAGCAATGTAATATCTGTTCTTCATGTTTGTAACAGCTGTGTAAATAAGTCAAGCCTTGTTTCCTTTTGAAAACAGATGTATTTATCTCTTTTTTTTCCTGGCTTTTTATCTATGTCCTCTGCTAATCACTTCAGAAAACAGTTTCTGATTTCCACTGAATTTCATACAAAATATGAAATATGTGTATGTATACACAATGTGAAATATGATATATCCTATTGAATAGGAAACTCAATAAAATAAAACACGTATTTGAGGTCCCAAGCAAAGAAGAAGGATTCTCTGATAATTCACATCTTAAAAGACACCAAAAAGCACATCTGGGAGACATACTCATTTACTGATCCCAGTTCAGCTGAAGTCTGCACTTTTGTTGATAGTAGAGCCAACAACAGAGAAATCCATGGAAAAGCAAGCTTCATTGCTTCAGATGATGAAGAGTTGAATGGGATTTTTGTCACTATTCAAAAATAAATAAATAAATAAAAGAAAATATATACCATAAATTATTGTTTGTAATATCTCAGAGAGAAGTTAAACGAGTGTTAATATAGGAATGAAGGGTTATGCAGAAAAATTTCTTCAAGCCACTCAGGGAAGTAGAGATGGTTTGCCCACGTTTGGCCCCCACTTGACAAACTTAACAGATTTTTTGGCAAAGATATGGGTAGATCCACAGACAAGAGGACAACCTTATCTACAACAAATATAACCACATTCAACTTATACACTCTCTAATTACTGTGGTTGATGTTGCAAGTAGGATGCATCTTTTAGAGCAGTATGAATGATATAAAGGCAGAAATATGAAGAAAAACTGCAAATTTCACAGTAGACAGAAGATTATTTTCCCCATAAACCAGATCAGTACAACTAAAAGAATTGCTCCATATTTGAGGGAAAAAATTAATTAAGAACTGATGAATAGTTGTGGCTAAAGAGACTCAGTTAGCTAAAAGTAAAAGAAAACTCTGGTTCATTTTAGAGTGTTGTTGCTTAGTTGCTGATTTTATATGAAAAACTCTGTAGAAATCAGAAATGGAATTCAGGTTTCAGTATAAGTATAAGCTCAGATGCAGAGTCCAGTTATCTAATACAGCTATTATATTGTTTGGTATTATTGAGTTTTTGGGAAAGTTTAGATGTCTTAATTTGCAGTTTGGTTTATCTCATAATCTGGAAATGTTCAAGGCAAGGTTGGATGGGGCTCTGATCACTACTGGTGCAGGATGTGATGCTGGACAGGAGAGAGCAAATGGCCAGTGCTGTACCCCAGGCCTGTGTTTCTTGGTCATGCCCTGGGCTGACCCAGCATTAAGAGCCATTGTTTCAGATACCTGGGTGTAGTAGCTCCAGTACAGTTGCATTAATAAACAGGGCACATCCCTTATGCCCCTCCTCATGTAACTGTTGTTCATATCCACCCCTATTCATGTGCCATGGGCTTCTCACACCTTGGCATGTTAGAAAGTTAAGTGTATGCTGGTTTGTGGAAAACCATAGTTATGCAATTTCCAAAACAGCACTGTACAGTAACTTCACTGGAGTGAGAGAAAGCCTCAGGTTTCAACAGGAGATGGAGCAGATGAGGGAACTCAAAGTGGCTGGTCTGCTGCTGAGGGGCAGGATGCAGAGTCACAGCACAGATCACGGGCTCCTGAACATGTCTAATAAAGCTCGGGTTGACACCAGTCTGCTTGTTTGTCATGTTACCTAGGGCAGAAACTGAACACATGTGGAGCCACCAATCCTGCAGGCAGACAATGTAACAGTGGATGACAGAGTGCTTGCCCCACCACGCTGCTCTGGGGATCCCTGCCAAATGATAACATGGCTATCAAGGAAGTCATTCTGTAAATGAAATGTTCTTCTCTTCAGGGCTGCTTGGTAAGAGACATGAAGAAGGTAACAGTGTTTTTACCTGAAATAGCTTCCATGGAGAGTTTTGGTGTGGAAAATAAAGGAAAATGCAAAAAGGAATTTCTTTGTTTCTCTTTGGAAACTATGTACATTATGACTTTCAAAGTACAGTGCTTGCAGAACTGACATGCTCATTGACTTCAATAGCACCATATTTTCAGTTTTATTTAGCTTTTTTTTAGTGGTATTTGTCAGGTTGTAGGCTTTGTTGGTTTTTTTTTTTTTGCAGAATATGCAAAATGGATCAAAAGTGGGATTTGATCAAAGTAAAAATATTGTACAGATCTTTGTGTGTGCAAAATAGATGTGGACTGACATCATCTGACTTTTTCCACACATAGAGCTCACCACCCTCCACAGAATATTTGCAATACACTCCTTGATCAATATTGCAACAATTACAGAAAATACATTGTAAATATAGAAGGGAAAGAAGCAACCAGAACATAAATTGAATGACTTTGTTTACTTGAACAGTCCCTGAGCAAATTGTAGTCCATGAGAAAAAAAAAATCCATAATTTCAAACCATTTTGCACAATTGACAGCCCCAGGAGAGGAAAAGATTAAGGAACAGAAAAAATTCCCTACCTTGGTAGTAGAGAAGACTCACTTGTTTTCCCTTTGCTTACCATCATTAGCTTGGAGCTGCAGACTGTATTATTCAATTATTGTATATATCTGGTAAATTACTTTGAAATGTCATGATGTTTCAAAGCACGGTACAAACCAGATTTTGTGTTGCACAAAAGACAGTTGCTTATTATTTTGGTTACCAAGTTTCTGTGTGGCAGGACCCAATGTTCAGTACTTACAAAAATCATAGTCTTAGACTGACACTCAGTCTCTTGAGTGCGTGGTATAAGGTAGGTGGTACTGGTGCATTCCATATGCTCTTGCAAATGGGAATCAAGATCTGAGATATACTGATTTTTCTAGCAATAGGACTTTCTAAAATAAATATTCTATAATTTACTTTATTCTAGCACCGGTTTCATCTAAAACAGATCTATATTTTTTAATCAACCCAGGGGTTACCTTTTTTAACATAACAAAGAGGTTATTTTCTTTCAGATATTCTATATTCTTCAGCAATTTCTGTTACCAAATCTATAGAAACAAGTCTAACTATGCCCTTATAGAAAAAGGAAAGGTTTACTTGTATAATGGAAAATTACCTTTGAACCTCCTAGGTTGTGTTGCTGTTGGAATGTATACACAAGATCATAACGATTTTCTGGTGAGAATGGTCTGAATACTGAGTACATCTGAAGATGCAATTAAATTTTAAAACAAATATGAAACTGTTAAATCCACATGTACACAGGGCCTCTTATTTGCAAGTTTTGACAAATAAAAAATACAAAACACTTCATTGCTTAAAATTTACATACTTGTAAGCAGTGCAAAATAAGCATGGAATAAATGTGTGCTCTGCCTTAATATACAGTAGAAGAGACCACTTAATACACATTCAGGGGCTGCTGTGGTGAACACAGTGTAAAGGGGACATGAATGGGAGACATTCATGGGGGAGAGACATAAAGGGGAGAGAATGTTATGGATAACTGCATTTGTGTGGGGAAAATGCAGGTATGAACCTGTATGCCTCTCCGTTGTTCACTGTGCAGAATGATGCCTGTGAGAGGCTATCTGGAACAGAGGCTAGACAATGTTAAAGGAATAAAGTAGGTATTTATTAACAGGCCTTCAAAGGATACAACTTGGGCAGTACAAGACCCTGGCTGTGGCTCCACCCAAGATGGATGCAAGAGGGATGCCTGGTCCCGAGTTTTCATGCTTTTACAAGTTTTGGTCCATTTATATATTTAGGTCAATTCTCCAATTACAGCTTCAGGTTATGAAGTCCCATCTTCTCAGATTGCTTTCCTCAATTTGTCATTGTTTACACTTCTTGAGCCTAAAGCTGCAATGGTGTCCTTGGTTCTCAGGTTGGAAAAGGATTTTGTCTAACTACCCTGTGAAGAGAACTTGCTAACACTTTGCATGAAGTTCAGAGTCACACACTAAGGTAGTATAGAATCTGAAAAATATGAAAGCTAAAACAAGGCGTCAATAACTTGCCAGCCTCACATCCAAAATATTTGAGTCATCAAAAGGAGATGCAGAAGAAAAAAAAAAACTTGAATGACCAGTCAAACTGAAAATACACTGAAAGAGTTAAAATTAACATATTGCAAATAATCTGCAACCAGATATTAATTTAAATTTTAAAATAGCTGAAAATGAAAAAGTGGGTAGCATAAACCAGCTGCTTCTTTAGGGCTAATATGAAGGTCTGCGTTGCACTGATTGTACACAGTGAATAGTTCAAGCCAAGCCTCATTTTTACATCCCTTTAATGCCCAGACAGTTCCATAAGGTAGCCATGTCATGTGTTATGTGGCAATGATGCAATATCATAGTATTTCTGCAGCAACAGCAGACAAAGGCAGCATCCTTACTAGCCACATAGGATTTTTCTCTTCTTTTGGAGGAGTTTGATGGCTACAGTGATGTGAGCTCAACTTTGGAAAAACAAACAGAAAGGGTCTCCATTTTTTTCCTGGTGTTAGGCAATTTGTGGAAGTTCCCTTCATGCCTGAAGCATTGCATTCATCTGAGAGAAAGCACCTAAATTAAATATCCAATGTAAAGTCTAACGAGCCTAGAACAAAATCCCCACATCATTTTAAAATTTTGGAACAAATTTTTGTGCCTGGCAGGCTTTTTTAAAATAAAGTTCTTCAAGTCAGATGCACTGGCCTCAGAGGGGATACACAAGTTTATAGCAGCTGAGAATCTGGACCTTTGTATGACAAAAATGGAATTAGATTAAGTTCATTATTCTAAATGTCACTTTTATAATAAAAAAAAAGAACTTGACAGTGACTGCATGACAAAACCTGCTGTGAAAGGGTAATGAGGGGTAAAAGACAAAGAAAGTCTAAATAAGTCCTTTTACCATAAAACCAGAGAATAATAAGCAGAAATTGTAATGGATGTAGAGGAGAAAGAGAAATCTATATTGGATGCTTTTTCTGCCTGGAAAAGACTTATTTAATTTAACAGGAATTAAGCCCAATAGGTTTCTATGCAGTGTGTGTAGGCTTCCTTAAAATTATTGTAGATGAAAGGAACCACTTTGACACAAAGCACCTGAATTGTGTTCTATCATTACACTCATCAGTGTGGTAGTTTTGCTTTGTCTGCATGGGGCTTCTCTGACTTTTAAAAGTATAATCACAGAGGTGGTCAGAGAATTTATTTCAGGACAGATAGGCTTCTTCAGCTTATTTTAATCTCACTAGAGTGCTTGACATTAGCTAAGAAGCAATAATTTCACTTTTTTTCACAGGGTAGCCACTTAAATAAATATGTTGCATTTTTGTTAGGCCAGAATGTTCCTTGTTACTCTAGGTGATTGTATTTTTTTTTCCTTTTAATGAAGAATGTCCTGTCTCCTAGGTGTTATCCTCCACCCCTGCCAGTTGTGTTATTGTTTGTTGTTACACTGTCTCACATCATCTATAGGAGTCTGTGAATAGTGACTGAATAAAATATTTGCAATTATATTCAACATTAGAATTTCTCTCACTATTCCATTCCTTAAAACTAGTATTAATGAAACCTAAAATAAGATTCCACACTATTTTGTGACTAACAGTGAAAATTGCCATTTTAGATTCCTTGGTAAAGTGAAGGATGTTTGTATATGGTTATTTATTAAAGTATGCCCCAAACAATAGCATAACAGTACTTGTACAACATTAAGAGAAAGTGAGGAAACTTAGGTAAGGGGAATATTATTTTCTGTAATTTATATTTATTAGTTCCATATAGTTTCCATCATCCTGTTGGAAAGTCAATTTAGATTAGTGGACTACTAAGCACCAATGTACAAAAGGGCATCATGGATTACCCTTTGAAAAAATAATAACTCTCATGATGAGTTTTTTATTTTAAGCCAGATGCTTAAAATAACGGGCAATATATTGCTTGTTGGAATGCCTATGTCATGGTTTGCAAATAATGTAGATGGAAAAGCCTACCCTATAGTTCTGATGAGAGCAACCTACAAACCAGTTTCCCAGAAATGAGAATTAATAGAACAAGCAATAACATCCTAATTTCTACATGACAGCTAGAGTAACACTTAAAAACATTCTGCATTACACATAAATACACCATTCATTTTCACAAATGGAGTCTGTTTCAATTCTCAGCTGTTGGATGATGATTTGACTTGGAGCAAAGGCAGCATAATTGGGTAACAGCTGAAATGTGCTTCATTGTAAAGGGTTGAAAGATCCATTGCTGGATTTTCAGGAGTGTGAATTACAATTCCAATAATATCAGAAGCAACTAATTCTATTCTTTAGAAGTGAGGACATAAAAGAAGTTTTAGGTTTTCTTATTTCAAGCTTTAATTGAGGCCTAGGTTGTAACTCATTTTCATCCCTGAATGGGTGGTAAAAACATACACAGTAGGTAATTCACACTACCTCAAAAACTGTTAGTGCCATAAGAAGACTAATCAGGGTAAGCTTCCAGTAGCAAATTATCAGCTACAAATTAAAACCTTGCCGCCTGTCTGCTAAAAACAACCTTTCCCCCCCATCCCAACATATTTGTCTGATTAGTAACTGTTGGATTACTACAGAATATGAAGAATAGGGGGTGATCTGAGAAAACCTTCAAAACATTATGTTTCATGAGTGAACAGGGAACAGTTTTATGCTCTTATTTTTGTTTTACTGCCTCATTCATGGCATTTTGAGAATCTACTGTTTTTTTTCAATGACACACTTGAAAATAAGTCAAGGAAGCAAGATTGATATATTTTTTATTTAATTTGTAATGCATCATTCTAAGCTATAAACTAAGGGAAAATGTGCATACATTTGGCAAAGCAGCCATACTGCTGTGGATATTTATTTAGAAAGTGACCTATCCCATCCTCCATGTGAGTCCTTTGCCCTTTCCAGAAACACATTAAACCAAAAGAATACTGTCTATCATTAGGAGCCCTGAATTCCCTGAAATTTTCAGGCAGTTATCATGCCTAGCAGAGAGTTTCATTCCCTTCGAGGTAAACAACTGGATTCATTTAGTGCCTGAATCTACATTTCTAGGTTTTTGTTGTGCTTGTCACAGCAATCTGTTTTTAAATTAGATTTGAAGTCAAAAGTAAATATAATTCCTCACTCCCACCAATAAGGGAATTAAATGTAGAACAAGAAGTGATCAAGTTACGGATAAGATCTCATGTAATATGAAATATTCTCATTTTGATCTTATACCTCTGAATATCTTTTCTGAAAGTATCTAAATAAAAAAAAAAGGATAGAGGACATGATTTTTTAAATGTAATTTTTGGGAATAGTCTCACTATTCTCTTTCCTAGTTTTTGAGTTATTTAAAAGTGCTAGAAATACTTGCACTATGCACTGAGAGAGCAGCTTTTCTGATATTGAGGGCAGAGGATTTTACAAATCACAGGAGACTTGCTCTCTGCCTTAATCTCTCCACATGGAGTCAATTTACAGTGGTTTGGGCTTTTTTTTTTGGTGTTTTGTTGGGGTTTTTTTTCAGTATGGGTATTTAAGTTAAAAGCACAGTGATCCCTGAAAAAAGGATTTTCTGCACTCTTTGCAAGCCCCTTATTTGTGGATTGCTATATACCTAGTGTGAACAAACAACTTACAGTCAGAAAATGTCATGAATATCCTTCCCAAATGCCCATTTTATGCTCTGGATTCTGTTTCATAGACCAGAATTCCACAAAGTGCTTAAGCCTGCCTACAACTCCAGACGGTCAGTTCGTTCTTGAGCTTTAACACGGGGCTGTGTGCTGTGCCTTTCCGTAGCTGGTCATTGTGATCCTTTTTGCACTGCAGTGGTGTAAGTAGCAGAGCTCTTGGCTTCTGTGTGCAAGGTGAATTCTTACCAGTGGCCAGTGGGACAGCAATGTAAGCAGGTAGAGCACCATTTTTAGGGAGGGTGTTTTTCATCTGAAGTTAGGTCATGTGCTAAAATTGTAATCTTTGCCCTTTGTCCAAAGCCTAATCAGAAAAGAAATAGTGATTATTTATATATTTGTCATGCATGGACCATTTTTATTATGTATTTTATATTTTAAACTGCTTCATGTCGCTCCTGATGGGGGGAAACAAAAGAAATCAAAAATCCAGGATAACAGTTATTGTTCTGCTGGTTCCTCTTTGTCTGGGAGCAGGTAGCACTGTGCAATTCCATGACAGTGAAGTATATGCTGTATTTAATCAAGTCAAAGAGTACCTGAGCCAAATTAAATGAATCTGTTATGCTCCTATACTTCCAGATGCTTCTCTTAATTACGCTCCCTAAGTGTTAGGACTTTTCATCAAACTAGTCATCATTTTGCATCAGAGCCTGGGTGAGTCCTAGACAACCAAAGCAAAACACAATACTTTTATTTTTGAGGTTCCTGACTGTTCCTCATATGTGTTAAGATATACATGAATGCTCATTAAATCTACTAAGATAACTGTTTGATGTGTTACTCAATAGAGAAAACACAAAAATTTTCTTTAAAAAATTGCTTGGAGGAGCAACAAATTCATACATCAGCCCATTCTTTATGTTCTAAAGTGCAATTTACAGGACTGAACTAAAGCAAATGTCATACCTTTAATTCCATAAAAAAGTTATGTACAAGTCTATTATTCAAAATAATCACATAACTGGGAAATTCACTGAACAGCTACCTTTCTGCTCAGCAGGGTGCCATTTTATAGACTTTAAAATTCACTAAGTTCAAGCAGCTTTCCTTCTCAATAATACATGCGCTAAATATGTCACATTAAAAGTGCTTTTGGCATGTAAATGATCCGTTTTCACATAGAAATGCTTTTAAAAGAATCTGAGCTCACTTTTTTGGAAATTATAAGTGCATTGAATTTCATTGTCCTACAGAACCATGTAGAGTTGATCGAAGTGAACTACAATGACAAACCAACCCTTGTCAGCCCTTATATTTATGTATCATTTGAGCTGTCAGAAGTATATTTAGTTGCATTTTCTTATACATATTTTCTACTCAGTTCAAAAAAATAAAAAAAAATTTGGTGTAAGGAGGGGCCTGTGGGTTTGCTTTTCTGGGCCTAAGTGCTCACAAGCACTTCTGTGTATCAAAAGTTAACATTTCACTGGAAGACTTGCAACATGTTAAACTGATTACCTAAGCGAGTTAATTTTTTTCTTCGAGTTCAGCAGTACTTCTACTAGTGCTTTAATGTTGAAAGATAAGGCAAATGTTTTACAGGTGATTTAGGATGCTTATCCTCCAAAGAGCGAATTTGGAATTCTTATGCATAATATGAATAAAACTGAAAGCATAATCTCTGTCTCTCACTGCTTCATTATACTACTGCATACTGAACAAATACTCCATACTCTGTATACTGCAGAGTGAGTTTCTTTCATGATGAGTTGATTGTAGCTATTCCCATTCTCTGTATCTCCGTGTAAGGGACCGTGATAATGCCAGGCACATCCACCTCTTAAAAATCTTTTGTTCTTTCTTATTAAAATAAGTAAAGCAACTTGAATGCTGTTTGGAAGTCATTACGGTATTTTTCTGGTTGCCTATAATGCAGTACATGGCTCCAGGGTTCTCACAGATAGGTGTTTAAGAAAACAAACTGTCAGAATGTTCACTCCTTATTTTAAATACAGAAGCCAGAATTCGTGAGATGACTCAAAAAAAAAAAAAATTAACTAGAAAGACTTGGTTTCAGAGAAAGAGAAGAAAAATAGGATGGGAGCATATGTATCCATAGCTGCAATTCTAAAGTTAAAAGCTGTACCTCTGGGTTGGGTGTGAGATTCCATTTAACTTGCTTTCACCAAGTGAGATGTACCTTGATTATATATAAACATATATAGGTGAACCTTTCTCCATTACTGTTGTGTGTAATTCACAGTGCAAATAGACTGAGTAAAATGGGGGACAGTGATGAGTCATAAAGGCAAAGGCTAAGTATCTGTGTTTGGTACATTTTTAACTAACATTTAAAATTCTTTTGTGTATTGATAATATAATATCAATCCTTTTATCATTTTGATTTTTGAGTGACACAAGAACTTAAATATTCTTCTGTCTTCTGAGCCAGTACAAGATGAAGAGGCATTTAGACTTACATTTCTCCTCTTTCTTGGACATGTTCCTTGTATATTATATTTTATCTAAAATTCATCTGAACTGGGAATATTGGTTGATTCTCTGAACACGGAATAACTGACAGAAAGACCCTCAAAAGCATTCAAGCAAAATACTCCAGCCCAGTAATGGCTGCCTATCAACTGGTTATAAGCAGCCATCTGCTCCAGACCGTGCCTCTGGAGAAGCAATTGGCCAAGGCATCCCAAGAGTTGTCTGTTTGACTGTGGTGATGTGTTTGCTAGATGTCAGTAGGCATTTTAAGCCTTCAGGGTTCTCAGATTAGCTATTGTAAATTTTTCTTACTAAGCATCAGATTGCTAGATTTCTACTGCTTTTGTAATACCCGTTTAGCAATGGGGAAAACCATTGTATTGAAGTTGTTAAATATTTGTTTTACCATCTTTCAGCTTTGTGCAATTATTTCAAAATCAGTCATGACCTTGTCTTACAGCTACTAAGCCACAATAAGACATATAAAGGACAATAACCTACTTAATCCCAGTTTTCCATCAAAAATTTGCCCTAATCAATGTTTCAGATCTGAGTCAGAACTGATGATATCCACATACTCCTACTTCTTAAAAGTAGATAAATGTCTACTGAAAGAAATGCTTTACAAAGTCCATTCCAGAAATGGGATGTGAAGAATGACCTCAGAATATGTCTAAACATGTTCATAACACAAATACCCTCTAAAATATCCTGAAATATGAAGTAATTTCTTTAAAAATGATACTTTAATATGTGGAATATTTATAAATTCTAGTTCTCAACAGCAATAACTCAATATGGGATGTTCCTTATAGCTCATATATAATCTCATACACCCAATGAAAGTGTCATACTGAATAAATACACATCTACAGACATTGCATTTACTTCCTAGAAATCAATGTAAAAGTTGATAGTGTTTAGTAAAGAACCAGATCTTTTTTGTCTATTTTTTTAATCCTTTGGCATAACAGTTTGTCACATATCCTGCTTAAATTTTGTAATTTCCTGAAGGAAAGTAGTTTATAAAAAGATAGATTTTAATTTTAAATAAATTCTATGGATTTTTTTTATAAGGATTTGTAATCCAACTCAAACTTGGATCCAGGAAGAAGTGCTTTCATATATTTCTGGTTTCACACAAATTCTAACTTTGTGCCTGACATTCAAAGCCATTTATGGGGATTTTTGAATTGCTGACATTTTTAGGCCTTTAGATGTTGTGGATGCAACACTGAAAGTACTGATTTACTTTTTAACTTTCTGCAGTATATTTTAATAAAAAAGGAAGTGAATAACATTGCTTAACTTTGAACATAAAAGAAATCTTGGTCTCATTAAGTCAACAGTAATGCTCTCCTTAACTTCAAAGGAGACCATGATTTCATCCAACATATCTAACAGTTCCGTAAAACACACAATGAAAATCACTTTACAATATTGGCAGTCAGAGTATGCATTTTGTATGCATCTCAGTAAAGAAAAAGCATTCTCACTTATTTACTAATGCATGACAGCTAAAATTTAAAAGAGCAGAGGAATTTTTTGAGAGACATTGTGCTAGAACTCTGGGAATATTAAGTGTGCACTGCATCCATTTCAAATGACTCTTAAAATCTACACTGTGAAATCACAATTATGTTATTCTGAGTACTCCCTTATTTGCTGACTATGGAGTGTGTTGCATGATTTCTCTTAGTGGGGGATCAATGTTCAGGGTGTCTTGGTGAAATACACACATGAGCACAAGCAACCCAATGGGCTCAAAGCAGAAAACATTCCAGTGCAGGTTCCAGAGGCATGCAGTAAATTCAGTCACCTAAGATTAAGTGTTAATGCATATTCTGTTAGTCATTTTCTTATGCTAATGGTAAAGCAAGTCTAAAGGCATACCTTGAAAAAGAACTGCCAGAAAAGAGATTGGACAGATGCACTATAGTGAATTTTAGTATGGATATGTTCAATTAATTTAGTGCATACCTTAGCTTACTAAACTTGAAGTGGGACAAAGGACTCGAGAGGAATAATTTCAAGGCTGCAGGAAAAATGTGCAGAAAATTTTTACATTGTGTATACTTTTATATTATGTCACCCAAAAGCTAATGTTTTCTATCACTGACTCTGATGGCATCACAGTCATTGTCAAGAGTAGCTTTCTAATAATGTAGGCATAGTTTGAGAGAATTAATTGAATTAATTGAATACATAGTGTTGCTGACCTTCTGGAACAAAATGTTATGACTGCTTATGGGTCTGAAGGTCTTAATTGCAGATAAAGACTTTCCATTTCATAAGAAAAGGTTTCCAAACCTCTGGTGAATTATAGTAGTCTTTATCTGGCAATATTTTCAGCTCTGCAAACTGCTGTATGCTTGGTTATTGATTTCATCTGAGTCCTTATATTGGTAATTTTTTCTAACCTTCTCTTTGCAAAAAAAAAAGAGATCTAACACTTCCACATTCCTACATTAACACCAGAGGAGTCATCTGCTTATGAAAGGCTGAAAAGCTTTTTTATTCTCTCCTCGAAGAGCATGACTGATAACAAGTTTGTAAGAGGGCTGTGGGATGATGATACAATACACCATCCTCCTGAATCTTACAAAAACATAAAAAAAGGAGTGTTGTAAATGCTGGTGGATAATTTTGTGTCTGGGTCTTTGTCAGCCAGTCTCTGTTCTTCGTCTGCAGAACATGCCAGCAAGTGTGTCATTACTGCATTCTCCCCAGGTGTGTTGGCCCATGCTGGTTCTGTCTCTGCAGCTCCTCACTTGTGTGTGGCCTGTATGCCCATCTTTAATCTCCTTATCTATATCTAGCTCGTTTATTTTGGGGAGGAATATTCAGGAATTCTCTTTCTCAGCTGTTGGATATCACAGTTGGTCTGAGCCATGCTGCCTGCTTACACGAACACCTCTAAGGCTTTTTCAGCTGAAGCCAAGCAGGTTGTTCAAACCATTGCTGCAGCACCATGAAGTGTGGCTTAAGCCACCACATCCCTGTCTTCACATGGGAAACAACAAATGCTGAGATTCAGTTATTGTGTCAGTGATGGTGAAAGTCAAGAGCAAAGCCCACATTTTTCCCTGTGTTGAGTTACCTCTGGCTCAGCTCAGTCTCCATTATGCATTAGTATTTGATGTTCAAGTGATTCCCAGGGGCATTTCTAGGACAGATTGAGTGTCACTGCAATTAAGCACTTCTGAAGCCTTTTGAAATTTTATAATAAAAATATAAAACCAGAAAGATACTGATATATAGATATAGATATAGATATAGATATAGATATAGATATAGATATAGATATAGATATAGATATATATCCTGCTGGCATTAAAATCCAACAAATGTCCAAAATAAAGCATAAGGAAATAAATGGCCACCATTACACATGGGCTCATAACTAATGGTGCATTTCATTTTTCATTGAAGAAGGGGATGAAAGAATAACTTATTTTCTTAAAATAACAGAAATTACCTTTTGAAGATAAAATTGACTTTCTGATCTTTACAATATGCGTTCAACAATACTGCAGAAAATTTGTGCTTCAATAAATTGTGCTATTGTTTGTGAAGAGTCTTGTATGTGCCTGTGTCATAGAGAAATTCTTTGTAATTCTTTAAGTGACTGTAATAACCCTGTTTATTCTGGGGTTTGGAGAGTTTAAAACTGCTGTGCAGAAAGCCTGCAGCATTCTGTGAAATCACTATTTGTCAAAGCAGCTATTCACTTGGACCACAGCTTCCTCCAGGTTCTCATTTCATGCACTTGGCCATGGGAATACTAATCTCTGAGTGGCATCCAAGAGCACTACTGCAATGCAACTGCTAATAACAGTTAGGGTCTGACTGCATATTCACAACAATATTCAATGGCTTAATTTTGGATGGCAGCCATGCTTCCCATTCCCTTATGTTGATACTGCTCCTCTTCTAGATGTCCCTGTCTCCACTGTGAGAGATCATCTGCTCACAGCACACTCAAAGAACTGCAGCTGAAGTACAAGTGCAGTACTCATGGTTTGGGATACTTTAATATACTCTGACTTGTTTGGCAATCATGGATGCTCAGTAGGCAGTTGATTGTTATAAATAACGTATAGTTATCTCTGAGGGGAAATCATAAAATCATCACTGAGTTCTGCTAACTGAGGGGCACACACCACAATAAACAATTTCCTCTCCTGAATTAGGACATGACTGTAGATTAGAAACATCTCATGAGAACTCAGACCATTCATTTCAGGCATTGACCACATTACTTGCACTTGAGGAGTATCATAACATACTTCAGAAATAACAGAATTTAGCTTGCTGTTCTCACTAAATCTGAGTAATTCCCATAGTGAAGAAATTCAGGCTATATTGTCTTCTGTCTGAAAAAATAATACCATTTGTTGATTAGGAGGTAAAAATTGCACTCCATCTTGGCAATTTCAAATTTTTGTAATATTGAAGCTAATCCATATATATAACATAAGGAAATAATGGGATACCTAAAAGGAGCTCAAACACATACTTTAAATATAGAGGTAGTTTTGCATTTTAAAATTCGTCATTTTGTTGTTGCAACATTAGAAAATGTGCTTTGAATATATTTTGAGCAAGAGTGTGAAAAATAAGATATTACCTAATGTTTTTGTTTACTATGCAGCTCCAAACACACACATTCGATTATTAAGAGCACTAAACATTTTCTGCTGCTTCTGTTTTGCAGTACAGGCTTTGCCTGCTTTCTGTTTGCTGCTTACAACATAATGACATCTGCTGGAAGAGGTCACTACTAAAAAGGTGTTACCAACTGAGAGAGAAGTTGAAATCCAATCTGGATAAACGTATGTTTGAATCTTTACCAGTTATCACCTAAACGTGTATTTACAGCTGATAGATAAGTAGGTGAAAACACTACAAAATAGTACTATCTAAAATGTATTTTAAAAGTGATATTTGAAATCATAAGGGGAAAAAGAAAAAAGGCAAGCTAGTGCTGAACTTAAAGGGATAGGGAGGGATGCATTCCAAAACACAATTATATTGTTTGGACTCATTTAAGAATAGAGCTGATCAGTAAAACTGTTTTCTTTCTCGTGAAACATCTTGGGTTCAATGCAGCACCACTTAAACCAAGGAAGGACTTCTGTGGACCTTGCATGATTTCTGGGGATTTCTTTCATGTCTGGAGCAGGCAGTTCCTACATTACCTAGCAGTTTGGAGCAAAACTAGTTAATCAGATGTTTGTTATTATTACTGCTGCAACCCTTCCCATCTCATTGCACATCTTTCAATGAATTTACAACATCAGATGACATTTTGTTCACAACAGTTTGAGACTCTCTGGGAAGAAAAACCACTGTGTTCACCAGGGAGAGCCTATGATGATGCAGCCCAAATCCCTGATGTGAAGGCCATCATGACTGTAAATCACCAGTAACTTGAGGGTTTATCAGAAATTGCATAACTAGTCTTAGGCTCAGAAAAAATTCAAACATCATACGAACTGAAGTCTTGATTCTCATGTCTCATTTATTTGTTTTTTTCTGGATACCTATGGCAGATGTACTTCTTGACTTGCACAAAAAATCTCGTTTGGTACCATTTCTTTTCTTCTTTTCCAATCCCATTTTTGACTATAATTTTACCACTCATGTAAAAGAATTGTCCTTTAACATTTAAGTGTCATAGAAGTGCTATTTCCATGCCTAAAATCTCTAAGAGATTAAAGTAAAAAATATGCAAAGATGTAGGCTGCATTTTAGGCACCATCTCTAGTTAGAAAATATAGTTACTCCCTTTATAACTAATATACTAGCATACCAGTTCTTCATATGATCTATTCTCTCTGCCTTTGAGAAAACGGCATATTCCCTGTTTCTTTATGTCAATCTACATCAGTGATCTATTCAACTAACAAGTACTGATGTAGGTCTCTAAAGGCTTCAGTCTCCATACTGAGGTGTGCCATGCTCTTTCATCAGGCCAAGTCTAAGCAGTGGATGTCTCTTTTATTCAGGAAACCTATAGTAGTCACCAGCCATTCACTTCCCTTTGTTGCTTCAGTCTCTGATTCTTATCCACAGGCTTTTGACTTGCTCATGTCTGTTCTTCAAGGAGAGCTCTCCACATTCAACCTTGCTTGGTGTAGGGGGAAGTCAATCCCTCTGCCTCTCCTTCCTCCCCTGCCTGTTTGAGCAGCCTGTAGCTATCAATAGCCACAGTCCTGTCATGGGATTCATCCCACCAGGTTTCAGTAAAGACAAGAAGATAATCTTCTGGCGTTTCCCTGCTGGCTTTTATTTCCTTAGGAGTCTGTGGCTTGTCCCCATAGACTGTGAGTGTGTTCCAGAGTGCTTAGTACTATTCAGAGTCAGCAAATGGAAAATGCACTTCAGTTGGATAATGGATTTCACCCCCAAATTTTACATGTTGCCTCTTGGTTTATCTCTGATGAGCTTGGTTTTATCCCCTTCCCACTTCAAACCTAGATTAAAACGCTCTCAATCAACCCTGACAACTCACAGGCTAAAAGAGTTTTACCCCTTTTAGACAGGTAAACTCCATCTGGCCAAGCATTTCTGGTACTGTACAAACCACACTGAGAGCAAAGGCTCCTTCCAAGGCTACTTTAACTCTTCTGACTTCATGCTGCCAATCAACATTAGGTAATTTTTTGTTAAAGGTTTGAAAAATTCAGCAATATACAGGCAGGATGGATCCATATTCAAAAAAAAGCGTGAATTTAATAGCAGAGCTGCAGAGAAAACTTTAGAGGTCAAAAATACACAGAAGAACAATAAACACCACAGTGATACAGGAAACAGTATAATGAACAGAATAAACATTGTACTAGCAGTTGAAGAGTAGTAAACACTGCTGAGATATTAATCAAGAGGGAATGTGTTTTATGGCTGGATTTGCCTTGAGACAGAGTAAGTTATAAACCCATTTGTATAATATATTTTTGTTTCTAATATTTTCACAGTCACCAAAATGAATATTTAATAAAATAATTAAAGACTTACCCTTTTTGATGTGATAAGAAACTAAAAAACAAAGTCCCATCACTAATAGTTCATCTTTGTGGGAATACTTATCATTATTTTGACACAAAGCCTGAATTATTATTGAAAGCAAATAGAGAAACAAGGTCTCAAAGCTCTTGGATTTTTCTTTTATTGCTGTCATTGCCACTGCATAATCTGTGGCAACATAACAGTGGATAAATTAAGGCTCACAGAATCAGATAATCTTTAATGTTCCTTATGAGAACATCTTTATCTTTATGAAACTATGTAAAGGATACATTTAATTTCCCGTAGTTCTTATACACAGACTTCAGATTCTTTGATGCCCTAGACTTGGAGGGATTTAACTGGCTAAAAAACTAGATGCCTTGATTCTGTACTTCCTTTTCTACTCCTTATCAGACATTTACAGAAGCTTTTCCCCCAAGGGCTTGTTTTCACTTAGGGAGAAATGTACACCCCTAAGAAGAAAAAAAAAAAAAAAAAAAAAAAAAAGAAGAAGGAAAAAAAAGAAAACCTGATACCAAACAGCAAAACAGGACTTTTTCCCTCTTGCAGAACTCAGGGACAGGAAGTCTCTGAAACAATGCTTAAATAATACTGACCCTCAGCAGCACACACACAGCTGGCAGTATTTAAAGAGCTGCAGGAAATGAATCAGCATCTAACTAAAGCTGGGCATTTCCAAAGGCCAGGGAATGGAAAGTCTTGCCATAGTGGAAGTTACCACTATGATGAAGGTCGGGTAGCAGAGCATTCTGTAAACTGGCCTTCATCCTTTTACTTTAGGAACCACCTAAATTATTTTTAAGCTACCTAGAAATGCCACAAAATCCTTTGTGAGTAAATGGTCTAAATATATTGCAGAAATGAAGCCAGGTCATCAAAAGGAGTTGCTGGTGTGAAATGAGAGTTATTAAGGTTTTGCTTACCAAATGAAGAAGGAAGCAACAGAAAATTAGCCCCACTTAGAGCCAAGAAAATACTGTTTAAATAAGCAATCCAGATTCTACATGTGTATTTCATAAATGACACAGATGGACACTTAACCTCCAGTCTAGTGGTTTAGCCTTCAAAACACAGGACATAACTTTCATCAGAGCTTATCCTCCCTTTCCTAACTGGACAGTAAAGATGCCAAAAAAGATAATTCCATGTTTGTGATTTTTGTTCACAGCTCCTTAAAAACCTCTAAAGTTGGTGGAAGAAATAGTCAGCGTTTGAGACAAGAAGGAGTCTTTTCTCTTTTTAATTTTTTAGAAAGTCACCTTAAATTCATGGTTGTTTTTATTACAAAAATAAACATGCCAGTACACATTTGGAACTCCATATGACTATTTTCTTCCCAATGAGACAGTATGTTCAACGAAGTATAATACTTGACAGTCGTTAGCAAGTGAAGAAGTCCATTTCTCTTTACCAGTAATATTCTTTCACCTCATTATAAAACAAGAGTTGTCATACCAAAATCGAAGACTTGTCAACGGAGGGGGGAAAATCATTTTTAATTACTGTGTGGTAAAGCTTCAGCATGATGAGAAATGGGAAAGCATGATAATTGAAAGAATTACAGGCAATTCTTGAATTAAATCTTGTATTTTTAGTAGTTTTCTATTTGTTTCTATATAAAGAACAATCAAAGAATGCAGTGGATGCACTGGATAGATTCTTCTGGAGTATTACCATGTATATTCCAGCCCTAAAACAAGCCCTGTATTAAGTACTTTTAGATTCTGGAGTTCAGCAAAGATATAAGGATCAGTCAATAGGAAAAGTCATTAAACAGAAAAGAAATATTCAATTTTGATTAAAAATCAAACCAATAATAATAATAATAATAATAATAAACTATTTCCTTTCAATATATAGTTTGGATATTGGAACTGTAATCTCTATTCTTAGGCAGGTCCTTAGATTATCTAATAAGATATACAATATAGAATAAAATTAATATTAATGTCAGGTAAAGTTATAGGGGGCCAAAAGCAGTTAAAAAATAATTGATTTTAATTTTTTTTTCTTCTAATTAAAGTGTATTTACTAAATGGAATGTCATTCTTCCTTTTGTCTTTTAGGGAAAAAATGAATCAACATTACTAGAGTACTTACTAATTGAAGAAATTAAAATTAGTAATTGACCATAGTGTACTTAAAGCAGCAGAAGTAAAAATTTGCCATTAGTTTCTCAGTATCAACATACACTTTTAATTATGTTTCATTAGTACTTTATCTTAGTCAACTCTCTGCTCCTTCTTCAGAGAAGTGTATAGAATAAACTAAATGGGCCACATTAATATGCAATTTCCACCTGAGAGTGCAACTGCAGTATAGATAGCCATGGCTGGGTGCATTTTCACGAGTAGCTGCTGGGCATAATTTAATCCTTTTTAATAATTTTATAGATATAACCTTTTACTCAATTGCTCACTCTGTTACATTAATTATTAGTAAGTGAAAATATAATTTAAACATAGGTCAATAATCTATGACACATTTTTTTAATATTTCTTTTTTAAGGGGTACTATGCAATAACAATAACAAGATTTTTACAATATTTTGGTGTATGGATTAGCAATAAATATTACAATGTGAATGAAGGATAAATATTAAGCGGGATTTATAGAGGGAAAATCAAATTAGTTTTCCAGGTACTAAATTTGTCATGGAAGCCTGAGATCTATGCATATAATAAGACAATACATTAAGGAAAATTGATATATCAAAGTTCTCAAAACTTTAACAAGAGACTGCTTTAACATTTGAATTAACATGTTTCTAAAATTCAGGCTTTACAGTTCTGAGATACCCCAGCTGCACATTGCATACAGAAACACAGCCTTCCTCCAGGTAGGAAAGGCTTGTATTGTATTGAAGGCTGTGTCCACACTTCTGTAATCATTTTCTCCAGCTTGCATTTAGCATCCTGGGCCTTTAAACTCCTCAAAGCCAAGGAACTGGAGCCTGTGGTGGCTATTTTTAGGCTTTGTGCTGTTTGTTGCATTTTCCCTTTTATTAGCTTGTAAGACACTTATAGCTTTTGGCTTTTCTGTTTATTAGCTTTGTTTTCATTTCTTATTTCAGGAGATCTGACAGTCTTTCTTATGAATTCAAAATGTTTTACTTCATTTCTTAGAGCACAGAAGACTTGAGGAAAAGTAAAGAACAATACTTTCAAACATAGCCTGTAAGTTTGGATATTGAGTCAAGAAAATACCTAAACAGAGAGATCTTATACCTGATTTTTTCATAGGCATTTATGCAATTCAGCTTAAGGTTATTAGGAACAGGTAAGTAGTTTGTGTGTATGAACAGAAATGCCATCTTGAAACCAGGAATGAAAAATTAGAGAGAATTTAAGAAAGCATTCTGCCATTTTATTGGAAGAGGTTCCCATACTTTCACTAATTTGAAATCAGCATATGTACTTCATCTAATTAGTATTTCATGTCAAAAACATGAGAGTTATCAGAATCCAGGTCTCTTCCAAGGGAAAAACCCACATCCCATTCTCCATGAGAAGAGGGAATGAAATCTAGGTCTTCTACTTCCCAGCCTCCAGCCATCAAGATTTTAAAAATGAGGTATTACTGCCTTCTTTTCTGTGAATAGATTAAGAGAATCAGATGTGTAAAAGCAAGTCAGGCTAAGTCAAACTGTAAGAAAACTCATGGAATAAAATCCTTTTGGGAGCTCAGTCAGAGAGAAGCATTGATTTCTGAATCTGAGCTGGGCTTGCATGAATAAAATCATTATGTTTCAAAACTACCTAAATATGCAGATGTAAAACTGGCATCCAGGTTCTGATTTTAAGATCCTAACAATAACTTCTATTATACTTTTCCATTAGCTGAGCAGGGCTTTGGGGGATCATGACTGAGTCACATACCTGCCAGTCCTGCTTGCATCCTTGTTTCCTTGAGATTCTTAAGCTTCGAGCAGAAACAGCCAAAGGTTCTGCTAAAATGAGACATGCTCATTAAACAGTCACTAAAAACCTGGGAAATATATTATAAAGACTAGATAATGCAATGGTTCATTTTAAGAGGTGAGAGGGGAAGTTCAGCTATTTTGCAGATACAGAGAAGTTTATAGAAAGGATAATGAAGAGTCTTCTTTGTTAGGCAAATTCCTTCTTTATGCTGTTTCTGGACATTGTAAGTGGAAAATAGCTTCACACCTGCTAGACCTGCTGTGCTTATCTTTGGGTCAGGAATAGTCTTTTTCTGCTGTTGGAGAAAATATACTGCTTGGAGAGTTGGATGTGTGATGAGATCTATTGAAGTCTTTATTAGCTAAAAACTTGCAGGAAGGGAAGAGTCAAGAAAAATATGAAATAAGCAATTCAAAATGCTTAGTGAAAGTAATCCTCCTGCTGAAAATATGCTGCTTGAGTGTTCCGGAGCCAAAATTGAGACTCAGTAAGAAGCAGATAGGAGCTCAGAAGCTTTGCCTCTGGTATTTACATGCACCAATTTGTCAATATGTGTATATTCTTTAATTTATGTTTGCATCTATTAAATGCATCTGTTGAATTAAATCATATTTAATCTGCTAATTATCTCTTTGTAACTGATTCTGTTTTCTCTTTAAGGTGAGGTTTATGGCTGTGCAGGTGACTCAGCATCTTCATTCTTGGTGAGTCTCCATTCCCAGGTCTCATTCACTTGATTGTTTTCTTTCTATGATCATATTTGTTAAGGTACTTTAAAAATTGTAATTACTTTTTATAACACTCCTTCAAAGGAGATAAAATTACAGAGATATAGATGTATTCATATTAATTGTTTCAAGGCCAAGAGGAGAGTTCAAGCATGTCTGGACTCAAACAACACCATCAGCTGAATGAAAGCTTGACTGCAAAACAAATGATAAAATAAATAATACCTGTTTCATGCCAAATGGTTGTATCATTTGTGTGGCATAACGGTGCTGTCTCTTTGGTTGGTCTCAGGTGGTGACCTGCTAGATAAATCCTTGCTGATAAGAGAGAAAGAGAAAACCCTTTTCTGTGTGATTTTTCCCTTCTGATATGCTAAAAAACCAGGGTTGTTTGGGTATCACTGCACGGTTCCTAGTTTGTTGAGTTTTATAAAACTATGGTTAGGGTAGTAAGTAATGTAACTTCAAGCATGTGGATGATGAAATATTCTGAGATGAAATGTTCTAAGATACCTGGTAAAATTGCACTGGTCTCTAATGATGCCTTGTTGAAACTAAATTTCTTCTAGAGATGTGAGTTCTGCAGACAGCTTTGGGCTGTATAGAGCAGGAAGCTGGGCTCTCATCTATATGGAACCAGCCTGGTCTGTATGCAGTACTAGATACTTAGTACTAGATACTAGATACAATTATATGCTATGAATAAAAAGATATAGTCAAAATTGGGTAAAGGTAAAAGATTCCCAGCTGTGCAGTCACAAGCTTGATTTAACCATGCAACTCTTTTAGGCATTCCTTTTATGACCTCACCAGATTTGAACAATAGTATCACTTACACAGGTTTGAGATTTTTTACCTGGCCAAGTGGAATTTGTATAATTTGGTATGTTTTTTCAGTGTATTTTTGCCAGTTTACAAGTGATACACATACCAACGTTATGTACAAAACCTGTGCATCTATGTAAGCAGTGATTCCTCAGGGAGAGATTACTGGTTGCTAGGCTTAAAAGATAAAATTCCTTTATTTTCTGTAGAAGAAAACCTAAGTCTCTAAGGACATGATCTCTGTGCTATGGGAAATTAAAACTTGTGTTTACTCTGACTAGTCTGACCTACCTTCCACTGATGGAGTTCAGGAGACACCACCTTGCCACACAAGCAGCTCTTGCTGCCCTGATCTCATGCTCTGTTTTAAACAGACCAGTTTAGTAAAATGAGTAGCTACCAAGTACTGCTCATCATTTTTCTCTTTTAACTGGACCTCAAGGTTGAATGACAGCCCATATTGATATGTGTCTTAATCTAGAAAAAATTCAGATGTAGTCTGTGTAAAGGACAGCCTTCATGACCTTTATTATCCTTGATAAAGGCCATCAAGGATGTTCTTTATTGGATAATCCTTCAGCTTTGCATATATATCAAGCAAAAAAAGGAGTGCAGTGTTTGAAGCAAGATATTTGTGTCTGTCTTTGGGCACTAATAAAGAAATATAAGAAATTAGATATACAACATGTCTCCAAATTATCAAATGCATCCTAATCAATAATGCATTTTGACTTTTTTTACTTATTTTATTAGGGTATTTTCTCAAATAGTTTAGTATTGTGAAAGGGTATTTGTTTGAAATTGTCACTGTTCACACAGTGAGATACCATCTCTTTTTAAAAAGAGAAATCCTTATTGCTCTACAAGAGAATGGTCTGTAAACAGATTGGTTCTTTTTACATCTGTGCAATTTTTCAAAAGTGTTGTATTGACTCAGCTATGCAAACTCTTCTGTTGCTCTCTCTAATTCTGTAGTTGGACCTTTGGCTTACAAACAACTATTGATTTATCTACATAAAAGCATACAGAATAAATATTCCTAAACCATACATGAAGCTTTACTTACATTACTATTTAATTGTAAATCTGTGAACATTTTATATAGAAATTAAAATTCATTATGGAGTTCAAGTAAAATTCTTTAGGTTTTTTTCCCTAAAAGCGATTTCTGCTTTAGTAGTGCACTTCTATAAATAGTAATTTATAATAAGGCAATATCTACTGCAGTATTTACAACACACATACTGGCATAGCCAGCCTATCTGCAGTCATAGATATATGAATGTTTCTTCCAGGAGAATATGGTTTATTAGCCAAGTGCATATTGGCATTTAATATTCATCAAGTTACTGAAAATTTTAGCAAGCTTTGTTTCCTTTTCATGTACTTTGAATAGCATTTTCATGATCAAAGTTTCATCAGCGAGAAGTTAGGGGGATGATTTGTCTTTTTGTCTCTCAGTAAGGAAAACCCATGAAATACAATTATCTGGGTTTCCATAATACAAGGTGCAATTGCTTACACTAATATGAGAGAAATGTATAATTTCATGATCTTAAAAACAATTATAATAGATTTATTTGGTTCAATTATCTGAAAACTTCATATTGAATTAAAATTAGTGTTTTGAAGAAATACAGGACACATCCTTATCTTTCCATTTATAAATATATTAATTGCTGTTAAAAAGATACAAAAGTTTCTGAAGTTTGGTAATACTCAATTGTCAAGAAAATCAGCTTGCAATTCCTTTCCAACACACTTTTATACCTAACTAACACCAAAAATATTTGATGTCCTGTACCCAAGTGTTTATGTGATCTGTACACACAGTGGACATCTGGTTTTCTCACTATCACCCACTATAACCTACATTGGTTTGAATTGTCTAAAAAATAAGGAAGACATTTGCAATGATAGATTATTGGATGTGCAGTGAGCCACACAGCCACTGAAGAGTTGTGGAGAAGTCATTTGGTTAAAACTCTCACTCAAAACGGGGCTGAGGGCAGCATTAAATTGGGTAAAGATGTGAATCTGGATAACCTCCACAGCCTCTCTGGGCTGGGAAACTGTGCTGAGCTCAGGAAAGCATCACCAAGATGGTCAGGGCCCAGGGAAAGTGTTCTCTTGGGAATGGGGGAGAGAGCTGTGTCTGCTGGTGGAGGACAGTCTAAGAAGCACTCTACAACCACTTGAAGGGGAGTTACAAACACCACAGTATCAGACACCTCTTAGTAGGGGCAGGTGGTGCAACAGTAGGCAGCAACCTCAAGAAGGTGGAGTTTAGGAAATTACTTGGTCATTAGGAAGCTAATGAAGAAAAATACTCAAAAAATCTTCACAATTTAATTGTATTAGTTTAATATCATATTTTAAATTTGTTTCTTCTGGTCTTAACATTTTATCCTGTTTCTCTGCAATGAATTTAATTTCTGTTGTTACTTTTTTGAAAATTCAAATCAATTTCATGATGGAGAGCTTGAATCCTTCAAGCATAATGAATGTATCTGAATGCACTTATGGGTGATGAAAAATAATAAAAACTATCTTCAAATTATCTTCAAATTTTAAATCCAGTTTCTTAATATAAAGTGCATTTCCTTCATAAAATATTTCTTTGAAAGTAGGTTAAGAACTATCCTGGAGTTTGGAAGAAGTCAACAACATTTGCATTTGCAATACCATTTTTATGTAGTGGCTCTTCAGGTTATTGTTATGTAGAGAGTTATAGAACTCTCTGAACAACACTGTTCCTATTTCTGGTGAATGGTATTTAACCTTCAAGTTATGAACTGGTACAAAATATGCTAAGGTTATTGTTATCCAAATAAAATATCACAGTACAATAAAGTCTCAGGGAAAAGGATCCAAGCTGTTCACTGTGGACAAAAAAAATATATTTTATTCCTTTTTCAAAGCTTCTGTATTGTAACCTGGTTTAGACTTCAGCGGTTCATTTGTTCATATACAGGGACAGAGTGTGAATTAATGTGTGAAAAATGCAGGAGTGTGAGGATAAGGTTTTTGCAGGTATTCTGTACTGGATTCACCTCTGTGCTGTTAAACTGATTCATTCTTTCACAAGGGTGAATGATAATGACTCCCTTATTATGTATGCAGAGACAAATGAATGCAGCCATAGCATTTACACATAAGAGGTGGGACCAAAATGTGCACAGACACCTGTGCATTTTTTTCCTTACAATGTGACCACTGTCTTGTTAACCAGTGGTGCCACCCCACCTCTGTTCTCCTTCTGTGCTGTTCTGCCCTTGGTGTGCAGTGCCAGCCCCATGGGCACTACGTGACATGTTTTAAGGATTGTTGCACACTCTGAGCTATTTCTGCAACAAATCATCACAAAACTGTGCAGCACAGCTTTTTTTTTTTTTTTTTTTATTGTGACAAACGCCTTTAAACTTCTACTTAAACTGCCTCACGAAGTATGAACTTCTAAAATTAAATACATCCTGGTGATAAGAGAACTTATTCATTTACATTATCAATTACATGAAATTTGAAATCAGTATGTTACTTAACTAAATTTGTTGAGTCAACCCATCACTTGCTGGATACAGTGAAATGTCACTTATGGTTGGTTTAGAAGATTTTTATCCAAATATATAAGCATTGTGGGTTTTATTTATTTCATATTTTATCTTAGTTCTGATCTCTCAGACACATAATGGTGACGTTCCAAGTATTCTGTAAGTCATTTTAAATATCCAGATCCTGGCTCCAAAGGCTTGCAATCAAAAAAGAGGAGGAAGAGAAGGGAAGAGAGAGGAAGAGCAAACACAGATGGCAAAGTTGTAAGTGGGTTCTCCAGTAGAATCAGGACAGAAGCAAGGACAATCATGTGTGATACTCTTTCCTTTATGAAAAAAGGTGACATATGAACATTTGCTGAGGTCACCTTTGTTCTCTTCTTTCTCTCTCCTCTTTTTAGGTTCACATTTCCCTTTTTTGTCTCATCCTCTACTGTTTAGCTTGGACATCTTTCACTTTGTCTTGCCTTCTTTTCATTTTCCTGCTCCCTTGTACACTTCAAGTCTAATTTGTTTGCAGCCATCCAAAGAACAAGTGCTCTACTCAGACATTTCCCAGAGACCCCTAAGCTCTTGCAGACCTTGTCAGCTTCAGAACTCAAAAAACTGTTGGCATTTCAGCACAGGTCTGCACTTGGAATAGTGCAGTGATAGCAGGGTTGATTAAAGCTGCCATTTTGGTTTGGTTTTGTGATCTGGCCACTGGCACTGTGTAGAGGAGCACTGTGGCATCTAGTGCACCAGATTGCTTAAAGCAAATCTCATGCCTGCTGTTCATTTGCAGTGTAGTGTCATGAAGGTAGATTCTTTGGAAGCATTCTAAATGGAATAATTTTTTTTTTTTTTTTTTTTTGGGAATTAGAGTTTGGAAAAACTAACATCGCTTGCTCTATATTTCCACACTTAGAAATCAATTTCTAAGAGTGAAATCCAGTCACTCTTATTGTGCTCAGTATATTTCCCAAGAAGAGTGTCATGGAAAATCCCAGATAGCATGTAGAAAACAAGAGTTCATTTTGCCATTCAAGTTCTTGTTCTTGAGTATTTTTGTAGCTTACACATAAACTTCCCTGTTTCACCTGCACCTGGAGGTTTTGTGCACAGCATTGATAATACAAGGGAGTAAGGAACCCTTGCTGACAGACTGTGAAGAGAATTAGTGCTCATCTCTTCAGAAGTCTTGCAACTGGTTTGGACTAATGGCAAACTCAGTTAGAAGAGAAGTCAAGAGTTATTCATTCCTCGACATTTTATTTCCCTTTTCCCTTCACCAGACTAGGGTTGCTGAAGTTTTATTTCAAACACAGAAAATTGGTAAAAAATCATAGGTTATCTTGAAAAGATTGAAGCCCAGGAAGAGAAGTGTCTGTGAATCTCTGAAGGAACTCATTATTTAGAGGATTTGTCATATTAAAAAATAGTGAAAGAGAGGTCTGCCTGGATCGTTTGTTGTGTGACTGTCCTTAGGATTTGGAAAAGAAGTTTAAAATCAGACAGAGTAAATCATTGCAAATACTGTGATATAAAAATATTTATTTATCATTTGCTAAATATCTTATTTTGGTGGCATTTCTTATGTTTAGTTAAAATGCTCACATAAAATCAAGAAGATAGATTCAATTTATATTTTTTTGTTTTGCTGGTGAGAGGCAAGGAGAAAAAGTACATCAGAAGGAAAATGAAGATTTTCAGACTACTTTTTCACCCTATAATACTGAGAGATTGGAGACTGAAAAGCAGCTACAAAATCAACATTATGTGCCTACCAGGCAACAAGGTTATTTTTTTGTCTCCTGTGGCCTTGTCCTGAAGGTTTTCTCTCCACACTGGTGCCTTTTCAAGTTATGATTGAGAATGGTATTACTACTAATTGTGGGGTTTAAAGCTTTATGCTTGTTTTGTTTTGCCTTGTAATGAATGCAATTGCAACTAGGCCTTTTTCCTACTTATTTATAATCCATGAGTTGTAGTTGCTCTAAATGTACCTAAAGTTAGTGTTAGCCTAAAGATTTTTCTTCAGGCATGTTAAATCAAGAGAAGTATTACAGCCCTGTCACGAGGCAGGGTGTCTGCCTCTCCACAGTTAAAGCAAATAGACATTGTTGGTAGCAGAATGTGCATGCAAAGACAAACTTGTTTGTCACAGCCTAATCAGCACTTGTGGGTGACATTCCTGACAATATTGCTGCAGGTTAAGTAGTTTTAGTGCTACCTTCTCCTTGATATCTTCCATGAGAAATTTTTGTTGATCTTTGGGAGTTCACCTGCTGCATATGACTTCAATATTTTACTAAATTTTTTCTCTTCCTTTATCTGTTTTTTTTGTTGTTGTTGTTTGTTTGTTTTGTTTTGTTTCATTTTTTGTGGGTTTTTTTGTTATTGTTGTTTTGGTTTGGTTTATTTTTTAGTCAAATATTCAGACATACATGATTTTGCAGACATGCTACCAAATGTTTAGGGTTTTTTGCATAAAAATAATTATTTGCTCAGTGCAATCAGGATTTCCATAAATAAATCACAGGTAAGGCTTATGCATGTAAGGGTTTAAGTAACTGACTTTTGGCTGTTGATTCTTTACATTCTTTGGCACCAGATTTGATTCATTAAAATATTTCAGGAAAAATTAATTGTCCAAAACTATCCATATAAGAAGCAGTCCTTTTTTTCAAATACCCAATGAGTGTTTGGTTTAGTTCTTTTGTTCAGAGTTCAGCATTGCTTGGACTGCCAGACCGCCCATGTACTGTCAGACACATTCTTCAGGATATTTTTAATGAGTGGCAGCAGCATTTAGTTGCCTTTTCTGGCTGTTGAATGAGGCTAAATATGTAAAACCAAGAAATAAATTAGAAAAGCTAAGAGTCCTTTTTTCACTTTTGTGGGGTTTTTTGCTTCTGCTACAGCTTTCCAAATTGTATGACCATTAAAACAAGATGTGCATGTTTACAAGCTCCAACAAAGAGTCCGATAATCACTTGTTAACAATAAATGTGATTTCTTGACTATCCTGATATGAATGTGAATATTAGGCTATGCTAAAAATAGTGTTATGAATCAACTTTGACTGCCTTTAACAGTAACAAGAGAGAAGGAGTTAACTGAAAGACTAGAGGAGAGCAGGTCAGTGAACATAGGTAGCTATTGAATGGCTAGGTAGTAAAAAATTATGAAGTATCAAAATAGAGTTTATATTTTTCCTGTTTCCTTCTTTTTGGAGATGTATTCCTATGCTAATAAAAAAAAAAAGTTAAAATGGGATTGGAAAAAATTATTGTTGCAAACATGTCTGCAGCAATGACCTTAGTATTATGTTACAATCCAATAAATTTCTTTCTTCAAATATATTTTACATTTTTCTGTTGGTTATTAATGCATCTCTGTTATCATCAGTGTAAGGCAAATTTGTCTACACAGTGGCTCACCAGTAGAATAATGACAGAGAGGGGGTGGCAGTTACAGAGATCCAGGCAGGAATATCCATAAGAGTTCTGAAACGTTTTGCCACTCCACCCAGTCTGATGATGGACTGTGCTGTAGTTGATATACCCCTCTGTGTGTCTGTGTCACTGCAGCTGAACACAAGTTATCTGCAGGTTCTGGGGAATACAGCTGAAATTCCTGCTCCCATGTGAGCTAGGCAGGCTAGTGGGCAGCACTGTTATTGTGGCAGTGCTCTCCAGCTGCATGGGAGAAGAGGCTTCTGATAAAATTTGTCAGTTAATTCCATATTTCATGACCTTGGAGCTGCCTTTTGAGAAGGGCTCAGGAGCAGCATGGGCAGGGACAGCTAGGCTGACCATAGGCCTTTGCATTTTCCTATTGTGAAATGTCAAAATTCAGCTTTACACATCAAAATAAATTAAGCCAACGACAAGAAAGAAGAAATTAAAACAATCACTGATTGTCACTAATACTTTTAGGTTTCTTTTCTGTTAAGAGAATGACTCTTCTTTTACAGCAAAATGAGGAGAGAGGATTTGCCCTTCAAGTCAACCAAAAGTCTATTGCTTTAATTCCTCATTGCTGCCTATTTTGGCCTTCAGCATCAGTCACAGTGTTTACCAGTCAAAGTCCCAACCCATACACCAAATATCAATTCAAGAGCTACTTAATCTATGGAAAAGTAACTGAGACTGTCTTTGTATTTGACTGAAGCACTGTGGGGAACTAAGAACTGGATTGACAAATTAGACAAAAGATATTACTAATCCTATTCACTGTATACTGTTTAATATGTATGAAGAGGATTTATAACCAGTTCCTGAAGAGTTACTTTATCATTACTTTCATTTGTAAAGAAAAAAAATAGAACTATTTTGCAGGAGACTTTTTTCCCTGTTTTTTGCTTCCCAAGTTTGCTTACCTATATCCTGTCTCCTGTTGACAAAGAATCACTTGCTAGAGAGCTGGAGTAGTTTGTTGATCGTCTGACTATCTTAGTAGAAGTCTTATATTGACATTTAGTATCACCCTTTTCATATTTTATTCACCTGTCCAAATGCGAGCTTACTCACATGATCTCAAAATAAAAGAGGTTTTTATCTCAGAAGTGTTAACTTAGCACAGGCAAAACTAAAACAGACTTCTGCTGGACATGGTTTGGTCAAATAGAGAGGAGCTATAAGCACTAACATTTACCAACTAAACATCCAAGTACCAGGAAAAAAAACAAGCAGATGTTTTCAGATGCATAAAGTTAAGAATGTGTCTGTAAAGAAGAAGAAAAAGCAACCAGAAGATATGAGTTCATGATCTTCTGAGTTTAGCTCATTCCTGGGCTTATCCTGTGGTCATTGGAGAAGCAAAACAGCCATTGGAGTAATTCAGAGCTCCTTTAAAAATTAGTCAAAAATTTTGTTCTGATCCCAAGTCAACTGAAGATAACAGGGAGGTGGGGATTTTTTATTACTTTAATGATTTTGTTTATGCTCTGTATCTTATAAATGTATACAAGGAAGAAAGGCAAGTTTATGGATGAACCTTAGAGCCTTAAAAATAAAAGTCTCAGTAAAAGTCAATGGGGCCTAAATTTCTGAATAATTTTGAACTTTTAGTATGAGCAAGCCACTATCCAATTGTGTCTAAAATGCTTAGAACTGTTTTTATCATTACATACTCAAGCAAAATTTAGATTTGTACCTGCCACAAAGTTCAGCCAGATGTATTAAAGTCATTAATGCAAACACATTATTCATAAAACATGTTGGTTTTCTTCCTTCCCCAAATCAATCATTAAACCAGAAATAATTTTGTTTCTAGGAAGCAACCCCTTGCTTGCTTTGTTGCATTGAAAATTAGTGTTGCATACTTGCCAAACAGTCCACTGTTCTGTGTACTTCACTGAGGCATTTCTCTCAATACCAGCAGAACATTAAATTTCAATACCAAATTTCCTTGGAGCTGCTCTATTTTGCTGAGGGAGCATCTCTGTTTGACAATATAAAAATGAAAGAATGTGGGTTGTCTTGATGCTTTTGTGAGTTAGCTAGAGAAACCAGAAGAATACTATCCTTTTGTCTTGTGAATAGCTTAGGTAAGCACAGCATATCATCCTTTCTTTATGAAAGACTGAGAAATACTGGAAGTTTTCATCCAACTGGGGTTTCTGTATACACACATCTTTCGTTGTTGCTTCCAAGACACATGATAGCATTTGAAGTTTCTTTTGTTTTCCTGATAACATTTTAATTGAAAAGTTTGTATAATTTTTCTCTCTCATTTTTTTTCTTCATCTATTTCTTTTTATACAGTCTATCTGAATGAAGAATTAAACTATATAATACAGTCTTATTATAGGCGGAACAAAATGAAGATGATCTGATGAGATAAATTGCTGAAGGTTAATAGCTTTTTAAAAATCAATCTTCCTTACAAAGGAAAAGGGTAAATGGCTTAGTGGATGAAGCCTTGGCCTCTCACCTTTCTGACCATAGTTCAAGTCTAAACTGTGAGGGTCCTGAGTTGCATGCTTTTTTGGGCTGAGATCAGTCTCTAGTGGGCAGGAGTCTGCATTACAAGATTCATGGGTGTATTTTTCCATACAGGCAGCAGCAGCAGCACGTGAAGCTGATGCAGACTGCTCTGTAATCTCCCTGAGCAGTGAGGCTGATGCACCAGAGTTAGTGTCACCCTGCACAAAGCAGGGACATTGCAGCTGGCAGCCCTCTGAGCTGCCCACGAGTCACGCCCTGGCCGTGGAGTCAGACCTCCAGAGCACCTTACAGCTTTTTGTCACCAATAAAATGATGGTCTCCACACAGCAAACAAAAATTAGGTGACTTTTTAAATGATAATTAACAGATTACTAGAGAGCTTTAATAATCATAATTGATCATTTTTCATATCAAGTTCAGGCAAAGAAATAATTTATCTCAACTGTTATTCATAAGGAAGGCAAAACTTCAGAGAACAAAATAATTGAACTGTCAATTAGGAAGTTTAAGTAAAAGTGGAGAAATTAAAAAAACCCCAACATTTCTAGCATAATTTATTAGCATGTTAATCAAGTTTTAATCAGATATTAGTCTGATAATTTATGTATTCCCATCAGTCATGTGCATGAAATGACTACTAAATAAGCTTCCTTCTAATTTAGTTTTAATAATATGTTTTAATAGAAAAGCACACTGCATTCTGAGCAGCAAAATGAGCAATCCAGACTCTCTGCTGAATAAACATATAAGGCACACACATAAAAAGAGCTTTCAGTTAAGGAAGCTGTTGCAAGCGTGATTTTTGTAAGCAAAGATATGCTCCCTTGAGGCCCAACTAAAAGCAGAATTCCTTAATCTTATGGGAAATTTTATTTTCTAAGCCAAAACAATGTAGGAAATGCTTGTTATTTAAATGTGAAAGGAAAGTGTTTTGGTTCACCTGATTGGCCTTTGCAGAAAGATACACAGAGTCTTGTGTGAAAGTATTCAGCTGTGGGTCTGTGTATTTTGAATGTTTTGAATAAGCTTAAAATCAGATATATAAAATGTGTGTTCTTGCTACTGAAAACACCAGGCATGCTTTTAGGGATTAATAATTAATATGCAAATATAATTTGGAAATAATGTGTATGCTAAGACTTAGGACTTGATTGTATGTTAAAATGTGCATACATTCATGACACTCCCATACTCATCCCAGTGCTTTTTAATGATTATTGCTCACTGTTAATTCAAAACACCTGCAATTCCCTTTGTTTTGATCAAAGCACTTTTTCTCCCTTGAGACTGATGGATGGCTTTGTAATTTGTGAGGTAATATGTTAAAGGTCAGGAGTTAATATGTCCAATGGAACTTGCTCTTCTACTTGCCTTCATCTCCCAAATAGGCTTATTTTTTCTGTGTATCTGGAACCCCTGTCCATATATACACTAAATGTATGTGTGCTCACACTTAGGCACGTGTTTATGTTTGTGCATCTCACTGTGTGCACATATATATAAATGCACAGAGTAACCTTTAAGAAAATTTTCTCTAATACTTCTTTTTGTAACAATCTATGGCTGTTTGCACCAAGTATTATTATTCTTCTTTTTAAAATTAAAATACCCACAAAACATGCATTTACTTTCAGCTATAGAAAATGCTAATAATGCTTTCAGAATGGTCTTTAAAAAGTCTAATTATATCATTTAAAAACGGAGAGACCAAAGGGCAAGCTAAATTCTCCTAACATAAATCAGACTTTTTTATTTCAATGACTTTAAAAACCTCAAATGCAGTAATTTTAATAGCAATGAAAGAATGAATAAGTCATAACTCCGCCTGATCACATAACTGTCTATAACTGTTATTAAATGCTCCAAAATAAGTGAACTCATTATGTTTCTGCACTGCTTTTAGCTAATCTAAGATTCTGCTCACTTAATCATGCAGAAAAGGCTTTAGCACAGTTTTAGACCCTCAGCAAGGTCACTTCAATGCCTTTTTTTTTTTCTGTTCTGCACTGATCATTTAAGAACAGCACTTTGACCCGAAACTGATGATCTCTCATATAAGCTTGAATGCTTAACCCCGAAAGGGCTGTGTTTCAGATGTACATTTGCACAGCCTATTGTCATATTTGCTGCAAACTGAGCCAGACTCTCTTTTCAGGGAAGGAGGAAATGCCAATCAGAATTTGTAGATGTTGTGTGCATGGTGAAAGTACATTTTATGATACCTTCAGAGACTTGGAGTGATTTTTAAAACACATGCTCCTGCTATGGACACTTGAATGAGTTTAAATTGGCCCTAGGTATGGCAATCACATGGGTTTTTTTACTATATGTTTTTTCTCAGACAATATTTAAATCTTATATGTAGATCTTTCCCAGAAATATAATTCATTTAGGCATGACAGTCCATTTAGACAACTCTTGCCTACAGTGAAACTGTAAACACATCCAATAGCTAGGGAGCAAACGTTGTCCCTTCTTTTCTTCATGGTGCCTGTGCTGCAAAGCAAAATGCATTTTATGTCAGTAAAGTGTCGTCAAAAATCAGGAGTAGAGGTGAAGTCCTACACCACTGTAGCTAATGCAAAAACTCTTTTATTGATTCAGTGGCAGCAGGCTTGGGCTTTGAATCGCAAATGAAGGCTGTAATTCTCAAACGCTGGTAAACGTGCTGAGCTTTACTCATCTGGTTTGTGCTCTTGATATCAGCAGGATGACTTCACCTGAGTAAAGTTGTAGAAAACTTAATCCCAAAGGCATTTGCTTCCTGATGTGCATGCTCCTTTCTCTTCTCATCTGGGCACACAGTCAGAAGGAGGGATAATGCAGCCAAAGCACTCAAACAGTGTTTAGTGATTGGTCCCTACCAAGCACCTTCTCCACACTTTGCTGTGAAATTAAATTTTCTTCTTTTCTGCAGATATGAAATGTGATTGTATAATTTCTGGCCATTCATTGCTGCCTGAAGTCAGAGTCATAAAATCTAGCCTGTAGGTCTATTATGGCTCTTCCCCAGAGCCAGTGTTTGTGGGAAGAGCCCTCCCTGCCCTCCAGCCCTGCAAAGGGGAATGGGAGCAGTGAGCAAAGGCATTTATACCTCAGGGCAGTGCATTTGGTCTGCAGACTGCTTGAAGAACAACAAGGACATGTAAAATGGTGCCCTCACTCCTTCAGACTGTGGGATGATGGGTGCATTTACAAAGTGCTTTTCAGCTGTATGGAAAGGTAGTTTTCCCTGTACTGCCATAAATCTTATGGCTCTCACTGCTCCTCTGGGCCTTGCATTGGCCATGCCTGTTTGGAAGACACAAGTGATTGTTTAAAGGTAGTCTGTGGTGTTAAACCATAAACTTTTCAAGTCACAAACTATTCAGTGTTTACACTGTACCTATGCACAACTGGTCCCAGGCCTACAGGCACCACTGCAGTGCACTTGATGTAAAGGCAATATAGTAATTCCCAGTATAACAATGTACTTTGGTATATAATAAATTAGTACTGTTGTATTTTCTGGAAAGACCAGCATAAGAATTACATTATAAATATTTTACAACAGAGCAGCAGGTTCACAAAAGCAAAAGAAACGTGAACAAAAACACAAAAATACCCCACCAAACCAAATAAATAATGGAATAACCCTTCAACTGGATATAGAATAATAAAATAATATTATATTTTAATATTGTTTGCTTGAAGACAATTAATATTTAATTAAAATGTAAATTTTGGTTCATGCTATTTAGATAAATGCCTGAGCCTTGAATTGGTGCTCCATTTCTCATTTTAGATAAGAAAGAGTACAAACAAAGGTTTGAGGGAGACAATATGCCTCAAGAAGAGGAAGGAATTTGCCCAGTTCCCATTGGAGAGGTGTTGTAGTCAGAGACCCATTTTTCTGCTGCTTTTGTCATGTCCATTCAGGAACTTCAGAAAATGTGCTTGGTGAATTGTGTAACCAGGGGTTTGCAGAGCCCTTTGCTGTTGTTGTGCCCTGTCCCACATTCTGTCTGTGAAATAAGGCCACTGAAGCTCTCAAACAAGTCAGATTCATGCTGCCCCATTCTGCATATGATAAATTATTGTGACACCGTGGTACAGCCACTGGGCAATGCCACAGAATCACTGCTGCAAGGAAAATCTCTTATATTTTTAAGTCTGTGCTCTCTTCTACACAGGCTAGCTTTTCACTGGGAAAACAAAATCCAGCTGCTTAGAAGCAAGAAAAGACACATCTTGAGCTGAATAAATAAAAGCTAAATATTACTACTAGCATGGCAAATGAAGAGATTTTCTACAGGCAGGAACAAAGCAAAATCCCATTCTAAGCATTTCAGAATATAAGCAGTATCTGCATCCAAATCAGAATTGCATAAATGTGATCCACATTCTTAATTCACTGTATCTAAATCCCAAAATCTGATGAGTGTGTGAGAGTGTGTGTGTGTGTGTGTGTGTGTGTGTGTGTGTGTGTGTTATGTTAATGGGGGAGGAGGAATTCTACCACATTTTATTTCTATATTTTGCCTCTTGAGTCCACCTGAGATTTAGGAAATGCTTTAGGGCCAGCCAATAAGCAGTTCTGCTAGCAAAATTACCACATTCACGTGGTAATGATTTATGAGGACATAGCATTATTTATGCATAATTGCATAAGTGCTGTGTATTAGCAATCATGTTTATAACCCCCAATGCTTAGCACATTTTTGCATGAATTATTATGCATGTGAAATACTGTGAAGTTGTTTTAAAATATTATAAAGTATTTTCTCCTAATAAACATGTTTGCAAATATCCAGACTGGTCTGTGAATTAAAGCAGGGTGAGAGGCTTGAATCTGTATTTATTAAAGTCAATGTGACTCCAAAAGGAATCACATCAAATTCTAAAACCTTTTTTTTTTTTTTTCCCTGAAGGATTGATCAACTATGGAACTGAAACTGATTAAATCAAAATTATCATGAAATAAGAACATCCAGCCATGCAAAATCCAACTCTAGTCAGCCACTTGTAACTTTTTTCCTGCTAATTTCATTCGTAGTGTTTCAGCACCAGACCTGAATAAACTGAATAAACTGCTTATAGGGCTGTAGAGCAGAGCCTATGCAGGATTTTTAAATGGTATTTTCCATTTTTGCTTTTTAGCAGTAATTCTTTTAATTTACTATTTTCATCTAGATATTCTTCATGCTATCCTGGACCATAAAGAGCTATAGTTTGAAGGCTTTATTTGCCATAGATAATCTTATTTAGGATACAACTCCATGCAAATTTTAATTTTAGAAAACATATTTTTTCCATGACTGCCAGCAACATAGAACTCACACATCTGTTTTTTGCAAGTATTTTGTGTGAATTGTAAGGAAATTTGTGTTGATTCAAGGTTTTTCTGTGGGAAGCAGTAAAACTCCATTAAATGGTTTTCTTCATTGTGGTTCATGCTTTGTTTCTCAATAACATCAAAACCATCTCAGGATCTCATCTATCCAGTGTAAATCTAGCATGAAAATAAATAAACTGTTTGGGGTCCCTGATAAACAGCTGAGTTAAGTTATTTCATGTTTGTGGGGTTTTATAACTGAAGGTTCCTCATCAGGATGAGAAGTCTATAGGGCCTGCTGACACACTCCCCAGGGTCCTGAGGGAAGTAGCTGGTGTTTTTGCCAAGTCTCTCTCCATCATTCCTGAGAAATCATGGTGATAAGGCAAAGTTCCTGGTGACTGGAAAGAAGAAATCATTGCTTCCATTTTTAAAATGGAGAGAAAGGGAAATCTGGGAAATTTCACATGGATGAGCCTCATTTCACTGCCTGGGAAGATTATGGAGTAGGTCCTCCTAGGAGATATGCTAAGGCACATAAAAGAAGAACATGATCCATGGCAGCCAACACAGCTTTACTAAGGGCAAATTGTGCCTGACCAATCTGGGGGCCTTCTGTGATGGAGTGACAGCAATGATCATCACAAGGGAAGAGTGAAAGATGTCATATATCTAAACTCCTGTAAGGCCTAACATATAATCCCACATGACATTTTTATCTCTAAATTGGAAAGACATGGATTTGACAGATGGACTATACAGTGCATAAAGAATTGGCTGGATGGACACAGGCAGAGAGTTGTGGTCAATGTGTCTATGTCCAGGTGGAGGCCAGGGACAAGTGGGGCCCCTCAGGGTTCTGTCTTGGGACACTGCTCTTCAATATTTTCATCAACACCACATGAGCTGAAGTGTACCCTCAGCAAAGTTGCAGGTGACATGAAGCTGAGTGGTGCAGGGACGCAACAGAAAACAGGATGCCATCCAGAAGGACCTGGACAAACTTGAGAAGTGGGGCCATGAGAACATCACGAAGTTCAACAAGTACTTCAAGTGCAGGGTCCTGGACCTGGTTTGGGGGAACCCCACATGTGAGTAGAGACTGGGAGAAGTCAATGAGAGCAGACATGCAGAGAAGGAGTTGGGGTTCTCATGGATTAAAAGCTGGACATGAGCCAAGAGTGTACACTCAGCTCAGAAGGCAAACAGCATCCAGGGCTGAACCAAAATGTGAGCAGCCAGCATCTTGAGGGAGGTGATTTTCCCTCTCTGCTCTGCCTTTGTGAGACCCCACCTGGAGTGCTGCAACCAGCCCAGGGGCTCTCTACACAAGGACATGGAACTATTGGAGTGGGTGCAGAGGAAACCGCAAAGATTATCAGACGGATGGAGCATTTATTTTACAAATACAGCCAGAGAGAGCTGGGGTTGTGCAAACTGCAGAGGAGAAGGCTCCTGGGAGATTACATTGGAACCTTAAGGGAGCTGATAAAAAGGGGGGAGAGGGATTTTTGATACAAGCAGGTCACAGGACAAGGGGCAATGGCTTTAAGTTGGAGGAGGACAGGTTTAGATTAGATGTTAGGAAGAAATTTTTTCCTGTGGGCAATGAGGAACTGGAACAGATTGCCCAGAGAAGCTGTGGATGCCATATCCACATGTTCAAGACCAGGGTGAACAAGGCCCTGAGCACCCTGATTTAGTGAATGACATTCCTGCCAATGGAAGGGAGGTGGAAACTAGATGATCTTTAAGGTCCCTTCCAAACCAAGCCACTCTACAATTACATGACACAACCTGCTCTCATGTAGAAAGACACACAATATAAAATTCACATAGTATGCAGTATGAATGTATCTAAAAAATCAAATTATCAAGAAAGAAAAATGTGCTTCTGTTTTGCCCTGGAGTTGGCTAAGTGTGTCTTCATTCTATCAGCTTCAGTTAAAGAGATGAAAATTTTTAGAGGTACCTGGGGGGAGAAACCATGTAAACATATGGGTTGTAGCTTTAGATCTGGAAAGTAGAGGGAAGATATTTTGATATCATGCAGTTAGTATGGCATTCTTTTCCCCCCACAATTTGAAAAAAAAGTAGAAAGCACTTATCTTCGTCAAGCCCATCTTGAACACTGGCAAATATCATTGAAACAACTGGCTGATCATAGCAGACATAAAGGAAAAAAGGAATTATTAATACAAGTCTCTGACCAATGATGATGTCAAATCCATAACTTTATAGAATTTGGTATGAAACTCAAGAAAAAGCAAGCCTGAGGGTTATCTATGTTTAATTTCAAAGCAGACTGAATTTTCTAGCTTCCAGTCATTTTACTGAACTTCCATTTACATTTCTGTATTTTGGTAAAACAGTCGTTATTCAAGTACTTGCAAACACAGGAGTGTGAAGAGACCTAAGATCAATGTAGATTAAAGCTTATGTGAAATTTATGAAGACTCATTGACCCAAAATCCAGGTCCTCAGATTTGAGGCTTACTAAGGATCTTCATTGAAATATCTTTCATATTACCGATCATAGCTATTTTTCTTCACTAGTGTAAAGACCATTATTATTTTTTCAGATATATACTATTTTTGTCTACATCATTAGTGTTTCAGAAGAAAAGGCAATATAGGGTTTTGTTTGTCCATAGGTAGATGATAATGCATTGGACAAACATGTTGTTAAATCAGGTCATTTACTGCTTTTTTGGGAGGAGTGGGAATGCTCCTATCCCACACCACCATTAAACTGACCACAGACTCTAAACATAATCATAAGGCCCTTACTCATCAAGAAAGCATGTTAGGCTGTTTGAAAGATTGTAAGTGAAGGTACTGCTGTAATCCTCAACATCTCATCACCAATCCCCAAATTCCTTTATGATTCAACTAATTGCAGGTGAAAAAATAGTTTAGTGTTCTTTCTCCTGCCGATCCTTATTTTACTTTCCCCATTTATCCAAGAATGACCAGTGGAGAAAATTTTCATCAAGGGCTGTTTTGACATTACTAGCGTTTGAAATCATCTCATCTGTATGATTTGTTCTCTGGTCTCTGAAAATCTGTAATGAATTTGTCTTACAGAAAACCTTAATTGATCTTCTGGGATGTGTTAATTTGCTTCAGTTCTTACAACATATTTACTTATTTCAATGAATTTACCGCAGTAGACAGAAAAAGCTATTTACTTCTCAAATGTGTAATTGATTTTTTTTCTTTTTATAGATAAATGTGATTTCTAACTCAAAACCTATTTCCACAGACATAAAATATTTTCAAAAGTCTATTTTGCTTCACAACAAATGCATTTACTTCTGCTGGTGTGGACATAGTTCTACAGACTTCAATTTAGGTCATGTAGTGGAAAGTAGACTCAATTATATTCAAGAGGACAACAGACACCCCCAAAATACTCCAGGTCAACCAGGATAGCAATGTCCTGTCTCATGGAAACAGTGCCCTTCTCATGGTCAAGAAAGGTCACAGTTGATGTCAGTACAAGTTAAAACAAGGTAAAAAACATTAATAGTACATTCTACTACAAATAAATCTTGCTTTTAAAAAAAAATCTTATTTTGCTTGTTTTGTAAACAGTTATTTTGTTAAAAAAGGTGACCAACAGGGCATCACACAACCCATGCTGTGAACCAGATTCACAGAACATTATGTTATAGCAGAGACAAAGGTGCTAAACTAAGGAGCAGTTTTCTCACACATGCTATGCTTTCCAGGAAAGGGGGGTATCAAAAGATTCTCAGGAGGATTTTTTCTTCTTGCTTCCCTACTAACAGATTTTTAACAGAGCGCAGTGTTTTTCAGATATAAGTGACAAAAAGCATGCACAGGGATTCTCTTTAATTGGTAGAAATTAGTTGTTTCTCTATCCATACATTTTAGCACATAAATCAACTATTTTTAGGAACTGTTGGGAATGTAAAACTCTCTCCTTTTCTTCCTCTCCCCCCCACTTCTGCTGCCGGAGAAAGACCAGTTTCCTTTAGACATCCATTGCTTGTTAAATTCATTCATTCTGATAGGCTTGGCTAGTGTCCTTAGACAAAATATCTTAACGTACACATGTTTTTAAGCAATCACTTGCTTATCTTAATAACATCACTAACTCAATTTGTTCTTAGAAATATATGGAGACCAAATACTAATGTAATAGAAAGTGGAATTAAAAACAAGGTGCCAGGACTATGTTACATTGTTTGAAGTCCTGGTTTTGTCATGCTTTCTCCATCTCTCTCCCCTCCTCACCTCACTGGAATTCACAGCTGTTTCAGAGCAGTGTAAGTAGTTCCTTTGTTAGGTACTAATGACCTTTTCTTGATTTTGTAACTTACCAGAAGTTAAGCAACTCGTGGATGCACATGTGCATCCTCTCATAAGATCCGTTTTCTCCAGCAAAATGCATTGTAATTTTATGCAGTGTTTAATCATTATTCCTATTTTGCAAGAATATCAATAAAATGTGTTATAATGTTTAAATAAAAGACATTCTCAACCAAATGATCTTAGAAAGCATGTTTAAAAAGATGTCAGCTTACATTTTTACAAGTGATAGGAGCAACCCACACCAACTGGATGCAAACCACACAGATGGCTAGCAAGTTAGAGTATTTACAAACGCCTTGGATATTTTAACATTCGCACTCTTTCTACCTGCCACAGCAAATTTGAACTAGATTTTCCAGCTGCTGTCAGATCCAAATGCAAGAGTGTCCTTCATTACAAGCACCCCTACCAGGAATCCTTGGCAGTATGTGTCTATCTTCCCTGTGTATTCTCTCCCCTGTAGCTTGCAATTAGTTGATAGAGTATAAAAAGGAGGACTGCAGAATGATAGAAGTGCATATGCTTTGCCTTGCCTGGTGGAGTATGAGGGGTTTTAGAGGCAAGTTGGATGTCAAAAATGAAGACAACCCCTCCCTTGCTTAACGGAACCAAAGCCATTCAGGAAACTGTGCATGTTCAGCTTCAGGCGTGTAATTATGTAATAGACTACAGTGATGAGTAACAAACAGCTTGTATTTCGGTGTGGCAGAGGTAGTGCAATACAATGTTTGAAAACATGGTTTTCTCAGTCCCATCCTAAATCACCACCTTCCCCTACCCTGCTTTGCATTTCATGCAACCTTTCTGATTAGGCTGTGCTTTCTTCCTGCTTTAACAATTATAACAACTTAAAGAACCTAAATTAGGCCTATCACTGTTGTGTAGAGTCATAGCATTCTGATGGTATATATGAGTGTTTTAAAAGCTGTAATTGTTTGGGTTACTAGAGGAGTCTTATTTTCAACCAAAACCAAGTTTGTTGACTTCATTACTTTTGTAAACAGTTCTTCCAACAACTCCTTTACTTCTGACATGTATCATCAGAACCTTCTGCTGTTGGCAAACCATCATTTAATGAAACATCGGGAAAAACGCTATAACATTCATCTAAATGAATCTCTCATGTCTAAATGGGTAATATTGAAACATAAATATTTTTGCATTTGGGAGACTTTCCCTTGAGAAAACCACACATAAAATGGAAGATCTGTGAGTAATGAATGACAGTTTCTTAAAAGTTAATATTTTCTTTAATCTATTTCCATAACAGGAGAAAAGAAGAAAACACAGTGCTAAGCATAAGGTGTGCTTTTGGGATTAGAGAAACAATCTCTGCTAGTATGTATATCTCAGACCACAGGGAACAATACACACACCACAAACACATTTTTATTTCATTTAATCAAATACAGAGGTGTCTGAAATATTTTTTCCATGTTATTAAAAGGATTGAAGGTTCCTTACATTTTCTTTTTTCTTTTTTTTTTTTTTTGAATAAAGAAAAGTAAAACTGCCCTAAATGCTGGACTAGACTCTGTGATTGTCATGTAAGGTAATGAAACCATTAAATGCACAGTATTAAGAAGAGACAAGATGCAATTAGCCAAGAAATTACTCTGATCTCAGTGACATTTTCAAAAAATCATAATACAATATACATTGCAGGACATGATTGACAGTCTAATCCAGTTTTGATGGAACGTAGTCCACATACTGAAAGTAAAGCAGTACACGGCCAGATAAAGCTCACAGCTGTGAATCCCTGATATGTCCTTACAGTCTTGTCACCCAGGAAATTCCTCAGGTTTAAAAGATGATGAAAGTATCGACCATTAATGACAGGATCATCTCCTACCCTGAAATAAAATGTACTAATCCCTTTTGCTAGGTCTATGAATTCCTAATATAAATTATATAAACTGTAGTAATTCATCTCTGTTAGCACAGTTGTGTTTGGAAATTGTACAGCAGTCTTTGCCCTATTTGAAATGCCAGATGAAAGCAAGACATGTTCGTTTAAGCTGCAGCATAAAGTAATTTAACACAGGAGACAGAATAACTTCTGGATAATGAGCAGTATATATGTAAAAGAAGGAAGTTCTGAAGTTCTAAAGTGGCCTGATGGATTTATGCCTGATCTTAGAAAGAGGCCAAAAATGTAAATATAGGAAGTATTGTTAAATGCAGGTGCTTTGTTAGACATTTGTAAGATGATTTAATGATTGAGTCATGCAGAATACATCCTCTACTTCAAAGAGACATACAATGGTCATTTATGTCTTACAAATAATTTAGATGGTAACCTATCCATCATTTTAAAATAAGTAATGTGGATCATACTGGATTATACTGCAAGGCAGAAAAATAAAAAAATTAATCTGAAGTGACATTTACAAACACATTTGAATTTCTGTAATCCATTTTTGATAGTACATGGGCTGCACATGTCTATCAAGCTGGATTTGCAACCATGTGCTCATGTGTCATTGACACCTATGGCATTGGCTAGACAAACAGTCATTGATGAAGTCAGATAGTTAACCATCTAAAGGGCATTCAAGGCATCTGTAAATATTGCATAGCACAAGGCTAGATCTTGGATACTCTTCACATAAGTAATGGCAGTACAGAAATGCAAGGTTATTAAAAGAAATATCTGGGATCCATGGATGTAAAATTCTTAAACAGCAGTATCTACTGGTTTTAGAGTAAAGCCAGTAGAGAGAGAATATTTTTAATGAATAAGATTTTCAAAACTCCACATTTGTTCTAGATGTAATTTTTCAAAAGGATTCCATGTTTGGTAGCCTTTTGACATCGTGCCTCTGACAAAAGTCAGCAGTAGAAATCATTGCACTGCACATGCACACAAAGCAGACTCCAATGTTATAAAGGGCTCTGAGAGCACTTCAGGAAGCAGAACATGAGAGAGTCAATTCTTTTATGTCTGGCTAACATTGCTTTTGCCAGTTATGTTCAGAATCATTGCAGTGAGATCAAAAGCTAACACTACACTTAACTTTCCACAACTTGTGGGATTAAAGATATCCCACAGGTATGATGGACTACAACTGATTCAAACTCTTCAAATTTCAGCAGGTTTCAGCATAGCTTGAAATATGAACCAAACCAAAACTGATTGCATGCCATTCTCAAATCACCCAGAGAGCCCAAAAACCAGTCAAAAGCAGCAGAAATCTATTAGTCATTGGAAATGTTTGAATAAAAATTCAATAGATAATGTCAGACCAAAACCCAGAACTCAACTTTGAACATCTACCCAAGCTTACATGCAAAGAGGTGACTAATGCATTATGCCACTTTGTGAGTCAGACTTAGAAAAATACTGCATTTCTATCCTGAAGATTTGATTTATTCAAGCTGGATAGTACTAGAGGTTAATACAACTAAGGTGTAAGTAGCTTATATTAAATTCAGGGGTTTGTTTGAGCATTTTTAAAGTTTACTAAAAGCTGCAATATAATGTTAAATTCTATCTAAAAGATGTTTGAATCCCAAATAGCCTCTGGATAATTTTCATTTGTCTATGTTCTATTTATACCATTCAACACAGATATATATTTCTTATTATCTTATCTATCGAGATCTTGAACATTTGGAAATACTATTGACATAAAGCAGAATTAGAAAGCACAAAATACAGCATTTAATGACAAGATTTTATTGCAATAGTGCACATACAAGAATACACTTTAGATTACTATCATAACTAATATATTGCACTGCTGATAAGAAAACAGTAGAAAAAGAATGCTTTATAATTCAGCATCTTGAAACTAAGAATGTGATGATTATCTTTGATTTCACTAAATTTGGTTGTAATCAGGGGTCGTCAGAAGCTCCTGAGGATCTCTGCACATCACAGCAAATGACCCTAGTCCAGGAACACTGCAAGTTACAAAAGTGTATATAAAGCAGGAGTGCTTATACTGCTCACAATATCTTCCATGAGTCTACCATGAATTACTTAGAACTCAGCAAGGCTTCCTCAGGGAAGATTTTTCTGTTTCTGTTCTGAGTCAGATACTGTGCAATCTTTACTCACTGTTCTAAATTAGCTGTGAATGTGTCTTGCCTACACTGCTTCATGTCAGTAGGTTCTGTCTTTCTCCTTTTTTTTAAATGAACAAAAACTGAAGTAGATTTCATTCCAAATCAAGGAAAAATGAAAGAGCACCTGTATTTCAAGGTCTAGTTTTTTTCTTGTAATATGGGTTTTCCCAAGTAGAGAGGCAGAGGAATGAAAATGAATGTCTTGTGGGTTTGAATAGTAGGTGCTTTTATGTTCAACAACAGTACAATTGTATTCTTTGTTTTTAAGTATAACTGTCTTTATTTGAGGTAAATGAAGATTATCGGCCCAAATTGTTTCAAATTGTTTTTGATTACCTCTGCTATAATCTTTAGATGAACAGATATTCAGAGCTGCCTTTTTCTTTTCCCATGTGCACAATATGATCACGGTTTTCTTTTATTATTACTTAGGGAATATAATAAAAGAGAATAACTTTTATTTTAACTGTTTCAAAAGAAAACAAATATGTTGAGCTTTTTAAAAATAACAAATACATTAACATTTTTGGATGTTTTCCTAGGTTTCAGTGCTTTGCCATTTATATTCAATTTTTAGGCAATCAGCTTCAATTCTGGCATAGTAATTTATTAGAGAATCCAGAATCCTTTGAAAAAAGTCAAAACTGATGATGCCAGCAGACTCAACATGAGAGTATAATGCAAATGCAGTTAGTCTGCTGTATGAGCATTTAAAGGGAGAGAAGAGGAAGATGCTGTGAAAAAATGAATATTTTAGTGTGCGAAATGCTAATCGTGCAAACTTTGTTTTTCATATTTGTCTTGGTAATCTTAGATTTTTTAATACATATAATATTATATGTTGTGTTAAATCCTAAAGTTCTTTTAAATATAATTGTTCACACTGCAAGTTAAAGGACTGAATCTCATTTTGCATGTGCAATTCCAGCAGCAGCTACACTAGATATCCTTTTTATATTTGTGTATCTTTTTATACAACTTTTTATATTTTTCTGCTTTTATTAGTCTTGTATGATCTGTTCTTACTTCTGCTGCAAAATCACAACAGCTAAAACCATTATTTGTAAGTAGTTTTATAAGACCCAAATTTCTGGTATTAATAGTCTGATAATAAAGAAAACTATAGATATTGCTACCATCAGTGCTGAACTAAACAAACTTACTCCAAGGCTAAATAAAGGACAATGAGAAATGTTTATATTTTATTCAGAAGGTAATACCCAAAATCCTAAGTAACTCCAAATGCTATTTTTTTGCTTAAAAACAAAGAATTATGTATTTACTGTGTTCTGAAGCATCAGTGATGTCACATATTGTACTATAGACTTGTTGATGTAATATTTAAGGTGGGGAAAAGACTAGTGATGGTCTCTAGCCAAACACAGGTATTAATAACAATTCACAGGGTATAGTGCCTGACACTTTCAAAGCTCTGCATAGTCATATGAAAAACATTAGAAAAATATGGAAATAATAAATCACTCTCAGTCTAAAAGGATCCTGTGTGCTTCTACAATTAAAAGAGCATAATGGAAGACCAGAACACTGTGTTTGGAGAACACGTGTGTGGTGGGGGAAACCTTGTTCGCTTAAAGGCAATGTTTAATATTTTTCAAGCTTTGAAATCACTTTTTGTCACATCTGTTATGGCTAATTAATTACTTTAATTTGCTTTAAGTTGTGTACTTGAAGATGAATAATGCACAATAACAAGGCTGGCTTTGGGAGGAAGACCCTTGGTAGTCTATACAGTGTGCTGCCTCATTACGGAGCTAGTTATCCGCAGGAAGTCTGACATTGAAAGGTACTACACGTCCCATAACACCCTCCCTTAACTGTGATGATTGTAGTTTCTCCCTAAAAGTGATGATTAGGAGAGAGAAAAACAAAACTGAAAGCCATATGAATATTTCATGTAAATGTAAGCAGGCACTTACTGGACGCAGACCTTGATTGATGCCAGAGTGCCTCTAAATGCCTTGACATTGAAGGGTTTAGACTTCCCTTTCCACAATGACTGCTTCAAGAGCTGCAGTTAATAGAGGAATATAACTGTATTTCACTGAAGAGCTCTTTATTACTGGCTGATATTAAACAAGTCCACAAGCCTTACGTTTGAGTAAGTGAATCTAGATACAAGAGTTAGTGGATATCTAAATGAGAGAAGATAGTTAAGGTTTCTTCTCCCTCTCTCTTCCTGTTCTGTAGCTCAATTGCTTGCATCAGTTTTAAATTCCTTCCTATGAAGAAGTGAATCAGCAACATATGAGGAATCAGCCATAAATTGTTTCGGAGCACCTCACCAACCTGTTCAATAAAGCACCAAATGGAAACGTCTAAACAACAAGGAGGCAGGTTTTTCAGCCATATTGAAATTAATCTAATTATTCAGATTTTAAAACTTAGAATTTAAGATTTTTTCCCAACAAGGGTTTTGAAATGCTGCTGAAACATTGGTCAAAGAGAAAAATATATATTCTTTCAAGGAATGGTTTATCTTTTGTTTTCATAGGGACACAAATATTTCTGTGCATATGGTATGTAAGAGCCCAATTCAGTCATACTTTTGAAGTGGCCTCTTGGTAAGAGAGGGGCCTTTCTAAATGGAATAGTAATGTATGCAAATAGTTTAGAAGCTGAAATCGGTGTTGTAAAGGAATAGTCTTTCAAAATCAGTCAAATGAAGGAACCATATTTTGAAAGTTGACAGTGAGATGTTTCATGGTGAGTGTGAGATGATGATCATAATATGTGTTTACAATGTTTTATTAATAGACAAACCACCCTTTTAAAAAAGCTCTGTGACTACCATGCAATTTCATCAGGATTGTGGACTACACTTTGCAAATAGTTTTTTAATTTTTTTAAAGCCTGATTCATAAAATGCCTTATTTACAGCTCTGATTAATTTAGGCAGAAATTTTAATTAATATGTTAGTAAAAGAAATGGAATGATTCCTCACCAGGAAACATCCATCCTTCTGTTTCACACATTAAAAGGCACTTCTGTTTATACCTTCTGAAATCCAGTACAGCATCAACAGAAGGACTGTGGGATCACATTTTCATTCCCCACACTGGTTCCCTCAGGTGCATATTGGACTGGATTGTCCCTTCCCAATCATCCACACCCTATGCAGGGGTGTATTCTTAAAGCTCTATCCTTCTAATAAGATTGTTCCTCAGGTGGTTTGAGGAAAGAAACAGCTAAGCTGGTTTTGTCCACTATTGTCACAGAAGTTTAAGTAAGTTTGCCATACAGGTTTTTCACTTAATTGCTAACCATACTAGCAGAAGAAAATAATTTTTTTTTTCCTTTTAATCATTACAGTATATCATCTCCTTTCTGCTAGATTTGGGCACTTTCACTTAATTTGTGTTTTCATATGAGATATCCAGTAGCTAAAGATAAAATAGAATTAAAATTATATTTTAAACTCTTTTTTTTTTTCTTGTGGCACACTGTAAAAATTAAAGCAAAAATGAAATAGTTAGGGTTTCTTCTAAATGAATGTGTTGGACTTTGGTTGGCTATAGGATATTAAATTACATGTAAACAGAGATTTTTAGCTGCCTTTATCTTATTGATAACATCTAGTTTTGATTTCTTCTGAAATAAAGGACCTGCATTCATTTCTGTTGAAGTAAGTACGACTTTTACCTATTGGTCTAGCAGCTACTGGCTTAGTTATACAGGCTAGTATATTTTCCAAATTCTCACATATTTGCCTCTTACTTTAGGAGTTTCCGTATTACCTAAAGCAGAATATGAAGAGAAGAGAAGAATATCTCCAAGGTAAAATTGGAGGAGATATCACATGACAGCCATTGCAATGTGATTTCTATTTTACAATAATACTCTTAAATTGCTGATAGTGGTATACCAGTTAACAAGGTTCTGAGCACATTCCAGCTGTGAGTAGTCCTTATGTGCCTGCTCCTGCCCACATCTGATTTTGTGTTACTGAGCTGACCATGTATTTTCAGAACACTAAAGCCCATATGCACACTTATGCCCGTAAAAAAATGTCATGCAACACTGATTTTTAGCTTGTGCAGGTGGATCATGACCACAGAATGAACTAACAGAGCAAAAGTAAGCCTTGGTAATGTTACAGCCTGATTGCTTCTAAGGAGGTGTAGTGTGCCAGTATTTTTTATGCACTAGTGAGAGGGAAGACAAGACCAGGAATACAAAGCTGCATGGAAGGACTTGAAAAACGACAAGTTAATGAATACTGGATCACTTTGTTATTAAAAATAAAAGCAGATTTAATCTTAACATTTCATAATCAGTCATGCATCTGACTTTAATAACTGTAAACTTGGACTCACATCTTTGTGCACGAAAACTAAGGCTCTAATTACCTACAGATGCAGCCTGTTCCCGTGTGTCTTGAGCAAATGAGTGAAGCCACTCCTGCTACCTGCTGGAATGACAGGTAGATGGTTATTCAGCCAAGAGCAGTAGAATTTTGATGCCACTGTTAGATATTTATGAAAAGAGATGCATTGAATTTTATCTCAGTAGATCAATTTTCAGGACAGAGTTCTTAACAGTGTATTCATAGGCTGGGTACAAAACCAATTTTATCTGCTTCACTGGTGTGTGAACTGTATAAGGAAAGACATCTCTTTACTCTCTGATAGCTTATCTTCCCTGGTGACCATTTATGCGTGCTCTTGTAAATATACATATTTTACAGAAAAAGCTCTTTAAACTATCCTTCGAGATGACCTTGAAATAGAAGCATTTGGATCTTCCAGGAAATTAACACGAAAGTCTCTTTTGATAATGACTGGTAGGGTGGGAAATGCCACTCAAAGCAGAAGTAATAATCAGTGCTGCAAGCTATTTAATAGTACAGGCCTATAACAGAATAAGATTTTTACAAGGACACGCACAAAAAGAAAAATATGCCTACTCTTCCATCCAAAGTTTCTTAGGAACTGATAGATTTTTTGAAAATTGTTTGGCAAGGTGGGGCTACTCTTTAAAAATATTTAAAGTAAACAACAAGAAAAATAATCAGTGGGGGTTTTTGTCCTGCTGCATACATAAATATTAAGTAAACTTAGTTATATTAATAGAGAAAATAATGATACTTTTGCATGTGATACACTGAAAGCATGAAAATATTTATCATGGCAACATAAGGAATTTTTTATTATATCTTAGTGTGTAGTTCACTATCTTTATTTCATTCCCTTTTTTTTACACTTTGTTTTCTCACTTTTCCACCAAAAAAAGCTTCTTAGAGATGAATTCCCCCAATTAAAATTACAGGTTTACACATTGTAAATATGTATGTAGAGTGAACATTGACATCACCTCACTTATATCCACTGCTTGACTTCTAAATAAATCCATATATTCTCCTTTAATCTATACATAAACAGACTTATAACTTCACGCTCAAATTTCCTCACACAGATGCACACTATAAAAATACTCCTCTCTATAAATGTCTTCAGGCATACGCACTCTTGTCCCTAACAAATGTATGCTTTGCATGTGCACGTGCACATTTCACAGAGCACACTTCCCTCTGTTCCTCGCCAGCCCACATCAAATGCCTCTAGTTGCTTTTTCTCATGCTGTCTCTTCAAAGATGCCTATATAAAAATTCTCTCATTTCTCTATGTCTATAGCTTGTACTATTCATAGAAATATTCACTTTCTGCACACAAGCACACACAATCCTTGCAGCATGTACATGTGCAATCTTTTGTAGTGGCAGCTTGATTAACCATGGACTCCTGTTAAAATTTTATAGGTAGAACCTTGAAAGTCACCCCTGCAATACAAGGTATTCCCTTTTAACTTCACTAACAGTGTCAAAATAACTCATAAACAGTTTAGCAAATGCACAGCAAAGAAACTAAAAGGTAATTGACACAACAATAACTCACTTATTGCTGTTTGGAATTTTAAATTGACACCATTACTGTTAATTTTACTCATTATCAACATTTTTGAAAATATGATAAATCAAAGACATGTTGAGCAGTGACTTTGGGACAGGCACCCAGAGAAGAACATAGAAATATTGCTTGAAGTTGTGGGAGAGACAAAACTTTGACTAGAACTCGAACTTGCAAAAAATGCCTGGAATAACAAAGAAGACATCAGTACATGAGCAGCAAGCCAAAGTACAAGATGTGGGTCCATGGCTGAACAAGTTAGTATAAGCTGACAGGTCAATTAAACATGGTACAGAAAAAGCTGAAATACTAAAAGCTTTATGTGCTTTGGTGTTCAAGGGTAAATTTAGCCTCTGGGTCTCAGTGCCAAGAAGCAACAAGAAAACAGTGAACTAGTTAATGAAGAAGAGAGTTAAGAGCTATCTGCAGCTTTTGAACATATGAAAGTTTATGAGATGGGTCTGAGGGTGCTCAGTAAGTTGACCAAAAGTACAGAAAAGTCCCTCTGTTTCACTTTTGGAAGGTCATGGAGAACAGGTCAAATTCTCAACGATTGGAAATGCTCAAATATATCCCTGTGTCCCAAAGGGGAGATCTAGGAAATAACAGAGGAATCAGTTTCAATCAGGCACATTATGAAACAGCCACATTATGAAACAGGCCCTCATGGAAGCTGTTGTCATAAACATGGAAGACAAGACAATTGGGAAGACACAACATGGGCTGGTCAGTGGCAAATGATTGATCAAGTGATTGGCATCAGTGATGGAGTAACTTGCTCAGTGGATGAGGGCAGAGCAGAGATTGCCTGGCTTCATTTCAGCAATACAATTGGTGCAGCTTCCATAGAAAATTGCACTATAAAAGGATCCTAGCCTATAAGGACTATGTCTTTCACATATAAGAGAGTGGTAGCAACCATCTAAGAAAGGAAGCAAAATCCATGATTTTGTGTCAGGTCACTGATATATCACTGATATATTACATCTACCTAAACAATTTGTTAAAATTTTCTAAATGTTTTCTTTTCTATTCTTATTTTTAATAAAAAGCTGTGGAGTTTTCATGCTATTCATGAATATAGATACTAGCAAATGTACTAATCAGAAAGAAAATATTGGGGGAAGAACACTAGATAGTTTGTTTGCTTTTATCAAAACAGCTAGCTATTAATCACGTGATAATATTTTTATTTTTAGTGAAAAATTCTGATATATCTAAGGTGAGTTGATGGGAATCCATCAAATTTAATTATGATTTGGTTGGCAAGGCTTCTTTAGCTGGGGATAAGACACAACAATTCATAAAAACCAATAATCTGGTTATTGAGGAGCAAGGGATTCATACACAAGTTTTTATGCCAAATCAGTCCTCAAAGAAGGACTTTTACTTCTATATGTACAACAAATACATTTACAGTTGTTTAACCCAGAAATAAAAATATTTTGTTTCAGCTGGTTCTGACTTCAATAACTCCCCATGAAAGATAATGGTAGCTCATTCTCAAAGGGTAGGAATAAACAGCCCTACTGCAAAAACAGGCACTAAGAGAAAGTGAGTTTAGGTTGTCTGTGCTGCTCTGAGTCTTGTTCAGTTACAAATACCCCTTTCTACTGATCACACTTCTTCTCTTCAAAATGCTTATTAAAATCTTCTTTCTTGCTTACTTTTCATTAACATCATTGTTTTTCAAATTTCTGAAGTAAAACTCTCACTTTGGCTATTTCAGTAACAAAGCTCGTTGACTATCAATGAAGACCAGATTTTGGCTCAGTTTGGACTAATGGTTGCACACTGGGTTCTATAAGCTTTCAGAAATGTTTTGATGCTGGCCTCAGACTAGGCTTACACTGTGCAAAGTAAGAGCAGAATTTCAGTCAGCTTAACTTAAAACACTCGAGAGATAACCATTGCAGCAACATTCAAACAAAGGTAGAGTGTCTCTAGATGAAGCCAGAGTGTATGAGATGTATTTTCTCTAGAACTAAATTCTGAAAGATTTCATATTTATATTAATTATGAAAGCCCATATTTTTAAAGTCTGAATCCTTTGTGACATTCAGAAAATTATTAAATTTCCATAACTAGAAGCGATGAACACCACTTTAAACTGTAAAAAAATTACTGCTTTCTGACATCTCTATTTTGAGATGGCATCAGCAAATATTCAGGTATAGAGGCAGAACAGGTTTTCTTCATTAGCAGTTGCATGGATTATCATAGACTAACTGTCATTGCTGTGTTATTTGGAAATTTGTTTTTAATCCAGCAGCACCATATTGCTAATGATTGAAACATCTACCAGAGGCATCTTTCCTAACAGCAGAGAAATGCCATGAAATTGATTTTAATTAGCCTTTGGAAAAAAAGGAATTATGTAGAATTCAAAATCCATTGTTCAAGTCATATGCCAGCCAAGCTGTGTAAGAGGTTTATACAGCTAACTGGACATTAGGGACCCATGTTTGTGTTCAGAAATGTACTAACCATTTAATAGAAAAATGTAAGGGATATGTTCACTTACAGCATATCTGTCTAGGTAGTGATTTAATTATGATTGTAATTGTAACCAAGAAGCAGACAAAAGCAGAGGCCAAATTCTGTTTCCAGAGCAAAGTTCAAAAGGACTATAGGGATTTTTTTCAGAGATGAAGAACATTTATCTGCATCATATGTTAAGTATGTCTGCATCACTGAATGTGAGCATTCTACAAGAATATGGTTGAGATATTCTTAAAATGAGGTCCATCCTCTGCTGAAAAATAAAAATCAAAAAGCAAGTTGTTGACAGATATGTCATGCCAGATCCAGAAACCAAAACCAGATGCTTTATGTATTTTAATTTTTTTAGTAGCCTATGAGAAAATAAGCAAATCTCCATACAAATGCTTTTCTTTGGTTAAATGGCATGTATCTTTAAGTACTAAAATGTTGACATTAAAAGTTGAATAGGAATCAACTTTTCTTGCTGAACTACAGATGTAGGAATAATCTGACCACAAGGAGTGCAACATTAAGAATTCTGACATACACAGCTGAGCTTAAAGAATTTTAAGTTTTTAAGTGAAGATTTAAAAAACTTTCTTTTAAAAATACAAGACAGTGCAACTGCTTGAATGAAGAAAATGTTCTGAATTGCAATGGAAGAGCCAACTTAGTAAGATTTTTCTCATTGAAATGTCATTGTTATTTAGGAGAATACTGAATACACAAATTAAATTTGTTGCATTTATGTTTAAACAATTATTTCCACTTCTGATGGTTCAGAAACTCTGATCCCAGTTTTTTCTGCATATTTTGCTACAGGGTCTTGCTGGAACTATGTGGAAGATTCGCATTGGATAACCAAAGCTAAGTTCAAGATTTATTATGTTTATTAGCCATAGTTCCTGATAAACAAAAGTCAGTCAATTATGCAAGAATTATGTCTTGTGATCTGGTGAGAAAAAAATTTAGACTACTTCATAAGAAAACCAATGAAGAAAAAAGTTAGACAAGGACAGAAGGCAAGTAAAAAATAGAAGGCCCAGATAGAGGTTAAAATCATCACCCAGTAGAGTGAAGATCCAAGTATTTAAAGATGGTAATTTCTTCTGATCTGGAAAGTCAATTGCATACTGAGACTATTAAAAGCAGTTTTAAAAGTTCAAGTTCTGAACATCCCCAAGGATGGGATTTGCTGAACCTCTCTGTACAACCTGTTTCAGTGCTTCACTTCTCTTACTGAGGGCTTAGTTTCCCATAATACCCAATCTGAATTCATCTTGCTGCTGCTTCCAATTGCTGTGATTCATCTTTGTGCCCATACCTCTCTCCTCTGACAAGTTTTTCTTCCTTTCTGCATAACTCCCCATAGGGCACAAAAGATTGCAAAGAGAAGCCAGTGAGCCTCTAACTGCATATATGGGTACAAATCATACAAGTGTGTGTACATGGCACATACTCCAGTCCCATGCCTGTCCTGGTGGCACTCTGCTGGGCTCTCTCCTGTTTCTCACTCTCAAGGGAACAAAACAAGACACTGCACTCCGGGTTCAACCTGGAAAAGGTTTCAGTAAGGACTTCCTCAGTAGGTCCATTTTTTTTCTTGAAAGAGTCCTATAATATCCTTGAATTAAGACAACATTGTGAAGTCATTTGGTATCAGCACCTAAAAACATTCAAGGCAAGTAAGCCTGTGCTCTTTCTACAAACTTTGACACAAATGGTCTTTCTATCATTTTGATATTTTACTTAGCAAAGCTTTGGGAGGGATGTAACAGAATATCTGATTTTAGAATAATTGATTTTTTTTTGCTTTTTTTATTGAAAAGGCTGTCTTCTTACAAAAGCATTTAATCCAATATTCCAACCAAGGGTAGCCCTTTTTAATATAACACAGACAGGCAGCTGCTGTTTTAAAATTCAAGTTTTAAAACCATCTGCTATCAGTGACATCTGCCCATGTTCCAATTGGTAAATGCTCTTCCTTTTTTTATGGAACGATGCTGCTTTTTCTCACCTATTGCAAAAATATCATACAAGCCTGGCACTATAGAAGAGTTTCCCATTCATTTCTATTGCAAGCCCACAGGAACCCGTGGATAATGTCACTGTTTGGCAGCTGGCTTTGCATATTTACATATATATGGAGAGATGGATTTTCTTTTCAGTGTTAATTTGAAAAGGAATTTAGAGGACTGACACACAGAACTTTGGTAGTAGTTTAATTTAAATTGTTGGAGCAAAATAAAATAGCAATGTATCAAGTCAGTCCTCTTAGGCAGATTTTTCCTTGGAGCAAAAATGACCATCTTGGTAAGTCAATAAAACAGGTCTCAGTTCAGTCTGTGCAGACTCTTTGGAAGCAGCCCAGTTACACAGGTGAAACTGAGGCATCCCTTAGGACTTAGAGCTTCTCCTGAAAATAACAAGGGAAATGCTTCACCAGTGTTGCACAATGCTGCAAGATAGGGCAAAATACATTTCTATCACAAGGCTTATATCAGTATGACTTCTGGTTGCAGAAGCATTTTAGTCCAAAAATGTTGGCATCAAGAAGCACATAAATCACTGAGAAGAGGAAGCAAAATTCTCAAACACTGTAGATCAGAGCACTTCCATGATATTATGAATGAAAGGGGAGGAGATTGGGAAGGTGAAGCAAAAAAACCCAAAAACCTAGTATCTTTATTTTGATTGTGTCAGTAGTCATGGTCCTACTTAATTTTACCTTAGGAAATAGATAAAAAATTACACAAATGATGAGTATTTCACCCAACAAAGACAATCAAAGCTTTGATGCCAAGATCTCTTCAAGCTGCTTGTGAAAACCCTTAAGAAGGTGATTTATTGGCCTATCTCATATTTTCAAGATTCAGCTTTCCAACTTGCTCTACCTTTCTAAGAACTCTTTAAAAATCTTTCTTCTGTTTGCTAATTTGATAATTAAATTTAAAAGTCAATGTATTACTTCCACTTCTCAGTGTTTTACCTCATATTGCAAAGACTGTAGTCAGAGGTGAGTAGAGTGTACAAACATTTTCAAAAAAGAAACGGTTTCTGCCTAAATTTAGACCTCTAAAAGAACCTTGAGTATTTTAGACTATATAACAAATTACAGGTTTTACTTTGTTGACCTGACAAAGGCAAATTATGAACAAGTCCAGAAAAAAAAAAATCACAGCAGGAAAGATGAAAGACCCCTGAGTGGGAGAGGTACTAATGGCCTTTACAGTAATGCAACAGAAAGAAACTTAATTCAAGAGAGCTTTTCACAATTCTTTTAATATTTCTTTTTCTTTATCACAGCATAATACCTGGCTTGACAACAGAAATGTTAACATTTGGGGCTCTATTCTTCAAAATGTCATGCTCTATTAACACTGTTTTTCTCTGGGATTTACCCTGTCAAAGAAGGAATCACCAAGGAGTAAGGTCTATGGTTGTCTAATCACTAAATCCCTCTTCTCAATGATGCACAAATGACAAAGTACTTTTGGTGCCATTTCAAGACAGAAAGTTAAAACAGGTCAGTCTCAGGGTAGGGTAGTAAGAAGCTTTTCCTGCACATGCCAGGTGTTTTACATGCAAAACAAACACAAAACACTCAGGTGTTTAAAAATAAAAAAGTAAGTAAGCCATAAGTGCGTGAGGGCAGCTCTTCCTGCTGTCATCTTGTTAAAGGCATTTGGCTACGTGTAGTTGTAGATGAAAAGTTCCTCACACAGACACCCTTGTTTTACCTGCACTGGTGATATACATTAACATGGGTGCTATTCTTGCTGCTCTTTCCAGAATGTGCAGCTGTGCTTTGCTGGAGTTCTTCCCTATGCAAGGCATGCCTCACACCCAGGCAAGGAAGGGGATGAGACTCCTGAGTGGATCACTCTGAGGCCCCAGTATTGCCTTGTGGCTGCTCTGTGCTTGCACTGTCACATACCTGGGCTGCACACACTGCTAGGCTTACACAGAAACTGGCTGTGAGACTGTCCTGCTCAGGAGTATCTGCATATTAACAAAAGGACCAGTGAGGTAGGGCACCTTGTGTGCTGGGCTTTGAAAGGACTGAGGGAGGCTATTTTTGCTGGCAAGTTGAATCTCACCTTTCTTCAGGCTATGCACATCCAGTATTTGAACTGGCAACTTGGGATGAGAATTTAACCTGATCTGCAGCACACGTGGAGGAAAAAAATCGCAGCAGAAGTGAAATTAGGAGGAATTTATTAATGATGGAGAATGTTTTATAGAGTGCTGAGCAAGTACTGGGTTTGAAAAATGGAGTTGGAAATTTTACTTTTATTATCATTTGACTGAGTCATATGGGATCACGTTTAGACAGAGGCTCTTGTTCTTCCTCCAGTAACTATCAGATATTAGGAAAAATGGGAAACATGGATGTGAACCTGTGGGGGAAGCCTATGTGTAAGCAGATACATGCAAAGGTAACTTTCTTCAAGATAGGGACATAATTGTGAATACTATCTGCTTAAAACTTATTCCCTTTCCATTTCAATCCTTTAATTTTCTATCTTTCAAAATATTCCTTCTCCTTAAAACATTTCTTTGTCTGCAATCTAGAATTCAATAGTTACATGGAGGCTTTGAAGGTTAATTTTTGAACACCTAATTTCCCCTACTAAGTAGCAGTAAGAATCTCTTTCTTACATCACTTTTATACTGGAAAAATGCTGAGCAACAGTCAAAGTACTTCCTGTTTTGTATAAGTAAGAAGCAAATTGGACCAGCTATTTAGATGCAAAGATACATCTTAAGGAGAATATATTGGAATAAATGGAGAGACTCTTAATAAGGGAAGAGAGGTTGCACTTAATAGAAAGAGCATATAGAGACCCTGACTGTGGCTAATGTGCATAAAAAATTCAGCCTGTCAGATCCTCACTTTTCTAATTCAGTAATCTAAATAATTTATTTGACATTTTAGCTCAAGATGACCTTTCTTGGGAAAAAATTACTGTTTTAAACTTTTAGCAAGTGCAACCACTGCAGAGGAATGCTGTTGAAGTCTGCATTTTCCCAAACGAGTAAAGGTTAATCTTGTACAGCTCGAACACATTTTTGACCCTTTTAAACAAGTTCACAAAAGTAATTTAATTTTTTTAATATAATTTCAATTATATTGCAATATTTGTGTTAAACGAGCTTCCTCTCTTCCTCCTATTTTTCTTTTTTCTGTTGCTCAGAAGCCATTACCCATGTGTTCTGATGGATTTAGGCAAAGGGCTTGTTTTGAATGACTAAAGGTGCATTCTACCGAATGTTACTTGTAAAGTTCTATATAAATCAAGTGAAAATATACGATAGATTAATAGGTGAGTAGGTTAAAACAGCCACTAGTAATAGCAAAAAAGATGACTGTCCAGAGGTTCACAGCTCCCAGATTGGTCACTTGACTCAAGTAATCAGCCTCTGAGCTATGCCACAAAATATGATTATGTCTGTCTGTCCCTGAATTCTCTTCCTCTTACTAAACAATTCTATATTTTGCAGAGGGCATTTCAATGGTTCTACTAAAGGACATTTAGTGTAATTTTACTTGGCCATTTCTGATAATTCATCTAACTTTCCGACAGGTCACTAAAAAAATCTTTCAAAGCAAGGATTAATATACCCCCAATTGTACATAATAAAGGCTATAATTCTCTCAGGGTGTTCAGGTGACTTTATAGGGGTACATTATTTATTGTCAAAAATGTGAATTTCCTAGAATAGCTGAAATATCACAAAGGTTTCAGAGTCCGTGCAAAATCTGCAGTGCAGCTGTCAGCTGTGGGGGGACCTAAGTAACCAGCTATCAAAGAAATGGATGACCAGCTCTACTAAAGCCTCTCACGAGATAAAAATGCAGGGTTTAGTGTTGTGTTCAAATTAGATCTTCTTCCCCACATTATTTTCCTCCCCTAATTTGCATCATTTGTGTGATTTTAGTTCATCGTATTACTCATACTGGTGTGCAACTGGAGTAGTTTCAGTGTAGTCAGTATAAAGCTAGTGAAAGTTTGATGTCAGAGGAGAAGCAGTACACTCATCTCTGCTGTGATATTCTCTCCTCATGTCTCACTGATGTCAGTTAGTGCTTTCTTTTCTGACATAACAGTGGGGGTTTGATCTGATACGCCCGCACATACCAGTCAAAAACTGCTACAGAAACAGGGAGCTGATTGATCAGTGAGGCTTATGTTCCTAAGGCATTTTGGCAGTTTTAAAATCCAATGTAAATGTATTCAGCCTCTTACAGGCTTTCAGTATTATTAACTCTTAATTAACAGTACTGGGATTATCTATTTGCAGATAGTGTTAGAATTGCAGATGCAACTTAGTTTGCAGGAGTTATGATGTCAGGTGTGATACTACATGGAAGACTCTGAATCACTTCCAGGGACAGCCTGTCACTAGAAGTGGTGTGGCTGTTCTCATGCCCCACATGGATAAACCTAGTGAACCCTTCAACCCTTGGTACCATGCTGAAGCATGGAAATTCAGCCTACACTGCTCTTCCACACATTCCAGTAACAGGAAGCACCAGGCAAAGCCACCCCAACACAGCACAAGACAGAGTTTGTTAAAGCTCTGGCTAATTCATGAACAGTAAGAACACTGCATCTGTGCTCTTGTGTTATTGTTCTTCAGTGCATCTATTACAGTTGCTCCATTAACCAGGAAAATGGAGACTGGATTTACATGGGAGCTAGCCATATTAACTTAAGGCATACCCACTGGCTGCTTTAAGGCATCTAAGTCTGCAGAAGGCAAGCTACTGGATAGGCAGCATTTTATGCACTGCTTGTGTTTCTCTATCTCACATGCTTTTCAGCCTTCTCGAGCAGATGACCAGAGAGCAAAGCCTTGTGCAATGGAACAGCACCAGGCTGCATTTTGTGCAATTTGTGTAGTGTTACTGCACCATATTTGTGGCACGTGGATGGTTTGCACTTCATCAAAATGTAAAATGTCATGGAAAAAGATGAATAGTAAGATTCACAGCTATTAGGTAGTGATCACTCTACTGTTAAACATGTCCAAGAAAATCTTCTATTGCACAGTTTTATTCAGCACTATTCATTCTGAAAACTTAAAAAGGGACTGATTTTGAGTAAATTAAATTGGACTAATAGGATTAAATTGAGAATTCAACACTGAACATGTATTACTAACAGGAGAAAATGTATTGAGCACTTTACTGGGTAAGACTAACAAAAGGGAGCTGAGAGCAGTAAATTGCATACACTGCCATATGAATTTCAGTGCTGTTTGGCTTGATTGCAAAGTGAGTGACTGTATGAAAGAGCACTGGTGTACTAGTTTCAAGAAAAGGGGAGTCCTGCTCTCTTGCCAAAGCTGACCTGAACATGATGTCATTGATTTCTAGTTGCTAGTCCTGGTTACTTGTTCTGTTAATCTTGTACCATCTTTGTGTCTTCCTTTCTACATGTAGAAATAATGTAGTATTATTTCCTAAATCAATGGATACTATTAGATTGTATTAGAAGTCTCATTAATATTTAAAGTGTCCATAAATAAACATTAAGTCTCAGACAAGGTTTAAGTTTAAAGTTATTTGTTCTTTAATTTTAGAATTGTGTTTTTTACTCATGATTGAAGTATGAAGCCACTGTAGCTCTCTGTTAGGTAAATACCATGATAAGAGCACGACTACTAATTTTTTTTTGTCTAAGCTCTGACAGGTTTTTTTGTCATGTAAATGGTTATCCTGTAGTCCATAGGGTGAGATCTTAATGATTTCTGAGGACCTCGAGTCTGGATCTGAAGCAAAGATTAAATGCTTGTTCCTCTCATTACCAATTGTCTATAACATCTAGATTTTCTGTGTTGTAAACCTGTTGCTGTTTCTTACAGTATCAAGACTCAGGGAATGACTTCATGATAAAATGATAATGAAATTATGTTTAAATCTCCTTCCTTTTTTCCATCCTCATTATGCAAATTACATGTCTTAAAACTGTCTACTTATCACTTATAAGTTTGGCTAGTTCTCACATGACTTTTCTTGAAAGATGTTTCTAAACATCTTATTCCAAATTGATTTTCTTTACCCTTGTTTATTTCTTATGCATCTGTGATGACCATGAGTTAAGTAAAAATGTCTTAGGGACTTGGTGGTGATGTGGCAGATGGTGATATTTATTCTGAAGTTATTTAATAGACATCTCAACAGTCTTCACTGGGAAATACATGGAGAAAAAATACCAAGATATATAAGGACTGGTCTGTAGTTCTTTTGGATACTGATGGTCAGGAGCACTTCTTGGTATTCCTGTATCCAATTAATTTAGCTGTGCAACCAAGACGCATTGAGGAAGATGCCATTATTCAACAGGTTTATTTGAACACACAATGAAAATACGGAATTCTCTACTGACCTGCCATTAGTTTCCATGCAGTGTTGGACTCCTCCCATTCTTAGAGGAGATAATAAAAAATGCAGATAAGGCCATTTGTCAGTTGAAAAAACAAGAACAAAATATTAGCATTTGGTACATGGACTCACAAGAAGGAAGCCAACAAATCTATTCTGTCCCACTGCACAAGAGGGAAGGATTTAGTCCTGGTTTGTAACAGGGACACTATGCATTTCTGAACATCCATTAAAATCTCTATTGTCCCTTAGGTGTAGGGCAGAGATATGACCTTACATCTGAGGGCAGTATAGTGCTCAAAGGTCTGGCATGAAGGACAGTTAAAAGCACAATAGATTGTTATCTGCTGCTCCCCAAATCATTTGGTTAAGGTCAAGAAGCTGCTAGTAAACACATAGTATGATTTCCTAAAAAGGCATCTCATTCTTTATGCCACTGAATGGCCCCGTGACACAAAAAGGTCAACCTTAGTGACCATTAAACGAGCAGCTACTTAAGGCTGAAAAGCAAAACTGCTTTCCAGATGCAGCTGGGGAAAGGCTGTAACCAAGAACTCTGAGCAGTCCTGATGTCTAGGAAACACAGGGGCCTTAATCAGATTCTGAATCCCAATAGTGTGGTTTGAGCTACACATTGTATGTCTACATTGTATATTTCAAACAGCTTATCAGGTTAATATTGTACAGTATTAAAAATGCTGTTCTGTGTCAAAATGGTCATAAAAGTGATAGGAATCTGAAAATCGTCTTAGATCCAGGCTTGTCATATGACAGTGTCTCCTATAATGTGAAAATTCAACAAAAGAATATATTGCTCAATTTTCAGACACTGTGTTGTTTTTATGAAACCATAGTAAAACTAATTTGTGGCTCAAATTCCCAGAATATTCATAAGTAACATGTCTGTGGAGTACAATAGGGACATTCTTGCATTTGTGCTGTTCATCAGTAAAGAACTCTATCATAACATCTCTACTTGGTAGGGTGGGCACTGCTGATGCAAAATATGAGTTCTTTCACACAGCTCAAATTTAGGTAGTTATCCTGGATACCTCATTTAGGTAGCTGGCAACCGTAGTCAAAAGAGAAGAGTTAATTAAGAGTACCTAACATAATTTCCACCAGAGTTTCAGAGTAGTGACTCAAGTATTTACAGTGCAATATTAACAGCCATCCAACAGTCTGGGAAATATCCACTAAAGGTGGCTGTCATTACTGAAAACTTTTGTCTCTCTGATACACATGAGTCTACACATCTGTGCTGTCACTAAGAAACCAGAATTGTTGAGCATTTGCTGTTTCTGATATGTGGTAGTTTTGATAGTAGTTTTTTTTGTTACAGTCATCACAACTTGAGACTGTGGGACACAAAGCATTAACCTCAAGCCCTGCCTGAAAGTTATTTACACACTGTGTAAGTATCAAAAACCAATTTTTATGAGCAGGTTGAGTTGTACTGTTGTCCATGAAAGAGAAAAAAATTTTCTGGATTTCAACATCTTAAATGGAATTACCTGAAGTGTGAGAGATGGAATGAAAAATAAATAGACAATGTGCAGCTAACTAGAGAAAAGAATTTACAGTCTCTTATACCTAAAGCATGTTTAATTTCAGTCCATAGTGGGAGCAATGTCAATTTATTATAAACTGCTGACTTCCTGGAAAGCTGGGTGAAATAAATCTGGTGACCTCTGTCCAATTTACACTGCCAAAAACTGTTCCTTTTTCACGGAACTCACACCTATTTTAGATACTCATTGGCACTCTTCTTGGAAATCTCCTTGTCACACAGACTGGAAAGAGCTGAGCTGGTTAATAATACGTGAAAGTGCATCCTCCTTTTCCAGCCCCTTTGATAGGAGTCTGTAAAAAGTCAAAGAAAGTTTCCTCCCCAGGGATATTAAAATGACACTTTGCCTCAGCTTTCAGGGGCTTTTTTGTGCACTAAGTGCATAGCAGTCCTCATGTTCAAATACAGACACTCTGCCTGCATATGTTTCATTCTTTCCTGAGAATTATCTTCTCATTATTTCCCTGTCATCATTACTTCTTCTTTCTTATTTAATTTATTAAAAAAATATGGTGGGACATATTGGTTCATAGGAAGTTAATCTTAAGGCTGAAGTAAACCTTTGGCCTAAAATTCTCTTCCAAAAAGAGAAACACAAGGCTCAGATGGCTGCTTGGGCTTTTGTGCAGCTGTAATAAATTATTCACTAATTTACTGGCAATCAGACTATCTGATCTGCTATTTGATGGATAGTCCAGTAGGTAAAGAAAACCACAGAGAATAAGAATTTTATTCAAATTTGTTACAACAGGTCAGGCACCAAAAATGAGAACGATCACATGATTTCTATTACATTGAAAAAGCTTGTACTCTATTGTGCTATACTTTCCAAAACTCGTTAAAACCACTAAGGATGCAAACATCACAACACCTGCCACCTACAGCTGATGTTAGCATTCCTTCTTTGCAGATTATTGAGTAGGAAAGGAAATCCAGCAGGGTGAAAATTTGTAGACAGGCTTAGTGATTGCTAAGGGATAAAAAACCCCAAAAAGACAGACACAGGCAGATGCACACACCCTCCCAATACCTTCCTTTAATTTCCCTTGTTTTGGTTTATTTTCATTCCCCTATCTTGTCTTATATGGCTACTTGCTTTCCTTTGAGAGATGGAATTGTCTTCCAAGAAGCCAATGTTTTAAAGCAAGAGTCGCATCAAACCAAGAACATTTTTGAAAAATATTCCCTGTGCAACTTGTTCAGGTCCTCCCAAAAATTCACATAAGAGGTAGTGTGTGTTTACACAGCATTTTTCTCTGAAAAAACCAACAGGACAAGCACATGGCAAAACCAACCAATACCAAAGCTTTGACATGCATTTGGAGAAGATGGTTTTCACCTGAAGACATTACAATGTGTTTTTAGACTTTTGAAGGCGTTCAGCTCGTTGTTTGTTATTCAGAAAGAGTAATATTTCTGGTCCACCCTGCAAGCTGCTTCTCCTCCACATGGCACTTCTCCTTCTACACCAAAACCCCCCTCTCCTGCCAGTCACACTTTGCTTAAAAACAATTCGTTGTGGTTTGCTGTTTTATTTTATTTTTTCAGACAGAAAATGTACTGTTGTTCTGTACATGTTTTCTTGCTGTCATACTTTGCAGACGATTTTCTTCCTATTTTCGGAGGGCTGAATCTGCCTTTGGTCACACTATTTGCTCCTCTATGGTCACCTCTGAGAAGATTAACCCTTTCATTAAAAAAGCTTGGCCAGGGTCAAACTACCGCCTGGCTCTGGACTCCTACATCCCTTTGATCTCCCAGCTATGGAGAAATTATTAGCAAATTCTAAGCCTTCCCATGTGATTTGTTTTTGTAAATTTGTAGAAATTATTCCTAATCCTATTACGTGGCCGAGGGCAAACCTGCATTAAATATATGAGACTTTTTGTTATGTGGCAGATGGATAATAAAGGAATGCTGAATGCAGCCCATTCCAAGTTATGGGAATCTGGACACTTCATCAGCATTCACTTAATCCTCTGCCATGGCCTACGCCTTTGATGAATGCTCTCATTTATGACCACTGATGCCACTCACTTAATTTCAGGGAAGAAAAATAATACCTAGCTGTTAATGTGAATATTTGAGTTTATAGCTGTACAATGAATAATTGTGACATTATCAAGGGAACATCTTCTTATACATTATTCACTTGTATAGACCACATTAACCAGAGAGAGGAAACTTTCAGTTTTGCATCTTCCATCTTCTTTGGAAGGTAGGCATCACGCAGACAAAAGTCAGTGTCTTAACCCAAATTCTAGCTGACAGTCCGTATCAGCCCTCACTATATTTTGCTCATTGTGGTGCCAATCTCCTATCTCACCAATGACATTTTTTCAAAGAAAGAGTGGATTTCCTAGAGACTCTACCCCATGCAACTTCCATGGCTTTTTATTGAATAGGAAAATGTATCCCTCCTTTTCTGCTTTAATACTGTTGCCATGTAGTATGTCTATAAATTTAAGCTGAAAATTAAGACAGCACACAGTTTTTGTTTGTACTTTATAAAAATATGTGATTCCATGCATTTTAAAAATAAAACTAAAACTCATAAAACCCATAAAATTCATGAAATGAAGTCTTCAGAGTTTCTCATTATTCAGCTTACAGCTTTCCCATTCAGAACCACAAATACTAAGGTTTGTAAAATATATTATTTTATTTTGTAGTAATCTGTGTTTTCCTGAGGTAGGTGGCTTTTTTTAAAGGACATTTATAATACATCTGATCTCTCTTCAGGTTTCCTTGTTTCACTGGAGAGAAAAATGTGATTACAACCCTAATGTAAATATTATTTTTAACTGGAAGTGCTTCCATGTTTTAAAGTGTTTTTATTTACTTTTTTGAGTGTATAGCAGAATTTAAGAGTAGGAGTTTGCTATGTTTTTATCCTCCTTTTCTGCAAGTGTGGTAATTTTAGTTGGTATTTAATGGTGCTAAAATTCTAAATGTAGAACCCTGCTGTCCCTTTTAGTTTGCATGTATAAAATTCAGAGGTAAATTGAAGTTCTGGTAAATCATCAGTGTGAGAAATGTTTCTAGATATAGTAAACTGTAATAAAAAAAACCCAGTTAAACATCTTTTCCTGGTGGGAGTTTTCACACACTGCAACTAATTTGCTTGAATCAACTAGAATATTCAACGGGAATAAAAATGTGTAGTTTATTTATTTATAGTAGGTTTATTGATCACTACTTTAAAATGTAGCATAGCAGCCTAACAGGACTGACTGCTCCAAAATGAATATTCATAGAGGTCCCGTGTGGAGTAGCTGCTTCACTTATCCTCTTCCCCACTGTCACCTTCTTTAACACACAGGCTGCACGAGGCACATGCAAGATTCTGCACACACGTTTTATTTTGTGTGTAACGAGGTGCCTGCCAGAACACAGAGCACTGTCAAAGTGGAGGGTTTTATTTGGAAAAGGGATTGTAATACCTCGTGCAATGTGTCCACATAATTATAAGGATCCAGGATCTATTTTTTAAGGTAGAAAGAAATGAAAACTGTTCTGTGATTGTAAAATGATACAATGATGAAAGACTGCAACTTAATTGACTTCAGGGAGAAGAAGGCATGGCATTAATTTAACATCATAATGGGATGAACTAAATTCTCACCTACTTGCATCTCTACACTGATTTCAGATGCTTTTGTTTCCCTCTTCCCCCCAAGAGCTATTAATCTAACTATTTCTGCAAAATCACAGCATTATTTCTAAAATATTCTATCTTCTCTTTGCCCAAATTCTTGGTAAAAAAATAAAGGCATAGATTTACACAAGTAGAAAACAAGAACATCAAGCCTATTAACAGTGGGTCAAATCTTCCAATTCACGTTTTGGTGAAAATCTCTGTAATTCTGGTCAGACATTTTACTTGATATAAATAGCCCAAAAATTGAACTTCCCCCTAAAATTATAATATAAACCATAATAAAAATGCTATTATAAATATTTATATATTTATTATTATATTATTTATATATTATTATAATATTATTATATTATATAAATATAATATTATATATATCATATTACATAATTATATAATATCATAATAATTATATTATTATATTTATATTATATATTATAGATATATAAATATTTATAATATAAATAATATAAATATTTATTATAAAAATGCTATGAGAGCTATTGAAGTGCATCTAAATTGAAAATGAGAAGTGGCAAAAAATACACATGAATGGTCTTTAAAGGTGATGGGTCATTATATATTAATAGTTACTTAGATGATTTGATTCATTCTTGGTAGAAGTAATGGCCAAGTAAGGCAATCCAGATTGGATCCAATTTTGGAATTTTCTCCCAATATATGAGATTTGAGAACTAAAGTCACCACATATTTTCCTCTCCAAGCAAGATGTCAATGGAAACCTGTAACATTTACCTGTGGTGGGGCCAACCTCTCTGGCAATAAATGTCAAAAAATCATCCTTTATTACTATAATAAGAATATAAAAGCTTCATTACATATGATGCATGATCAGTATCTGGGGATTTCTTGCTGTAGCAGTTAAGGCTCTACTGAACAGCCAGATAGTGGTCAAACTCCCTGTTTGCTATTAAGTGCAGATTACTCTAAGATCACACTGTTAAACCTAAAATATATTAAACATCTTCCATAAACTATACACTGGAGGCGATTATAAAAAAGAGCAGGGGCAATGTAAATATTTTTGTTGTTGTTAGTTCCTATCATTCAGGCTGACAGCTAGAACATTTTATTTTTCAGAAAGTGCAGGGGGCAGTTTGCATTCTTTTTTTACAAGTGGGCTGATACAGGCTGGAAGGCTGTTCATTGAGCTTTTCCTTATGACTTTAATGCTCATCTTACAGGGTTTCTTTGAAGAATTTTAAGTGACTAACAAAGCCCTCACCAAATGTAATATTACTGTAAATCAGTGCATTCTTTTCATATCTGGAATAAGAAGGTAATGGAAGCATGCTGGTGGCATGGCTCAGTCTTGCAATTACTCTCTTCAGTATAAAGCATAGGTAGGAAAGAGAAGCTACAGAACCAAGAGAAATCTCACCAGCTAAGGTACTGGCTGTTCATTACTGGGCACTGAAAGCAAAGTGAAAATGGCCTGCTGCCCACATCTGTGGGTTTTGTGATCGCAGGTTAATCCTCCAGACCCAAAGACTGAAACTGCTTTACTGGAAAGTGAGACACACTTGTGGCTTCTTTCTCATGAGCCTGTTTTCCAGTGTGATTGTCTTTGAAGCATACAGCCTTTATCATGTGCAATAAATTATACTTTGCTGTACTGTTACCTTGCTAAAATATGCTAAGAAAGCTTTGAGCAATATTTACAAATAGTTTAAGTGTCATAACAATACACCCACTACTCAGGCTTCCATCGATTTTACTGTAATAAAAGTTGTAATAAAGGATACCACTTTTAAGTATTATGAAAGTATTCTGTATAAAGAAAGATAATTGGAAGAAAAATCCCTAAAACCTATATCAAAATCATTTTGCAAATTCTACAATCACAGCTGTCAGAAAAAGTAACCACAATATCTCTTGTCTAAGAAGAATTATCTGGTTCTGTGCTGCTGCTGCTTGTCTTTCTGTCCCATATAAGTCATTAATTTACTTAAAAAGATCAAAGCTCAGCTACTGCCACAATTTAAAAAAAAAGTTACTATAAATAAATTTGTCTTGTGCTACTGAAAAGAAGAGCAGCCTCAATTTCCCATTGAGGCTAATATTCCATCCTGTATATCAAGTGTTAAATTCTGCTGCCTGTTACGAGAGTGTAAAGCTGGTGTAATTCTCTGCCACAGAAAGAAGCCATTCAAATTAACATCAGTTCAAAAGACAGAAGACCCAGACCTTCCCTCAAGCATTAGAAAGTCACTCCAGTATATTTATTAATGAATACTTCTATTGCATCCAACTTTATGTTTTTAAGACCTTCCTTAGGGAAACTAAGAAAGGTATTTGAAAACAAGCTAAGTCTTCTTTTTTCCTACCAGCCTTATTCTTATTTGCTGTTTTTAATGGAGTGTGGAATATGCCTGCTGCTCTTGTCAGTAACAAGGGCCTGTTTCAGCCTCCTGCATCAATGAGTGATGTGGGGTGAATTTTGCTTAGTTTTCTTCTAGCAGGTTACTATAGCTGTCGATCCACACCACTTAGGTCTTGACAGAAACATAATAATGTTATATGGGTATATACAGAATGAGTAGTTAAAGTATATTAGAAAACATATACACTGAAGTGGATCATTATTTTCAGTCTAAGAAAGCAAGGCACCAGCTGAAGGCTGCTTCACTAGTTGATGCTTGGTGTTATTTGGTTAACCAAAAGGAAATATGGTGTAATCTAGAGAACCCATGTTCCACCTCCCAAAGATACTGTCTGCTTTTCTGCTATAACGGGTCTGTGGATGCAGTGACTTCTTGAACCCTCTCTCTAAAGCCAGAAGCAGCACTTGTGAAAAGAAAAGCCTAACTGGCCACACCAGTGTCAGGTTCTCAAGTCTGACACTGCCAAGATGCATTGTATTTTAACTGCAATTTTAGCATAACAACTGGGGATAATATTTTAGAGGAAATCTAATCCAATGCACCCCACAGTCAAAATTTTTCGAAGACCAATATGTGTTTTCATATAATAGCAATGTTCAAATCCGCTGCCCTCCTGCCATTATACTGATATATCGGTGGAGATTATTAATTTTTTATTTTCTGAAAAAAATAATGCAAATAAATGTTTTGTTTTGCAAATTAGGTGTATAAGCAGGTTTACTTGCAGTAAGCATAACTTTTGGAAGGAAATAGCCCCTACATTTAATAAGCAGCAGACAAGAATTGTCCAGTAAATTCCAGGGCAGAGTGTTTGTTCAGATGAGCTACAAAGCAAGCTGTGATGGAAAGGAACTTGTAGGTCCCTGTCTAGTATTAAATTTTCAGTCTTGATGTGATTGTATTATTTTATCTCTGTGAATTTAGCACATTTGATATATGGTTATAGCCCAATAAATGTAACAATAAATATCACATTTGTATTCAATTTCAGAAGTCTCCTTCCCTCCCTCACACCAGCAGCAATGGGTGTGATCTTATAAGGCTCTGACTGTAAATAACCTGGTTAAATACAAGGTTACTGATGCACTGACAGTATAGAGAGTCACGGAGACTGTGGTAAGATTCAAGCCCCCAGATGTGTCTCCTTGCCTCAGTCAAAGCAGATGTATTTGATTCTGAAAAAGCAATGCATAATCTATTTTTGTTTGTTCAATAAAGGAACTGTATATTTACCATATCTTTAGGGATTACTTTTTATTGTTTTCAAGGAAATAATTTCAATGCTTACAAATTGTTGGATGACATTCCCTTGTACGTTTTTAAATATGATATGCAGGGAAAAAATTTCTTGTTCTAATCTTTTTATTTAGAATAGAAAAACTATGTGTAATCTAGGAGATGAAATATGATATCTTTATTAAAGAGGAACATTCTAGCTCTATTACACTTACAGGTCTGCCAGTATATCCATTAAGGAATCCATTTTTCAGACTTTTAACACTTGTCTGTATTCATACTGGAGAGAAACTTGGCACTCAGGTTTATAGCCCAGGAGCAATTTGTGCTGCTATTTACAAATGTCTCTTGGTATTCATTTAAAAAAATGTTTTTCTATTAAATGCCTGAAAACCATTTGGTTATTTAAAATGCAAATGGGAACAATATTAAAAAGAGCATTGCTGACTATTCTAAGAGTCCCATGCTGTTGTCTGATAATACTTCTGCCATATGAAGTTTAACATATTAAACCATTTTAGAATGAGCTGAAAGTTAGGAGATGTGGCATTTTTCTACATTAGAGAGCTTATGTGCCAAAAAAAGAGCTACTTCTCTTTACCATTTGGCTAATACATATTTTAAAGACTGTGTATGCACTCATTTGCACATCATAATCATCCAAAGATCCTCATAAAGGTAAATCACAGAATGACCAGGTTGGAAGAGACCTTCAAGATTGAATTTAACCCATCCCTAATACCTCAACTAAACCATGGCTACATCCAGTCTTTCTTTAAACACATCCAGGGCTGGTGTCTCCACCACCTCCCCAAGCAGACAATTCCAGTATTTTATTATTCTTTCAAAGAAAAGCTTTTTCCTAATATCCAACCTGTATTTCCCTTGGTGCAGCTTAAAACTGAGTCCTCTGGTTCTGTCATTTGCTGCCTGGTGAAAGAGACTGACTCCCACCTGACCACAGCCACCTTTCAGGAAGTTGTGGAGAGTGATAAGGTCACCCTTAAATCTCCCTTTCTCCAGGCTAACAAGTTTTATAAAACAAAGGCAAAACAATAACCTATTAATTTATATAATGCTGTGGCTTATTTCGGTGCCAAAATTATTAATATCTGACATCATAGCATACTGCAGTTTATACTAGTAAATGTAGGTTTTTCCTGGATTAATTCTAACTTAAAATATTAAAAATTTAAAATTAAAACAATAATAATAATGATTCTTTCTAAGCACATCATTTTATCAGGGAAAATGTGGTTCACCCGGGTAGCACAACCAACTTAAGTCACATCACATCTTCCAGTCTTACTGTCTGAATGTAAATTGACAGGGATTTAATGCAAATGCATCTTTGCTTGTTTGTTTATAAATCTTCATTTTAATTTGTTCTCCAGCAACAAGTCCAGTTCTTCTGAAATTAAAATCACCATTTTATTGTCTGTACTATGTTTGCCAGGAAAGGTTGGATCCTTGAGAGCCCTTTCTGAGCTGGTATTCTATGATTCTATGATTTGTTCAGAAAAAAAAAAGAAAAAAAATCTTTGTCCTCACCAGACATAAGTTAAGACCTCTGATGACTTTGTACTGTTCTATATGAACTGAGAGATTACCCTGGGATCATAATAAATACATTTAAAGTTGAGAAAGGTTGGAAGCATAGCATCCATAAATTATTGATAACAAATCTCATCATAAATAAAGTTCTATTCCTGCTTCCTCATTTTAATACTTTTTTTTTTTTTTTTTTTTACAATAAATAGACTTTAAATGATAAATAGAATTTTAATAACTTCTTAACAGACTGGATTTCTTAATTTTGTGTAAACTACTCTAGTCTGAGCTGGAAGCATTGAAGAAAATATTACAAAGGAATGAAATCCAAAGTCAAGTGGTCTTTTTACCTTCAGGTCAATTCAGATTTTAAGGGTTTAAAAAAGGCCCATCAAGCTCCATTTAGACTTCAGGAATAATTCCTTAAAGAATTTCTGTAAACAAAATGATTCATAGCATAGTTTTTTTTTTGTTCAATTTTGTAGTTGCTGTTCCTCAGTTAAGTGTACAGGGTTTTTTTTTTCAAGACTGTACTTTTCACTTCTGCAAACCTAATTTTTAGGCTTGGGTTCTGAAAAATCAAAGGCTATTTAGAATACAATAAAGAATAAAAATGTGATCAATTGTAAGAAGTATTTCTGTGAAGTCTGAACAAAGTGGGAATCAGAATTGCAGCCCCAAGTATTTAAATAAGCTATTACAAAAGGAGTGCTAGGAACCATTATATGCCATGATTTCTTGTGAATAATAGAAATGCTCTCTATCAAGTATTTTTGCTTAAATGGAATAAATGTTTGAGACAGATGGTGTTCATCCATTGTAACCTTTCATGCCACTACTGTTGGTATTGTTGCAACTTCTTCTATTAAAAACATGCTTCAAAGCTATTAAAAATACTCTAAAACCTACAAGAAAGTGTAGTTTTAACCACCATACATTAGTATCTCCATCTTTCAGTAGTGTGTCATTTATGCTTTAATGACATCAGTGTAGAATTTCAGCATTCTTGCACTAAAAATGCCTGTCATATACAAACAACATTATGGCACTTTCTGTATAATACGCCTATAGTAGTGCTATTATTTAATGGTGTGCTTTTATATTGCTCAAGTTTTAAAGGATAAATGTGCCTACATCATATACTTGTGCTGAGGATAATAAATAGGATTGCTTGCTCTTAATGAGGTGACCAGACCTTCACCTCTAGTTATCATGGTCCAGTATGATAGAGAAGGAAAAAAGTCACATTTATGACTTTAGCAAAGAGCAGGAACAATCTCTGAGTCCCAGTTTATCAAACTTCCTGTTTATGTCTGCAGCTGTTTACTGGTGGAGCACAATCTTGTGCTGTAAGAATTTGGCTGAGCAGGGCTGGGTTTGCCCAGTTTTCATTTAGGGGCATAGAGCTGTTCACCATTTGGGCTTAATTCCAGCAAGCATCCCCACTCCTCTCACCATACTCCAAGGAACAACCAAATTAAGTATTTTCTTGGACTTCTATAGTTAAATTTAGGAAATCTGTCCGTTATGACCACACCGTGGTCGAATTAGCTGCTTAGACACAGGTGAGAATCTGTCTCAAGTGGGAATCAGCCAAGAAATAAAGAGAGGAAAATTGTTTGTTTCCAGGCATAGGGAGCCATGCATGCTATTGCTGTTTCCATGCAGCACTGCTACATGAAATAGCAGTAACTTTTCTGGTAAGGGCAGTTTATTGGATTTAGTGAGATCTACTATCCCAAATACATCTGCTTCTTGTTCATGCAACACGAGCAATGTTTATGAATTCAGGAAGAAATATATCTTAGAGTGTTCTGTAAGACTGAAATATCTGCAGTGGCTTTTCTAGTGTCCTAGAAAATAGGACAGTAGAAAGATTATTTGTGTGTGCCTAATTAGTGAACAAGGCAAAAAATATACATTTTCTCTTTGTAGTACTGAGCATAAATTTAGATTATTTTTTTCTGATCTAAGATGCAGTTTTATGAAAGTAGGTTTTTTATACTGCATTAAAAACTTAGAAAAGCATTCATAATACTGTTTTTAAATTTTTTCAATTATGTGTTCTCTTTAATTTTTGTACATTTACAGTTTGTATATTTTTTCAGAAAGTGCATTTACTCACTGAATTAGCAAAGTGGATTTTCAGATAAAACATGAGATCCTTATCTGGCTACACATAATCTCTATATATCCTCTTCAAAAAAAAAAAAACTCAAATAAAATCTTGCTGAGAGAATCCTTATTATTAAAATATCTATTACATTTACATATTAAATACCAAAAAAAAAAGCCTGAATTTAAATTGACTGGATGTGTAGGGAGACTTTGGACTATGGTGAAATTTGAAAAATGAAGGATAGGTGAATCTCTCCCATCACAAGAGTATGTATCCTTTAATAATGACATCAGTTTCACATTCACTAATGTAGTTAGAGTGCAGTAGGTTATTTAACTTCAATGACCCAAGCTTTCAAATCCAGTTAAATATCTCCTTGACTTTCTTTTGGGAATGACATGGCACAGTCTTGGGAAAATGGAGCCCTTTTAATTCTGCTGACCTCTGTCACTGTTTGTATCCACCACATCCAGGTCAGTGCTGGCACTGCTGCAGGAGTCCTTGTCACGGTGTTGGTCACACAAATACCTGGTCCCAGCTCAGGCCTGCAGCCCATCTGCTTATTGCTACAGACTTCCATTCTTAAAAGAAAGTCTTAAAGCTGTTGCTGTAGCTTGACATTAAACCTTACTCAGTTTTAATAAGGAGTATTAATTGGGATATATTTTCACCGATTCTAGGATAATTTATTCTCATAAATGAGAGGATGATAGTTCACTAGTTAGCATGCAGAAAAACTCTTTTATTCATTTAGATTAATTAATGTAATATGATAAAAGTGCAAGTCTGCCACTGTTAGAAATAATTTTATATGCATTTGGAAGAAGATGCTGGTTGTTCAGAGGAAGCAGACGCTTTAGCTGAGATTCTGGGATTCTGATCCCATGACACTTAATAATAATTACTAACTATACATGCAAACAGAAGCACTACCAATTTTGGTACATTTAAACCTCCATTTTACCTGCAAACTTACTGGTCTATAAGCTGAGACAGGTGGGATAATCAGGTGAATAGAAGCCCTTCAGCTAATACGTGCTGTTCAACACACACCTGTGTGTGCACTTGGAAAAGAAAGTCTGTCTTGTTTTGCTGCTGAGGCAGCCACAAAATGTCAAGATAATCTTAATTTATCCATTAAAAATGTAGGCCCATATTTAAGAGTCATCAGCAATAAAGGAAAATATACTGAATCATTTCAAGTGCATGCTAATCATTTAATGTAATAAATGGAGCAACTCTAATTATCTCCCGAGGAAATGATTTCACACTAAAACAATGGAAATGAAGAGGTTACTTTGGGAGCATTATACACAGCTGAAAATTACTCATCTGAATCTAGAGGATATTTCAAATAAATAGAAAGAATTGCTTATGCCTTTTCAGCAATCATTTAGTGCTATGAGAGAAAGAGAGAAGGATGGCAAAGATATTTAGTGATTTGCACACAGGCAGTGAGGCTTTCACAGGTACTGTTATACAACCAAGCACTGCTCCTTTTCACTGAGATACTGGTTAACACAAGATCACTGTCAGAACTACAGGTTCAGAATGTAGTTGAAGGGTGAACAAGGAAAGTAATACAGTTGTCTTTTATATTTGTTAATTAGAGTCTGCATTAGGATTTGTAGATTTTCAATTGATAATATCTATGAGCCTTTCCCTTGGGGTCTCTGTGACTTTTTGTTTTTTAAAGGGATAAATAAAAATATTTATTATTTTTATCCCCAAACTAAATCCCATGAAAGCTTATTTTGGAAATTCTGCACATTTTTAGACAACAACAACAACCAAAAAAAATAAAAAGAAAACTTTTGAATAAGATGTAAGAATTTCTCAGGGAGTGGGGTTAAAATTGAGTTTAATGATTCAGTCCATTCCCTCCAAGGGAACTGATTTCACTGCAAGCTAAAATGTTTTGTTAAATTATGTACTTCAGTTGCTTGGGTGTTATGTCTCTCTTGGAGAAGCACATGAAATGAGCACTATCCTCCTAGGCATTTTAAAAACACATCCACATTAAATAGAATATATATACAGTGGTTGAGCATACAGTCTTTTTAAACTAGATAACAAAATGATTTTGACTTGTTTTAAAAATCTTTTTTCCTTAAATGGCTCTAAAGCTAAGACTAAAAGATAGATAATGTGGACTGAAATTTTTTCCCCTTGCTTTCAGTTTCTTGGAGAATAGCACATTATAGGTACTTCCCTTTGTGCAAGAATCACATCAAATACCAGGAAAAATACATCTATTTTGGCTACATATTTAACAGCATGCTTTCCAGAACCATCAATTTGTCTTTATTAATACATCAAGTGCAGTTTGTTTAAAATGTTTGTCCATTCTACTGCTGTGCTACTATTTTTACCTTATATTTATTACTAAAACTGGATAAGATAGAAGGGAATACAGCTCTTCTCCACAGTGAGGGATATGACCTAGTTCAAGACAAATTAGTGCACAGTGATTCTAGAAGCATAAATAGATGACTGCAACTTTTTGAAGGTCTGAATTTATTCTGAAGCTGACAAGAGTATTTCACAAGAGACTAGACAATTGTTTTTTTTATCATAAGATTACCGTTCATCATGTACAAGAAAACAATTGTTATCAGGTATGAAATTAATTGGAATCAACTGTAGCAGTCTTTACAGGAATTTACTGAAATATCTGCCATTCAGAGCTGGCTTACCATAATATTCTCTATGGAATAGTTGACCACAGGATTCTCATTCACAAACAGCCAGGTTAAACAGTTAAATGCTAGCAAATCCTGCATAGCCCTGTGGGAAATTTCACTTTAATCCCGAACTTATAAGAGGACAATCAAAGCCCAAAGCCTGGGTAACAAATCTGATCCTCTGTTGCAATCTGTGTCCTCATGGGAAGGAGAGAGATGCTCCCTGTACAAGCCTGAGATGGATAAATACCTAAATGATGAGATAGATGGGGAATGCAGAAGAAGCGTCTGGCTTCAGCCATTCGCTTCCAATTTCACATTACATTGTGAAAGGCAATTCTTGTGCAGCTTGGGAACAGCCAGTCCTGATTACTATAAGTTGAAGTGTGGCTTAAGGAATGATTAATGACAGTGTCAGGAGAAAACAAAGCACAATGAGAGTTATCTCTAATCCACCTGCTTGCAGATGCTATAGTAAGGGAATGAAAATGGCCCCGGCGAGCCCTGATAATAAAAAAATCAAAATAGAAAGGTGCAAAGCTGTAGATATGTATTAATCTGATATATAAAAACTAGGTCTTAGCTTGAATAAAGCATTAGGCATGAATGGAGCCCCATAGGTGATAGATATTAGAGCATAGTGGACTTCACATTGTCTGTTTTTTTTAAATCAAACAGAACTGTTCCCTTCAGTATTGCCTTTGACATTAATAGGTTGGTATTTGAAAAGTCACAGTTCACTAGATGAGCAGGCTTGTGAGTTCAAGCTCATTAAACAAAACCTTTTTGTTGCTTAAAAAAAAAGTGACACCATACCACCACCTTGTGGCTTGTTGATGCAGAGGCCCGCAGAGGAGAGAGCTGCGTTCCCAGTTCCGCACACAGCGCAGGCAGGCGAAGCACAGTTAAAATATCTCCTTTCCTTTTGAAAGGGAGACAGCTCACGAGCTCTTTCAGCAAGCACAATACCTCTGAAAGGTATGTGGGCCATTTCAAAGAGTTCTTGGCAAGTTTCCTAGACAGGTTTGCTCTGATTCAAGGCTGGGGCAGTTGCAAAAGGAAGGGTAGCCACAGCTATGACTGAATATGCACATTATGGTGGTTTCTTTCAACTTGATTGCAGCTACTCAGCTTCTCTCCCTTCCTGACTTATCCATCTTCCTAAACTTCACATCCTCTGGGAAATCTTGCCCAGGCTGCGTCGAGAGCTGAGAGCTGGGAAGTCCCAGCAGAGCTGAGACAGCCTGGCACTGCTTGCTGGCTGGTGTTCATCAGACAGGGCACGTCCCTCCAGATGCGCAGCCTGTACGCCGGCAGAAACTCCAGCGCTCACAGCTGAGCTGCGCACCGGCTCTGCAGGTTTCATCTGCTGGAAAGTAGATTTTGCATCATTCCAGAGAGAGCACCACCGTGTCTTTCCATGAAGTAGAATTGTTAGAATTCTAGGCACACTATAAGGTTTCCTAAAACATTGAAGCTACCCAGGAATCTAAACATTTTCCCTCTTGTTCGGGCACATGTTCTCCCTATGTCGCCAAGGATACTTTGAAAATTTTAACCATCATCATGTTAGTCAGGAACATAAACTGAAACAGGATATTTCCTGAGGCCTGCTACTCTGCCAGATTTAAAGGTATTGCCTCTTGTCAACAGGGAGGGAATTATTTGGCCCCACTGAGTCCAAAAACAAAAGTCTCATTGATTTAACTGAGTCAGGATTTCAATCCCAATGGGTTTTACCCCCTCCTTTTCCTTAATATGACCAGAAACAAGTTAAATGTTAATTTATATTTCATGGAAGTATTCTAATATTGGAAAATCTAATGAAGATTTAGCACTTGGCTTTTAATGAGGCTGACATAACTGTTGAAAGAAAGCAAATACATTATTTTAATTGATATTAATTCATAATTGCTCCTGATTTATATATTAAACAAAAAAGAAAGTGTCTTGTCATGCACTACAATTTATTGTGTATTCAGCCATCATTTACTCAGGATCTTCTCTCTTTCTTCTTTTTTTCTTCCTCATGTGAAGGATATGATGGAAGCTGCCATGTAGAATTGTACAGCTGCTGCATATGCTATAAGTACTGTGATCACATCACCCTTATTTTCTGATGACGTGCCTCAAGTCAATTCTATCCATGTGTCTTTGTCTCCACCTGACATCTCCTGCTATCATAATAATCATGCTGTATGGTTTGAAGCTTAAAGCTTTTGTATACTGTATTTTCTTAATAATGCCAAGGAGCCAGGCAGTTTCTGTTCTATAAAGATACATTGCTATAGGCAGCAAAGGGTCTCAGTTGAAAAATTTTAAATCAAGAATTGACACCAACAAAAATCAGGTGTGTTCAGCTAAAGTTTTGATTAGTCAAATTTATAATCTGAGGGGGAGGTGGGGGGGGAATAGATTTGGATATATATTTGGGTCCTGAACTCCTTTTCAGGCATTAGAGTCTCAAGGTGTTTATTCAAGCTGATGTTTGGAGTGGAACAAAGCTGAGGTTATGAGCAAATTAAAAATGGGTTTACCAGAGTAACAGCACAGATCATGTATCTGGGTAATAATTTAGCCAAGAGAAAGTTGTGTTACAGCTACAATACTTTAAATAATCATGAATGTTGTTTAGTAAAAATTTGAAAAGTAATGCATCGGTGTCATTAGACAGATATTTTACCATGAAGATGTGATAGACAGAAGCTAAATGCAAAAGCATTTAAGGGTTAATTTGTGTGCTCACATCCTAGTACTGAAAAAATGAAGTTACCACTGTCAAATGCTTGTCTGAGATGCCTTTATACCAGTCTCATTCTCTGTTTTCCTCTTCTTTGCAATCAAATGTTTCATTCTCTTCAACCTCATCCTCCCTTCCCATGACATTAGTTTCTCTCTTGATCCTGAGCAGCCTTGGGGAACCTGAAAGGTTTCCTTTAAAAGATTGCACTGAGCTTTCAAATGTCTCCTCAGAAGCATGCTACCTTTGGATGAAATTCTGGTCTTGATGCATACTCTATTTTAGGTCTGTCTTCTTGCTTTCTTTACAATGTGTGCACCCAGGGATTTTCAAGCAGGATTCTGTTCTGAATGTAGAGTTCCTGAAAAACATTGAATCCTTGCATCACACCCTGTAAGATCTGAAAGCAGGCGCAATCTCAGCAGAGATTTACAGACTATCACAAAATATATTTTAACAGAAGCTGAGAATCCTGTTACATAGTGTTAAAGGCAAGGGGTGAGAAAAGGTAGAGGATTAGAAGATCAAACTCCTTAAAAGAGGGTTCAGATTGGTTTTGAACACCTGACAGAGATTTAAACTCACTCTTTCCAAGCTGTTTTTGTGCAAACAGTTTCATCTCTGAGTTGTTAGGAGTGACGTCTTCTTTAATTCAGAAAGCTCCCATACCAGTTATTTCAAAAGATTTTATGTGAATGTTCTTTCTGGCCAAAACCCATTCCACTCTCCAAAGTCAGAAACAAGCCAAAAACAAGAATGAATAATATACAAAGGGCAGCTGGTCTGGTTCTTGCAAAATCAAAGTAGTCTTGACTCCAACCCTCCTGTAGATCCAAAGCTAAGCCCTGCAGCTCATAACTATTTCTACACTGGGTTTGCATATCTGCCTAAATTCCCCACCTACTACTGTGTGTGTACCTTGGGTAAGGTCTTCTTTTTCCTCTCATGTCCTATCCTTAAACTGGGTAGTGCTATTGATTCAGTTATAGTTATTTGTGATAATATGCTTGAAGAGTAGGTGAATATTGAGTGCACCCTGCAGAGAAGACTCAAATTGGCACCTGATGGGGAATTTAAAACTAAGTATGTTAAAATAGAGCTACATTCACTTCTTGTAAAGCGAAGTAACATCCAAATTCTTGTGTATAATTATGGAGTCTTCATACAGGTTCTGTAGTTTATTAGTAAGTCATGTTCTCACTGATGTCACCATCACAGGGAGCATTCTGAGGCAGGACATGATATGGTACCAGCTTAAAAATCCTGGCAGCTGTTGTGAGGTAATCTAAATTGCATGCTAGGATTGTTTTCAAAAGGACTTAAATATATTTCAAATTTATCACATAGTGACTTTTAAGCCATCTCCTTTGACATACACTAACCTGCAGCAAAGTAGATTCCTTCTTAGATTTAGACTAGACGATATAATATCAAGTTCAGTTTTATTTACCTGAATTAACAATAGTTTTAGTCATTTATGTGGACACTGCTTCTGCTGTGACTGCATAAAGCAACAAATAATTGAGCCCTAGAAACAGAACACTGGAAACTGGATCACTCCTCTGTATTCAGTAGGTGTTGAATCTCAGTATATTTCAATTCTAATTGGAGTGTTGGTTCTTTCTGATTTGAGGTTGCATGTGTGAGTGTTCTTCACAAAGTATATGATACTGCAGTATAGCCTTTAGAATTCTTTTGCAAGAATCCCAACATCAACAGCAGGTACATATGCAGTTGACAATAGACTGAATGTCTTGGCTAAATATGTGGCTTTCTTTAGCAGTGCATCCACAACATGGACACAATCTTCAACAAAGTGTCAGTATAAGGGCTGGTATATTCCTTGAGAGAATCACCTACACCATTGTAAACACATTTATGCTGGTAACAGTCTGTGTTGTAGCCTTTTGTTTGTTCAGAACATTTAAAAGAAACTACATTTTTAAGGAATGAATTGAGGTGTGCAGTCTGGAAAAGAAAAGAAATAGAGCATAAAATGAGGGTAGCTCAGATGCATTTAGCATCTATAAACAAAAATCAGCATTCACTCAGATAAATAGATTTCCATGTGATGTTCCTTCTTTCTCTCTTTCTCTCTTTGTTAATCATGAAGCTTTTTTCATTCTTTTTTTTTTTTTTTCTAAAGCTAGTGGTAGATCTGCTCCTGGCAGTATGTTATGTTCAACCATTAGTTTATTTTTTAAGACTAAGAAGAGATATTTCTACATTATAAATTATTTATAAACATAAGAACAAAGGGAGGCTGTCAGGGCTGCTGGTACTTTGAGAAAACAGGGGGGGAAAAGACGATGAATTTATGAAGAATACAATTTTTCGAAGGAAGGAGGAGGGAGAAAGCAACTACTAATTATTAACATTCATCTGCAGACAAATCCTGAAAGAATAGGATTAGAGGGATACATTTACATCTGTCTGTCACAAAAAAAAAGAATTCTCATTAAAGGTTTACTAGACTGTCACAAAACTTCTAATGTTAAACTTGAGGGTCTCATGGGGGAGAGGAATATTTCACTTTTGGCCCATCCAATGAAGTGATATTAAAACAAACCAAAAAAAAAAAAAAAAGCAAATAAAAATACTTGCATTTTTAGTAAGAGCTCCAGCTGAATCTGCTTAGGTGACACAAAAGTTGATATGGCATGGAAAAAGTTTTACATGTCAGAACAAGTTTCAGCAGTTTCTATTTACACAGCCATGTGTACTTTGAGACATGATATGACTGCCACAGCAATCACTTTGTGAATAGCATTCATCATCTGGACGCTTCTTTTCATCTATAAAAAGAAATCTGCAATAGGTTGCTTTGACAATTCAAGATGCTGAGCCACAGTTTCTCTGCTTTAAAGAAATAGACATTAAGGTTAAATACATTAAAAGTGCACAAAAATAAACACACTGTGTACGCACAATATGTTGACAATTGCAAACTTCAATCTACTGTAGTTTTTGATCAAAGAACTGAATCTGTGGAAAAGAAATCCTGAATCTAGCTAAAGCTGTCATTTTCTTTTTCATAACAAACTAATTTATATTGAGCACACATCACTGAGGAAAAATCCAAAGCAGTTTTATATTACTTGAGCCATTGCATGTGGCTGTATTAGTAGGCTATTCAGACAGCTAGTCTTAGGATCATACATATCTTTTACTGGAACAGTATTCCAGTTAATTAGATTGTGGTTTATGAGCTGGTTTAATTAACGTATGCAATGGCTTGCAAGGGAGAAAGTTTTCATCCTGAGCATTTTGTTAGTGGTAATCAAAATTAGTAAAGAAAAACATCAAAATTCCTTTAGATCTGTCCCTTGCCGTGATAGCACAATACTCTTCATTGTAGCCAGCCAAAGCCAGGTTAAAACTTTGAAACACAGCCATTCCAGTTAGTATTTCTTTTCAGATATTGGGTCAAATTCAAAGAAACTTAGAACTCTAATCTCTGATTTTCTACACGCTTATTTTTCTCAGTGCAGAGTGGAGAACATTCCCCAACATGCATTTTCAAATCTGATTGATGATTATTAGTGACTACTTTTACGAGAAAGAATTGAGACAGCATAAAAAAGACCTGGTTTTCAGAGGCTAGTTCCCAAGGTCTGCTGAAGTTTCAGCTCTCTAGGTCTCTCAGCTTGGGTGCCCAAAACAGATGCATCCAAATGTAGGCCCATATGTTTGAGCATGTTGCACCACTATATATGCACTCCCTGGCACTGTTGAAAAGCATACATTCCCTGCAATCCTCCTACGCTCCTCCCTCTGTTCTGCTCCATTTAGGTCTGTGCACACAATCTAGATTTCAGGTAACCCAAATGAAAAAGTTCTTTTTATTCTTGTAACTGAAAAATTAGACAGGCAAGCCTGGAGTCTACAGGGTAGCCCATCTTTCAGTTTGTGAATCCCCTGAGTATGCCATAGTTGCTTACCTTCAAAGGCACTGACAGGAAATGCAAAAAACATTATAAAACAGGAGTTGTATAAGCAATAGTAATAGTAGCATATTTATTCTGAATTATCTAAAAAAAATGATTACAATATATTTTACTGTAAAATTATCTATTTCTAATTTTTCCTAAACTCAAAGCTTCCTTCACTGTCTGTAACAGTATAATCCACATGAACTATAAAAATAAGAAAGCAAAACTATCACTACAACTTTAGGAAATACCTTTATAGATTGTCAAATTATTTTTTAAAAGTAAACTGAAAAACATACAATGGTGTCCGGCAGACAAACTATTAAGTTAGAGGGAAAAATAAAAGCAAAACAGCAAAAATGCCCAAGGAATATGAAATTAGAAATGTCAAAACAAATTGGATTTTATTCCCCTTTCTAATCACATATCTTCCAGACTGCTCTTCTTTATGTTTTTGGTTTTTTGGGGGTTTTTTTTGAGTTCTTGCTTGATATTTTAGGGCAAATAACTCTGGCTTAATTAAATAAATATTTAAGGTGTGCAACTATTTTGTTTCTTGTGTTCCCTGTCATACAGTCAATTATCACTAATAACATTCCAAAGAACAATCATTTAATAGGGGTTTAAATTTCCCATTTTTACAGCTGGATATCTCCTTTCCCTTACTCATAAAACAGACATTGGAAGGCAATTGAAGAGGCAAATGGTGAGACATTTAAACATTTATATTAAACAGCAGTTTATTGTTTTTTCTAAGATATGTACACATCTGTACATATCAAAGACAAGTGGAAAATGAAATCCTTGGAGTTTTTATTTTAATTTTTGGCCTTTGAATTAAGTGGTATTTATTTTTGCATTTGAAATAAACATCTCTGAAAAGGATAACTATATGCAATATCTTTACAATCTCCTAATACATCAGAATTGATGAAAAGCTTCTTATAACTTTGGATTTCTGTTAAATGCAAATTTTTCTAATGAATGTATATATTTTTTTAAAAAACACTCTTGTAGGTTAGTAGTATTTGTTGGTAATTGTTGCGATGCAGTTCAAGTATTTTTGTTATGACTTAAAGAAGCTATTTATCCAAGTGTTTGTAATTTCAGAAAATAGGAAAATATGTAGCATAGACATATAAGTAAAAAGATAATTGCTGAAAGTCATCAAACACACAACTCTCAGAGGACAATTATTGACTTACAATAAAGTTTGGAATCTGACCCAAGAAAGATTTGTGTGCAAGCACCTATGCCTAACTCCTCTTCTGAAATGACCCCTTTTCTATCTCTGTGCAAGGACAAGATATGCACCTCTAGAATTTCCTTTCTGTTTGCCAACTCAAACTTGTGGGCACATCACACAGCCTTTCATGTTTAAGCCTGACTCCACAGCAGCCCTAACTGCGATTACATGGGGATCTGCTGCCTCCAGACAGTCCACTCTTCTCTGCTAGGAAGAAGTCTGCACAGCTGTGATGCTAGGTCATCTTTTCTGTATCCTGGCACCAATTGCTTCTAGTCAATTTTATTGCAATTTTCAGAAACTGCATGTTTGCTCTTCTTGTTCTACGATTTACATTAACTTTTGTGGATATGTGAATGTATCGAAATGTTGTTTTTCCTTAAAAGTAGCTGTATAAATTTTGCATGTTATAATTCATTGTATAGCGACAGACTTTATATTTCTGCTTAGTATGCTGTAAAGTGGGAGAAGATTTCTAAAATATTGTTGGAAAGCAATCCAAATTCCAGCAGATTTCTTGGGTTTATACCGAAAGCCTTAGGTGCCCTCTTTTGGCACACTGTAGGAATTGCAAGCAGGCTTTAAATAAAAAAATCTCTTGGGAGAAGCACAAATCTTCACTTACAGTAATCCCGTGCTGAAATCTATACAAATGGAATTTGCCCACAAAAAAAAAAAAAAAAAAAAAAAAATTATATGAGGTCCTACTGTATAGTTTGCTTCAGTATACATATGCATGGACAGCCATTCTTTGACATTAAATTCTCAAAAGTTTGCTCTTTGTGATTGCTCAAGAAGAATTTATACTGAAAGTCAGCACACCTGATATGCATGGACATGGAAAGAACTCCAATTCACAGAATATTTTCTGCTGAACCGAACATTGTAGTTATAGCATACTCTCTCTATGACTTTCAGTGGCATGGAGACTCCCATAACACTAGCTAAGTTCTAGTTTCAACATCTACAGTGCAGTAAAAGGTCAAATTAATTTCTTTCATATGTTATATACAGTTACAATTGTGGAGTTTGTACAAGTTTAGCTGATATGTCTGTGTTGGGCCATCTAGCTTTATGTAATATTCTATCCAGGTGACTGTCTAGATTAGTGATGTTTTAAACTGTGCAAATTTCTTTTGTGCTGGTTCTTTTTGGTTTTAGTTTGGGTCCTTAATCTGTTAAAAATTCTTAAAAACAAAAGAATATATCTTGTCAACTCCTCTTCCTCGATAACACTTCCTATTATGATAATTTGAAATAAATTCAGAGTAATTTGTAGAAGTTAACTCCAAATTAGTGCTGAGAGTGAATCTCATACATCATTAACAAAGTAGTTAATTTCAGATTTAAGTAATGTGTAAGTAATGCTTTCTATCAATTTCAATAAGAAAATCAGTAGAAATTGTTGATTTAGAGGACACCAGTTTGGCAATTGTCTTTTCTTTAAATTTTACATTTCAGAAAAAGGAACACTGGCACTGCAGGAAAGAACAGATGCACTGAAAGTACATGTTCAACAAAACCAGCAAGAAACGTGAGTTTTGTACTGGGCCTTAGACATTCTTCTCAGATAGTCTTATATTCTTCTGCAGAAGTCAACCTCTGTTTCTTCAATCACATCAGCACTGATGCAGAGGTAGATGATTCAACCTTAGCAGTCCTAGAGAGTAGCAATTTCTGTTCTTGTGAGGGGTGCTTGAATCAAAAATCTCGTCCAAACAGGTATGAACATTCTAGTAGGAAGTGAATACAGCACACAGCATCTGTTTTCAGCCCTTCCTCATGAAAGAAATGGTCTTTGTATCTGCTTATTGCTGTTGGTATTATCTCTAAAAGCATGAGTTGCAATTTTACCTAGAACTAGCTGAACAGCAGTTGAATATGAATGACTGTAACTTTGCAGATGTACATCAGTACTAGCTTTATGTGCAGACTGAGGGCAATAGGGCACATTGTCACATCAATTTTTAATCAGGATTCTCCAATTAAATCAATGGACTGTACTGTTTAAAAGTCAATAATACAGTAAAGCTTGGTACTTGGCTCAAATCGACAGATTTAGAGGATAGCCAAATTCAGGATGACTGTAACATAAATAATGGAAGTTGCTTTCAAGTGCTCTCAATCAGTTAGCTCATTCTAAAATGCAAAGTTACAAACTGCACATCTGATGATGCAGTTAGACTCCATTTGTAAATACATTTCCTATAATGTGGGATGCAATGTATTATTCATAATATAATGAAGAGCCAGGTAGTATGGAGCAAAAGAAGGAAGTTTTGCAAGTAGGGAGGAGACAGAGGAGTCATTTTTAGTATCATTGTTAGCAAAGCAAGAAATTGATATATGATATGATGATATGATATGATATGATATGATATGATATGATATGATATTCTGTATTTTCAACAGAATTCAGCCCTTAAAACTTATAATAACAGGAATATTTGTCTGCAGACTAAAAGCAGCATGTTCCAGCCACTAATTCTAAAATTGAACAAACTAAAATGAACAAAAAGTGGTCCTGAGTGTTAGTCTCCAACACCAATTGAAAAATTATTAAGCATACATGCTTTCATTGTGAGCTTCTTTCATTTAGTCCTTCAGAATTATAATCCCTTTTCTTGTTAGTCTTTTTCAAAGGACAACTTCCTGTGAGGAAGACCATGAAGTTTTTCAGAAGAATCTGTATCTATATACAAATTGTTACCCTGAAATGAGGAATAATCTAGAATTGACAGCTTAAAGCTAGATGGACTAGGTATGTTTCCTTCTATATTTCAGAAAATGCAAAATTCTCGATAGTTACCAATTCAGTGTCAGAGGCCTGACTCATTTGATCCCACAGATATAAATACATTGCAAGTTTTCCTGAGCATCTCCAAAAATGACAAGGGTTGGGGTTCAAATCTGCTGATTTTGTGAAGACTAACAAAACTTATATTCCCTCTTTTGGAAGCAATATTAGTTTTATCTACACTGGTTGATGTTCTCACAAGACCAAGTCATGATTAGTACAGAGTGTCTAGCTGCAATGCTGTTACTTCTTGCCCTTTGCAATTAATTTAGCTGTTCTGGCTACTCCAAAAATTCAAATGTCTCGATAAGTCACTCACAAAATTGTGAATTACATTTACACTGCATGTGGAAGGTTATTTATCTTCTTATTCAAAGTTTTAACACTTCATATTCTCAATCTATTTTGGCAACTGTGAAGTCTAAAAAATTTTCGTTGGAGTGAATGAAAGCCAAGAATCTCATTAAGTCACAATTTCCAGAATTAGACTTTTCAATAAAATGAAATTTTGATTTTGGTGAAGTCCAGGAAGATTTTTATGCTAATGTCTCACTGTACAAGATCACCCATCAGAATTGTGAGGAATTTACAAAACTGGGAAACCTGACTGAAGGCAAAAGTTTGGTGTTAAAGGCAAGAATTAGTTGCTGTTCTCTGTGGCTTCTATGACTTGGTTGTTTGCATTGAAGCATGGGGTTCTTGGGATCCAGTAATGTGCTTCAGTGAATTACTAATGAAGGCCAGAATTCTCATCTGGTGTAAATTCTAAAGAAAGTAATAGATTTACCTAGAGCTGAGTGTGGTCTTGAGAGTAAATATCTATTTGTTATATAGCAATTGCATGGAAAAATAATTTTCCTTGAAATGAAAGATTTATAGTCAGGCAAGAGAGTGATGTGCCATATACCTGACTTCAGGGTTCACTCAAGGGGGACTACAGGCTTTATGCATCCTAACAAAGGATACTGCAATTGTCTGCAGCAAGGATTACAAAGCATATGATGACAAGAAGAAGGGACATTTAAGAGGAGACAGAAGGGCTCAACACTCTGGATTCATTCTTTTTATCTCAGAATGATAAGACAGCAAGAGAAAATTGTACTTTGTATTTTACGAAGTCAAGAAAGGGAATGGTGCAATACAAGCTAAATGCAAGGAAAAATTACGGAAGTGAGAAGGCATCAGTCACATTTACATCCCAGTGTCTCCATCAGGGTTGATGGTATTGAAATGCAACAGCATTCCTTTATGACTCTGTCATGGATCAGAACTTCAGAGATCCCCAGTTTTTAGCAATACCATCTCAACATTCCCAGTTTAGATTTTACATGTTCAATAGAAACCATGCATCCGAAATTTTTTCTGATGTAATAGTGCCCCCTACACCTTTACCAACTTATCTAACATACTTTATATTATTTGAAACATCCTACATCTTTCTTAGTCCCTGATATTTCCACATTTGACTTCGTCTTTCCTGTCCATGTGTTTCCAAGCCTCCAATACATACTGTAGGCCTTACCCATTCTTCCATCTCTAATTCTCTAATCTATCCTATTCAAAATTCATCTGAAATGAGATACAAGATAATTCTGTGGTATCAGAATGTTTTTGCAGGGATTCCAGAAAGATATGGGATGTACATATCAGAAGTCCATCTCTAGAAAACTATGTTGTAGCTAGGAATGAGCAATTCCTAGAAAATACAGAAGTATGGTAGTTACAGCTTAGAAATTATGGCTTTGTTACAAACCCTTCTTTCCAGCAAAGATTTAATCATTTTAGTCCCTTCATATATCCCTATAGTAAATTAGTACAGTGATTTGAGTACTCCTGTTCAATAATTAGTATTGCTTCTCCTTCAAACCTCAATATCAATTCTGCTTCCCAGACCTCACGGCAGTCATGACTCATTCCCATCACTATGATGCCATTTCAGACCAAAACCAGCAGAGTCATAGATAACCTCCAAGTGGTTTGGCTTTTGATAAGATGTGAGAAACCCACATTCTTTGATTTGATTTGAGGGTAGAAGAGTTTTGAACTCTAATGCAGTAGGTTGGAGATTCCAGTCACTGGGAAGCCTGTTACAGGTTTCCTTGATATGAGGAAAATTCTTGAAATCTCAAACATTTTAACAGGCTGAGAGAATTGTTTTCCACTCAGTTCTAATTAGATCATAGGCTCAATGGAAATTGTAATAATTTCTGACTTTGAAAAATGTGATGTCTCATTGGCTTGAACAGCTAATCAATGATTGAATTCACTCAATAGAAGTTTACTTAAGAAACCAGAAAACAGATGTTATGTCGCATTCATTTTGTTATATGGGCTCAGAAAGGTAATTACTACCATGACTTGGAAATCCTGATCTTTGACAACTGAATTAAGTTCCTGTGAGTATATACTGTGTGTGATGAAAAGCCCAGGAGTTGTGAGTTACACATTCAGGAGCTGACCTAAGGGAGCATTTCAAGATTTTTGAGATTCCTGCAGGGGTCAAAGATTATTCCCAGCTCTAGCCAGTTAAGTACTCCTTGTGAAAATAAAATCAAATTTATAAAAAGCTATTTTTCTATCCTTTTGCATAGAATCAAAGTGGAGATGCTGTTAAAATTAAGAGAAAAACACCAATTTGGTGTTAAGATAAATTACCAAAGATATTTCTGGATCTTTAACTGTCTTTATAATAACTTTCTGCTTGCATAGTCAGCAATTTTATTTTCAAAATATGAGATTGGAGTTTACAGTGGACATTCATGTGTGAACACAAAAGAGTATAAAAATATTAAAAATAATTATTTCTATATATGATCTCTTTTCCTCATCACATCTTATGACAAACAGTGCTAATGTTGTATAAGTCAGCGAAGGTCTTCCAGGAAAAAGGAAATCTTGTTTAGAAGGGAATTTCATATGTTATATATCTGAAAAGTGATTAATTTGATGTCTTTAACAAAAAAAATCAATGTTTATGAATGTTGATTAGAAAGAAATCATTTGTCAGTCTAGAAACTGGTGTTTGCTTTATTTTCATCTTTAAAAGTTGGTAGAAGGGTATTATTAGTGGACTTTTTTTTAATATACCAGTTGAATTCAAGTCCTGCTTGACAATTACAATGATATATGAGATGTAATATCTGCTATGATTCTTTTCCTTTCCTGAACACTTTTGAAAGAGGCTTGAAAAGAGGAGGAAACTGTATTTTTAGCACTCCAGTGAGTAAATCAATTGAGTAAGAAATTGCTTTTACACAGTGGGTTTTTTAAGCCTAAATGTGATCTAAGCCATAATATTAGTAAAAAAATTTTCATTTGTATTGGAAGGAATTCAGAATCTAGGTAATCCCCAGCAACTTAGAATGACTTCCTGATTAAGCACTAAGTTTTCATTATGTCAACTACCACTTAATCTTGTTTATAGAGACAGTCTTCTGATCCTTTTGGAATGTCAAGTAAGAGGGCATTTTCCAGAGTCTTAAGTTATTCTGAGATGAGTAGACTCAGTGAATTACATCATGATATTTGGCAAATCCTTTGACCTTCTTAACTCTTTCATTGCTTTGAGATATTTTGTTTTTCTCCAGAAAAGTACATGTAGCTCACTCACTCAGTGAAATACCACTTCATTTATGAATATGGCACAGACAGAATTATAGCATAAGTGACTTTTGTCAGCCCCCAAAGAAGAATTTTCTTTTAGAGAGGAAGTTGATGCATACTTTATCATGTGGTAAAACAGCTCTACATGAGGATAGGAAGCCAGGAAGGGCTGTTGTACATCAAATGGTTTGAAATTGCTGTTCAGTTTCTCTGCTGACACTTCATTGTTTTATTTTGTTCCCTTGATGAAGATATAAATGATTAGATGCTTACAATTTCTTGCTAAAATTATTCAGTCCAGACTCTACGCAAAAAGTTTTCCAAAATGTCAACGTTGGCTTATATCACCATTACATTGAAATAGTACAGCTAGAGAATGTAAAAAAGAGATGTGTTTTTTGTCACATGTCTGGTATCTTGTATGCCACTAAAACATAAAGAGCCTTGCAACTGAGTGGAACAAAAAATAAATAATTAACTGATGAACAGTCTTTTTCCTTATTAGTGCATTGATTTTTACTGTATAAGCTGACAAAAACATTTAGGTGATAATGCAGTAATTTCACAGATTTTATCCTAATATCCTTTAGTATCTTATACTTGAATCACAGATTTCTGTTAATATTCAGTGTTTTCTATCCATACCATTTTACTCAAGAGTTAGTGATCAAAGTGATACATAGCTGAGTGGCTGCACTCAAACACACCTGATTGAGACTGTTCCAGTCAGGTCCTGCAAAGATGGTCTTGCAAATTCTTAAGACAAATCTTGTAATTAAGAGTTAATGGTACAGAGGTTGTAAGGAAAGTGTCTGCAAAGTGAATGATATTTTTTGAAAAGGAATGACCTTTTACTGCTAGAGAAACCACACTGCAGGGATGGTGATTTCTGCAGTGATCTATCTGTTCTGCTTCTTGTCATGAAAGCTCTGATTTGGAATGTTAAAGAGGTTCACAGGGTAATTTCTGTCTTTTGACTGACACTTGCTGAAAATAAAGTGACTGAAGAAACCTGAAAGAGAGAGAATAAAGATTTCCCACCTAATTCCTTCCAGCCCAGGGAGCATTCAATAAATTGAAAATCCAAGAACCAGGAACTGTTACTCTAGTGTTTTATAAAAACTTTTGCTAATGGTTTGATACATTCAATACCAACTTTGCCATACAATGCTGAAAGCTTTTCCACAACAGAGGCAACTTCATTCCCTTTGCCACCACAGTGGCAACTTCATTCCCTTTGCCACCACAGTAAATGCACTCTTCCTGCAACCCACAGTGATACAATCAATCTTTTCCAAGTGTTAGTAGAAGAGTGATAATCTCTTCATTATTATCTCATATTGCATGTTGCCTGTCTCTCAGATCTCTCAATTAAATTACTTGTATGAGGATTCCTTCATATGCCATGATAGTTCCATTAGGTAACTTGTTCTAAGGGGAACAACAGTAGCTCCAGCATAAGAGTGCCCACCTGGCAGACCTGAGGACAGGGATAATCAGGAGGGAGCAGTGATAATCAGATGGCTATGGCCATTTCTTTTTCTAGCAGAGAACATGTTACAAGCTTCTCTTTCATTGCCATGAAGTCTAGGCTACCCAAGAAGTGTAGCTGTCATCAATTCCACAACAAAAATCTGTCTCTAACTCAAACATCAGGGATTTTCATTTAGGGATGCCTAGCTCAGGCACCACACGTGAACCAAACATGAGCACTGTGACATTTAGCTGCACTGTCTGTAGCCACTAAACTTCAACCTGACATGAGCAGAAACCAAAATACTGAACCACTCTACTGCTGTTACCCATGGAGTGATTGGCAGAGCATGGACTTGGTTTTCTGCAGGCTTGCTACTCTTGCAGTGCTCCTCAGCATACCTAACATTTGTAGGTAAAGCAGAAGAGATTAACAGTATAAATTTGAGGAGTTTGGACTATGATATATAAAATTTGAGTGAGGGTTTTTAAGTTACCAGATTAACTGGGGTTTAGGTGAGATTATCTGCTTCAGTAATATTTTTCAGTACTTTTCAATGCAAAGACTCAAAGAGACACAGACCTAGTAGACCAGGTATAACAAGGCAGTACCAAAGACAGAAATTGTGCAGTCACTAATTGATGAGCTGATAAACATCTCCCAGGTATCACATTAGAAAGAGACAACCTGGATTTTGCAGCTGAGAAGGGGGAGGAAACAATAAGGATTTGGGATATGAGGGGATTTTCTGAGACTATGCAAAATTCATGCAAGAAAGTTTAAGGGCAGAGGTCTAGGGAAAAGCAAAGGTTGAAGTAGACCAAAAGAGGTATAAAAACTGCCACGTGAAAATTGTTGCTGCTCTATTAGTCTGTTCTTTAAAAAGTCTTAAATACTTTTAAAACTCTCTCTCTGTTCAGTAGCACTCTGTGCCCAGTGAGTGTGTGTGTGCTGCAATTGCTAAGTGGCAGTTACTGGTGAAACAGACCTTAGAGTGGATTTGGTGGCAGCAGCTGAATCAGAGCAGGGTGTAGGTGCCCCTTGTCTCTGCTGCAGCAGCCAGAGCCAGTGAGAACCTCAGTTCAAGAAATGCTTGGACAGTGGTCACAGGCAGATGGTGTGACTCCTGAGGAGTCCTGTGCAGGGACAGAAGTTTGATGATCATTGTGGGTCCCATCCAACTCAGGATATTCTATGAGTTTATGATTCTAACTTCTGAGATGGGAACTGTGTATCCCAAGGGCCAACTACTGCAGGAAACAGCATGAGTGAGGTGGCTTAGCTTCTGGCCTGAAGAAGATATCTCATCTGCAGAAACTGTAATCAAAAATTCCAGGCTTACAGGTGGATGCTCTCAAGTAAATCTATAGATATTCAGAATTTGACATTATTTCCTTGACTTTGAGATCAGAACACAGGACACAAGAGAACCAGAAATGCACAAGAAAAAAATTTCTAGTTTGTAATTGCCACTACAAGATGGAAAATGTAGATTTTTGAAAGGGTTCATAATTTAAGTGAAGTAATGTTTTTGGATATTTTAAAGGATCATTTAAAAAGTGCCATTCTAAACTTATTAGATTTTAAACTTATGAGATCTTAAGACAGGACAAAAAGTATCATATACATATATTTTCTGTCTGTAGGGAAAAAATGTTTTTCTTTCAGGGAGATTAAAGTATTAAATAAAATTATTGAATTACATATTTTCTGCAATAATTTAAATAAAAGTTTGGAGATAGTATTTGCATTTTAAAAACAGAAATATTTTAAAAATATTATATGTCTATTTAATACTACTAAATATTGCCTAATGAAACATTAAACTGAGGAAAATACAATTGTTTTACACAGTGTTTATTTGAATGAGATCACAATATATGTATCTAGAAGGGCATTAATTAGGCAGCATGTAATAGTTTACAAGAGCTGCTAATATATGGGACTTCTGGGAGCTTTTTCAGATTGCAGCAATTGATTTTGTCACAGAGCCAAAAAGTGAAGAGAACTTGTAATATTTTTTTCCTCTTCCCGAATCATACCTGATAAATCTAATGGTGGCCTTTCTTTTCTTCCCCCCCTGTTCAAATCAAACCTTAATTGCTCTGGCATCAAGGTCAGACAACTTGGCTAGCTCTGAAAGGTATCAGCTGTTTTTCTCATCCTTGCTGAACCTCTTTTAGACAAATTTTGCATTGTTTTTTGTGTCAGTTTTATCGTGGAACATCGTGCTGCCATCTGGAAAGAAAAACACCATGGTACAGGAGCAGCTGGTGAATGAGAATGGCCAAATAAACATTGGCACTCACTCTGCCATTAGGTGAGATAAGAGGATTGAGGCCATGCCAAGAGAGACAGCCCAAACTGCTGCCATTATCCTTCACTGTCCCCTTCCCCCTTATCTCTGTTTCAAAACACAGCTATCATTCATCTTAGAGAAGGGAAACCAAACCTATCAGGTGTTGGACATACCCTCCTGAAGCCTGGAAAACAGAGATATCCATGCTGAAAAGCATCTGAAACATCTTGCAAATTGGCTGATTGAGTGGATACTTTTATTCCCCTAGAAAAATAGCAAGAACATTTCATATTTTTGTAATGATTTCTGTCATAAGAGCTCAAAGCACTTTAGTTGTAAATTAGCTCTGCAGGTACTTTGAGAACGGGTAAAAAGATACTAGCTTTATTTTCATAGGTAGGGAAGTTGAGGTGCAAAGAAATATATACTTGATTTGATAGATATGGAAGTTGGTGTTAATTCCAGGAATAAACTTTAATTCTAAACTGCTTTGCAATTTTACATAGCAACAAATCAATTTTCCTTTCAGAGACTTGAGGCTAGAGCAGAAATTCAAGGAGACTATGGACATACCCAACCTTAACCTCCAGAAATACAAAACATAATCACAGAATCATAGAATACCACATTGGAAGGGACTTCAAGAATCATCTGGTCCAACCTTTCTTAGTAAAAGAACTGTCTAGACAAGATAGACAAATGCATTGTTTAGCCAAAATTTAAAATGTTGGGGATTCCACCCCTTCTCTTGGGAGATTATTCCAATGACTTTCTGTTCTCATTGTGAAAAGTCATTTTCTTGGGTCCGTCAGAATCTCCCCAGGAATAACTTATACCCATTACCCCTTGACTTTTCTGTGACTCTTGTGAAAGAGAGTGTCCATCTTCTATGGAGTCACCCTTCTAGTACTGGAACACAGTGATGAGGTCCCCTAAGGCTTCTTTTCTCAAGGCTGGACAAGCTCAGTTCTCACAGCCACTCCTCATATGGCCAGATTCCTAGTCCTTGGATCACCTTTCTGGCCCTTCTCTGAACCCTCTCCAGCCTGTCCACTGTTTTTGAATAGTGGGGACCCAACTCCATGCAACATTTCACGTGTGGAGGAGAGTGGGGTAGTAGCTTCTTCATCTCTGTTGGTGATGCCCTTATTGATGCAAGCCAGCATCCAGTTGCCTCTCTTTGCTGCAGCAGGACACTGTTCACTCACAGTGAGCATGCTGCCCTCCAGGACCTCCAGGTCCCATTCCACAAAGCTGCTCCCTAGCCCAGTAGATCCATCCCAGTCTGTGTTAACTCCCGTATTATGTTTTTCCATGTAAAAGAACTTATATTTGTCCTTGTTAAAGTTTTTAGGGTTCTTGCTTGCCCGCTGTTTCAGCCTACCCAGCTCTTGCACAGAGTGGCTCTATCAGTCAATTCTCCATCCACTTGTCCAGATTCATAACACATCAATTTCTCTGGAAGGATGCTGTGGGAGACTGTACCAAAAGCCTTGTAGAAATCCAGGTAGACAGCCTGCTCTGCCTGCCACACATCAGCCAAGCAGATTACTTCATTGCAGAACACAATCAGGTTTGGCAGGCAGGATTTGGTGAACCCATTCTGTTTTTTCCTAATCACATACTTCAACTGACTTGTGATAGGATCCAAGAGGATTTGTTCCATAAGTTTCCCAAGGACTGAAGTAAGACTGACAGGCTTATGACTTCCTGGATCTTTCTTTAATCTCTGATGTAGTTTTATTTACTTGCTGGAGGGCTGATTTAGCATTTCAGGATTCCTTTATTTTCAGACACACATCAAGGTAGTGGACAGAGGAGCAACATTCAGCTATTCATGCCACAAACTTTTTAAAGGTGGAAAGACTGATCTAAGTCTGAATCTTAGCTCTTAGACAATGAGTAATCAGCAAGTTTCTCATTTGAAATCAGAGTATGTTACCTCAAATTTGCAGCTTGGATCAGTTGAAAATCTATTTACATTTGATACAGACTGGACATATACAGACTTGCAGTCATTAAGAGGGCCTAAAATTTCCTATAAGATAATAGTTCTGGGAAGTCTTACTTAAAATGCCACTTGTTATTTTAATAATTAGTGTGATTGGTTGTGAGACAAAAGTCTGGACATTTGAAAGTGAGAAATTAAGGGTGAATTATTCCTTATCATTATGTCTGTTTGCTATATCCAATAAAAACCCAGTTGTCCATGCAAATTTGACTGCCAATAGTCTTTACTCACTGATGGTTGTTTGGAGGAGAGTTTAGTAATCTCAATACACTTCCCAGTGATAACAGCTGCCTTCCTCACAAAATCCCATATGGTGCTAAGTGGCATGCCTGTCAGTTGTAGTATGTCTAACATCATGGTGTTTGCATTGCCTTTCCTTTGCAAAGAACACCGTCACTGAGGTACACTAGTGAGGCTTTCTAGAGCAAGCAAAAAGCAAATTACCCCAGAATACTTGCTCTGACATAGTATCTTTCACTATTATAGAAGTATAAGCAAAGATCATCCAATCAAAAATCGTATTTTGATCTCTCATGTCTTTTATGCAACTGCAAAAGATCAAACAGCCACAATTCATGAGCTTTTAGAAGCAGGGAAAGCCACCAATACCTCTGATCACCTCTGATCTCAGCAGTAGCACAGGCCACAAAACTTCACATAATTTACATGGACTGGAAGCAAAACCAGTCAGTTATTCAATCAGGGAAGCAAAAGAAGCCTTACTTCCTTCACATATGTAACTCATATGCAACCTGCCCCCTACTCAGCTCCTTCCACTTCCCATGGTATTGGTTCATCTCCTGCCCTACTGAGCTTGTTCTGAGGAATTCTACTGGCCACGTCTATTAATGTTGTTTCAAATTTCCCTGTAAGTGTGCACTGTTCAGCTCTCTAATACTACTCTCTACAATGGGCTGGATTCTGCCTGTCTTTCTCACAGCAGATGCTCTGGTTTAGGTTTCTTTCCTCTGCTGCTCTATTCAGATGCATGACCTTGTGCCATTATGCCTTTACAAAGTTGCTGGAAGAAGAACACCTTACAGAAGGGTGTAGTGTGTTGTTACATTGGCCTCATTTCTTTAGCAAGCTAAACTACTTACCAAACATCGACAGCTTTGGGGGAGGCCACTGTCATGGAGAGTGAGCACCCAGCCCCACAAGATATGAACATTAGGCAGTGTTTTTAAACTGACCAGCTTAAGGATGTTGTACTATCCTTACCCCAGAGGACTTGTCCTCCATTTGCTATTATCCCTGGACAGCTTCTAGACACCATGGAAAATGCTGATATTGTCAGCTCTTAGCTTTTCCACCAAAAGATTAAAAATAAAAATTGGACAGTGAAAGCTGCAAAATACAGTGCAAGGAGTTTTAATTTGTTCAAGTTTTTTGAAAATTATTTAAATAATTGGTTTGACTCTCCCCATGCATTTGAAAATTAACATTACAGGTGTTTTTACAATTCTCCTGCCAAAAAACTCAAATCCTAACTGAAAAACACTTAAAACCTTCACAAACAAACATAAAAATTGAAAACATGCTGGTGACTGAGGCAGTGCCATGTTCCAAGAGTAAACTCAGAATTATAGTGGGCTGATTTTTGATGTGAATTATTCAGATAGTTGCTAGTTACTATAATATCTTAAAGACATGTTCATTCCCCACAAGAGAAACCATTTCAGTGGCATGTTTTGCCATCCAGTATGCTCTAGAACCATTAAACTATATAATTTCAGATCCTAAAAGTAATTTATCAGTTTAGTATTATGCCTAGATTAATTAGCCTTAATAATGTTAATAATAAATGTAACAACTTTGCAATAAATCTTGTCCTAACATAGTCTAATTCAGCCTTTTTTGGTATGTTAACTTCAACCTCTTTTAGTAAATATTTGGGTTTTAGGCATACAAACAACATGATGCTAACGAGCAGAGACTGATAAGGATTATTTCTATTTTGAATCCTTAAAAGCTAATTTATTTGGGGATTAATTTCCTTTTTCCCCAGGTGTTCTACTACCTAGTTGGGAATTCTGAAATTTTACTTAACAGGAACACTATGTAACTTATATCACTAAGAAAACCTTTGAAAATTCCCTTCCACACTTTACTGTGTTCTCAAGCTTTCCTTTGCTTTTAGTGTATGACTGAACTTAGTAACTCAATGAAAACAGCACCAAAAATGGTTACTCAGCAAAACTCATGTAAAAACCACATCACAGGACAGAGAGGAGGTTGTAAGGATGCTAAGGTCTTACATAAATATGGCTCTGGGCTTTCAGATAATATAAGACAATAAAAATTAGATTAAGATGCTAGCAAACAGCATTTATCATATTCCCCAGCTGCAACACCAGTTTTCTACTCAGAATCATAGATCTGATGGTTATTTGTGCTTGGCCTACAAGAACTGATTAACAGTGAGGTGCGCTGCAAACATGTAAAGCACAGTAGCAATGGTTGTAAAGTGCCATGTGGGGGCCAAAAAAAAAGGAATTTATGCTTTCTGTGCAAAACATGGCATTGAAAGGGCATCCACAAATATCAAAGAGCACTTAGGAGACACGAGGTGCTGTGGATGTTATTTCTCTTTAATGTTCTGGCAAATCATCATATCTCCATGTTTAGTCTTGACTCTGTGACACAACAATGGTCTCAGTAACTACCCCAATAAAATTCTGTGGATAAAAATGCTTTGAGGTTTTTTTTTTGTTTTTTTTTTTTTTTTTTTGTCAATGAAAACAGTATGCAAGGCCTATGTTTTCCTCTTGGCTTTGTTACAAACAATTCAGTGTATGTTATGATGAAATTGTTCTTAAAATTGTTCTCTGGCGAGGTTGCAATCTGCTTTTCCCACCAATTGTTTATCACAGCTCCTGCAATTAATCCTACAGACAGGTCTTTTTAAGAAAGTACTAAACTTAGTTTTCAGTATTTTTAATCTAAAGATGCAATGAGAAACAAAAATAAAGAGCCCTCAATGTGTAACAGTCTCTCCCAGACCATATCTAGTCAACAAGTCATATGGAAAAAAATAAAAATTTTAAAAATTTTTACTCTAGGTTCTGTCATGGCAAAGGATTCAGAAGCTCCACTATCTCCATACAGTAACTCAAGGCTGCCTTGCTAATCGTCAAGTCAGATAAGTCATTCTGGTGGAAAAAAACAACCTAAAAATGATTCTTTAAAGTAAAGACCTGCAAATGCAGCTAGTGTGGAGCCACTGGAATCTACTTTGCACTGTTCCCTTTTCTTTCCTGCAGATATTTTGCACAGAGATGGAAGGACTGAACGCATCAGAGGAAAGAAATAATAATGATGGAGAAACAAGCTAATTCCTGTAAGTAAAATTACTTATTTGTAAATAACAATAATAACCTGGCCTTCCAGAGGGGTTGAACTGAGGTCTTTGCCTGGTTATTTCATCATGAAGATGCCGCAACTGTGTTTTCTTGGGTTCCTGCACTGTTTATGCTATATATTGCATTTACATACTGCCACTGCTTCTGGAACCATCTTTATAATGGTGTCCAATTTAGTTTATCCACAGTATCCCAGGTACCAGTAGCAGTGTAGCAGCAGTAGCACAGAAATCATTGCAGTCTGCAAAAGAACCCAAACAAACTAGATAGATAAATACACAGAAGTTTTCCTTCAGAAGATGTGCAAAGATGTACTGGGAAGACTACTCAGTCTTCCTAGTATCAAGATAGGTAGCTTAAGTTTATGTATGTTTTCAAATAAAGTGTTTAAACGGCCATAATGTAGCCTGCCAGTAGGAGCTGATGTGTTATATTCTTTTTGACCACGAGATGTCAATGTACCCTAAGAATTCTAGGGTATGTGGCTTTGTTTCTGTATAACCTAAAGTCTGCCTACACAACTGGTCATTATTGGTCTAGTAAATCTCACTGCAAAATTAACAATAACAACAATAATAACAACTACCACAGAGATAATTCTGTCCAACAGAAAGAATTCTTGGTAAAGGTGCATAACTTGATTAATTTCTTATGCCACACAATCTCCTTCTTGCTCTGGATAGACACCTGAAGTGGGTTGTGCAAAACACCAGGATGTGGTGGTGAGGGAAGCATACATGACAGAAGGAGAAGTCTGTTAACTTAGGCACTGTGCCTATTAGCTTGAACTCCCAAATTGGAGCTGCTCAACATCTGACTTGCTCACAGCGTGGGTGGAATGAGTCTATATGTATCAACAGCTGTCTGTGTTTGCTGATACATTAGAGCACTAAAAATTATTAGAATTAGGATTATGGAAATCCACGTTATTGCCTATCTTTACTAAAACTTTAAATTCGCTGTAATTTACATGAGCATATCATTGGAATAACTTGAATGCATTGAAGTAAAGTTAACTAGTTAAGGAATAGAAGCTATTCCTCCTGATTATAAAGAAATACTGAGCTCTTAGTAGGCATTTGACATATGCTAGATTTTACTGTGTTTTACTGCCTTTATATTTTTTGATATATGCTGCAAATATAGCTGAAGAACAAAATATACCTGCCTGCTAAATGAAGTCACAGATATTGGGCTGGTGTGGTCCTTACTTGCCCTATTTCAGAGTGAGTTAGGGTGGCACAAAAAGCCTACTTTAGAGCGAATTTTGATGTATGTCAGCACAACCTAAGAGTGGGGATTGATGTATCTGGAAAGGGAGACGCCAGGGTGGGTACTTCCCTGGCATTCCTCCAGAGAAGAAGCAGCCAGCATTTATGAATGGGTTTCAGTAATGCAACAACTGCTGCCAGTTTGTTAGAAGTCAGGTTTTGCCAAATGTCTGTTCATTTTTTTTCCATAGACCTTTAATATTCTTTTTCAAAAGAGTAAGATGGAAAATTAATTGACTGTCTTTTTCTTTTAACAACAGAGAAGTTAAACTTGCTCTTTCTTGCATATTTTAGAAAAGTGTATCGTTTACAGTAAATTTTAAGTAGTGCAAACTACAATTCATGCACTGTTATTTTCTCATATATTAAGAAGAAGACTGATCCCTTCTGCATAAATATGTTCTGAAATCAAAGCAACATAAAATGTGTTCATACCAGTTTTATGTAATCTCTTTCGGTTTTAGGTATCTAATGCACGATGTCTTGATTCTGTTTTCACTGGGATAAATCTGGGGTAAAATTCATTATGATTTCATTTTCTTCTAACCAGCAAAGAAAGATGGGGGGCCTTTTTTTAGTCTGAAGTAAATTTAACCAACCGAATGGAGAAGGAACAGTTAATATCCTTCCCTACAAACATAAGTGAAAGAACTCCAGCTGGATGAGATATGTAGAAAACTACATTTCTTTTCCTCCTGTCAAGAAAACAGCACCTTCTGGGAAGGGTTCAGCAAAAAGGATGCTCATGGGACCTGGTGTTCTTAATGCCAGGGTCCCACCTGTGGGACCTGAGCTCCCTTCAGGTATTTGAGTCAAACATTTAACTGTTCTCTACAACCTGGTAGCTGCAATCTGTAATGTGTTATAAAGGATGAAAACCTATTTTTTGTAAAGGATGATAATATTATCTTCCAACCCTGCAATGTGTTATTACTGAGTTTTTTTTTCCTGGTCCTTTTACCCATATGCATTATAGATACAGTGCTGCCTATGAATTGATTCCCAACTGCACCTTCCTAGAACTTCTTGGTTGTGCCAAAGGTTGTGCCAAAACCAAAGGGCCTAAAAGTCCAGGTTAGGTCCTTTTCTTTTGAGCTGAACTGGTAGAAGATTTGTCTAATAGACCATAACAAAAATAGGTGATTGAGGACTAGAAATTATGATAAGTGAATCAAACCAATTTTCTTTTGACTGTTTCATAGCATTTAAATCAGCAGTACATTGATCTCTCCTAATTAAGAGCATGATCAGATCCACCTCTGGCAACCTCTGTACTTGGTCTCAGTCTCATCTATTCCTCTTTCACACTCTTGGTGTCCAGGAATATTTCTGAAAAGTCACCACAATAACAAATTATTCCTTTTCTTTTTCTTTCTTTTGTTGTTTTTGCTATTATTGCTTTTATTACTTCAATAATGATGAAATAACAATGTGCTGTCCTTCAAAAAACTTTTTCCTCAGTATGAGGTAAGAGCTAATGGGACAGTTAATCTCTAAGAGTTGGGGTTCCAGGCTTTAAGCAAATACAAGCATTGCATCACTAACACTCCCTTCACATTTTGATGATCTTCATCAAGACCACAAGTTTCAGAGGATTATTTTTTTCTTTAAGTGAAAACTGAGTGTCTAAATAGCAATTTTAAAAATGTACTTTTTCCTAATCTCATAAAATTATTTTGTACCTTGCTTCTCAGGTATGTGCCTTCCTTGCACCTTTGCAAATAAAAAGGAAGGTGAGGTAGTTTATGAGCTTCAAGTGGAAAAATTCTGTGCTCAATGGGAAAGACACCTGAGAAGTCACAAAACAACCCAATGGAATCCTCATTTAAAAAAAAAAAAGAATAATACACCCAAAATGAGAAGCAGAGTAAAATCTACATTTATGCACCCACTAACCTGCATATGGACTCCTCTCAGCAGGAGAGTAATCTTTAAGGAAGTTATAGAGGTTGTTTTCATAGGACAGTGAAAGGCAAGGATAGCTTTAAACTGTTTTTAGACTGCTGCATAAGGTAGAGGTATGCACGATTTCACTTCCTTCCTGCAATAACTCATTAAGACATTTTTTATTTAACAAAAAGACCTTCTATATGCAACTTCTGAATTTGTGGCAATTATAATGGTTGTTCATTTCCACCAGACTGGAAAGACAGATCAATAGACAACATTTTGACCTGAGGCTTGCAAGATGCAGACTTTGTGTCTGTACTGTGTGAGACCTCAAACAAATCACTTTGACATAGATACCTTCAAAAATACCTAGGCATACCTACCGACTTTAGTTTATTTCAGGTGACTGACAATGACAGTGGATTTTGCAATGGCAGTTCTTACAACCAGATTAGGGCATGAGAATGTCTAAACAAATAGGGTAAGGTTCTCAATCCAAATAATTGTCTGGATTCTCTATGGCAAATTAAGAGAAATGGGCACTAAAGAATGTGATTCATCTGTTCTTCAAGCAGATGATTCATGCCCTAAAATTGGCTATTACTCTCCATTGACTAGTAAGGAACTTTTGTATAGTCCCCTGTACTTGGATAAGAGGCTGTGGGCAGCAGGTCTGAAAGTGTGGCTTGGAACACCTGGATAGTCACCCTAAGAGCACACAGTGTGTCACATAACTGCTTTGATTCTGTGGCTTGTTACAGTCACCAAGGCTGTCAGCAGCTGCCTGAAGCTTCATAGCTTTACAAGTTAGCTCTGAAGATGTGAGAAAAAGGTGATTGCCATGTTTGTAGCTTGAGACCATTCTTACAGAACGTGCAGAATATAGCACTTCTGTATTTCATTAGAGCATTGAGGAGAAATACCCAAAAGATTGTGAGGAGCTTAGCTACTATAGTGTGGCAGGCCATATAAGGGCCAGCTGAGATAGATAAAGCCTGCTGTTTAGAATTAATGTGGTTTTGTACATCATGATCTTCTCATAGTACTGCCTGCCAAGTGTACTACAAAAGCATTTCAAGTACTGGGGCATTAAGAAAGTCACTCTGGAAGCAGCTAAATTGTTGCTGATCAGATATACATCCTGAGAATTAAAATATTTTTTAGATTTTGGGGGTTTCTCTTGTTTGTTTTTTTAAGTTTTTTTTGCAACCACCTCCCCAACTCAATCTTTTTTCACTAAATTTTTTTCAGATTAACAGAAAACTGTTCAGCATGTAAATAGTGATCCAGAACCATTAGTAAACATCTGTTAAATCGGGCAAGAGCCAGGAAAAACTTCAGCTGGATAACAATTGTTCTTGAGAGAGTTTGCAAGGGAGTGAGAAAGCACACAGAGCACAGGAGCCAGCCAGAGTGTGTTCACATTTGATTTCTTTCTCCTCCCCCACCCCTGGAACATTACTGATAGAAGGAAGCAAATAGCTGAGGCCCTCATACCCCAGCAGATGTAATGCCCTACAGACTGGGTAAGACAACTAACTTATGTTCCACCCCTCCCATACTTTGCTGTTTTGTGTAGTGCACAGATATGAAGAGTGTTATCGACAACACAGTAGCTGATGCTTTTGCATGTTTTGACAAAGTGCCCCATAACATACTTCCCTCTCCAAAGTGGAAGTACTACATTGCCTATCCACTGACCTAGAAGCTGTTCTTATCTCTGTAGAAGGAAGCTATTAACATTTAGAAGTTTGAGAAGCAAGTTCTGGCAAATCCTTCCTCTGAAATTAAAGATATTTCTGCCTCCAGCTGTCCATCCCATTTCTGTGCCAGGAGTTACCACAGAGTCAGTAGAGGGGAGATGTGTAGCACTTCCACTGAAAACGCCCAGTGTCCTAGGATAAACCATTGTGGAATACAGATGTCAGCTGGCACCATCTAGATGGAGTAGTTAAGATTTATATGTTATTTCTGCTGACTTTGATCCAGGAACTGTAACCTTTGACTGGGGGTAGACAGATACCAGTAATGTCTTAACTCTAATGCAGCTCAACTATTACAGCTCCAACCAACTTGAAACTTCAGTAATGGAAACTACCATGAAATCTCCATACACTCATGCATAGAGCCTTAAATGGTATTTGCTTTCATAATGGCACAGTGTCTATCCAAGTGTGAAATCTGAATGAAGCTATTGCAATATAAACTGGAAGCACATAGCTGTTCATTCAGAGGAGCTGGGGCAGAATGCTATCAGTCTGGCTGAATCTGTTCACATGGAGTTGCCATCTGTTATCACAATGCCATGTTGCCCAATTAAAACAATATGACTGGATTACAGTATTTTGAGTAGTATTATTTGCTAGATTGTCTCTGATTCTAAAAAATCTATCATTCCATCTGACTGCCTGTGCACATGCTAATTCAGACAGTGTAAAGAAATTGCAAGCTTCTCATTTATTTACTGCATGGCTGTGAGCTACTTCTGAGCCTGAAAATATTTCTGCATTTTAAACTTTTTCTGACTTTGTCCAGTAGTCATTTCTCCAGTTTTTGAGGAAGTGTGTATATTTGGTATAGGAAAAATTACTGCCGAAGTTCTGTATATATGTGGCTTCTAAGAAGATGTAAGTTAATCAGGGTAGATGAAAATCTGTTTTTAAAAAATAATTCTTTTTACTTTTAAATAAGAGATTTAGACATAATGTTCTTCATTTTTTTTTCTGGTTTGGACTCCTAATCTGATAATTATGAATGTCTTTTATTAATACCTTTAAGTGATTATGGCAGAATTTCTGACTTTACAGAGTTCTAAATATAATAATCTTTTCTGTAGCATGCAGATGAACATGAATTTTGGGGTTAGTAGAACTTTCATTTTTGTGTTTTATTCTGTAAAATACAAGTTATATCAAATGCAAAACAGATACTATTAACTGAAATCTCTCTTCTTAGGAATAAAAACAACTATTGACAGGAGAATTAACATGATGAATTAGAGAGTTAGAGAAGCCTATTAAACAAATACTCTATTACTTTAGATCTCTGAAGCACATTCATTTTACTTAAATAAAATATTCACTTTGATAACTTCAGAACTTAAACTAGTGCTGGACAAAAAGCCTTTCAAAATGTGTTTTATAACTTCACATTTTTTAATTTAAAGAAGCTAGAACACTCATCAAGTTAGATTTCGAAGTTGCTATCTATTCCTGAATGGCACCATGAACAAAATATACCAACTTGAATTCTCGCTCTGTTTAAGCACACTTGCTCATTGTAATGTAGTCTATGGCCTCTGATGTGTCCCTCTAGAACTGCATTAGTCACTCTTGGGCCCGGCACAGGGATGGATTGCATACCCATAAAACACCCTCTCCTGTGATTATGAATGTATATGCCATATCATACATAACGTATCAATACTGCTGCTGTAATTAATGGAGATAGCCATGACATTCACTTTCACAGATATAAAGTATCACTGAATATCCTAAGTTGGAAGGGACCCTCAAGGATCATCAAGTTCAACTCCTAACCCTGCGCAGCATCATCCCCAAGAGTCACACCATGTCTGAGAAAATTGTCTAAAATCTTCTTGAACTCTGTCAGGCTTGGGGCTGGGACCACTACCCTGGGGAGTCTGTTCCAGTGCCAAACACTCTCTGGGTGAAGAACCTTTTCTTTATATCCAAATAAAACCTCCCTTGGCACAACTTCAGACCATCTCCTCAGTCCTGCAACTGGTCACCACAGCAAAGAGATCAGTGCCTGCACCTCCTCTTCCCATCACAGTAAGCTGTAAACTGCAATGAGCTCTCCCCTCAGTGTCCTCTTCTGCAGGCTGAATAGACTAAGTGCCCTCAGCTTCACCTCATACTGCTACCCCTCAAGGCCCTATACCATCTTTGTTGTTCTCCATTGGGTACTATCTAGTAGCTTAATGTCTTTTTCATACTTTTGCACCCCAAAACTGCCCCCAGCACTGAGGTGAGGCTGCCCCAGCTCAGAGCAGAGCAGGACAATCCCCTCCCTTGCCCGGCTGTGATGCTGTGCCTGATGAACCCCAGGACACACTCGGCCCTCCTGGCTGCCAGGGCACTGCTGGCTCATGTTCAACTTGTCATCAGCCAGGAGCCCCAGGTTCCTTTCCATGTCAGTGTTTCCCAGCCTCTCATCCCCCAGTCTGACCATACTTCCAGGGTTGTCCATCCGAGGTACAGAATCCAGTGCTTTCCTTTGCTGAATTTCATTGGTGATTGCTGAGTTGCCTAATTTGTTGAGGTCTCTCTGTAGGGCCTCTAGGCCTTGGACAACAACAGGGAGTCAACAGCTTCTCCCAATTTTGTATCATCCATGAATTTGCTTAGTATCACTTTTAGTCCTTCATCCAGGTCATTAATTAAGATGTCGAAGACCACAGGGCCTAGGAAAGAGCCCTGCAGAATCCCTCCAGTGACAGGTCACCAGTCTGATGTCACCTGATTCACCACAACCCTTTGCATCTGACCCATGAACCAGTTGCTCACCCATCACATGATGTGTTTATTCAGCTGTGTGCTGGACATTTGATCCAACAGGATACTGTGAGAGACAGTGTCAATAGCTTTACTTAAATCTAAAAAGATTGCATCAGCTGGCTTCCCTTGATCAGCTAGGGGTGTTACCTTTTCATAAAAGGAAATCAGGTTTGATAAGAAGTACTTTCTTCTCAAGAAGCCATGCTGGCTGTGACCAGTGATTGCTTTCAAGTGTTTTTCAACACCTTCCAGAATTGCCTTCATAACCTCTTCAGGCACAAAGTGAGAATGACAGGTCTGTAGTTTCTGGGCTTCTCATTCTTGACCTTCTTGAAAATCAGGATGCTTGCCAGCTTCTAGTTAGCTGGGACCTTTCCGAATTCCCAAGGCTGATGAAAAATCAAGAGAGGTTTTGCAATGACATCAGCTAGCTCTTTGAGGACTCTTGGATGAATCCCATTAGGTCCCAATGATTTGTAGGGATCTAGCTGGAGCAGCAGACTCCACACAATTTCAGGGTCGACTAGGAGTTAATGATTCTTGCAATCATGGTCTGCCAGCACTGAGAGCCCCTTGGTCCATCATTCATGTTGAAGACAAAGGCAAAAAATGTGTTAAACACCTCTGCCTTGTTTAAGTCCCTGTTTATGAGGTGACCATCCTCAAGCTATTATGGGACAATACTCTTTTTACACTGCCTATTGCCATTAATATATTTGCAAAAAAATTCTTTTTATTGTTCCCCACAGTTCTGATTGGCTCCAACTTCAGCTGAGCTTTGGCCACATGAATTGTCTCCACACAGTAGCAAGCATTGCATCTACTCTGCACCCTGCTATACTTCTGCTTTTGTTCTCTATCACATCCAAAGATCTCCAGCGTTACTCATGTGGTTTTATTATTATAGCACTGAGAGGGAAAGGAACCAAAGGTTGGTCATGCTCTATTTCCCTTCCTCTTCAATCAACACTCCTTTAGAGTTGCCACATGTATGGGATATGGGAGTACCAGATAAGGACTGAATGAGGAAGAGGGATTGGATAAAGTGTTCCTCTGCTTCCTGTGCCACTTTGCTCTGAAATCATCCCCAGACAGTTTCGACCTCCAACAAAGCATTAATATGCTCAGATTAGTAAATTATGAGAAAATCCTCATTCATAGGTTTTTTGTAAACCCCACTGACCTTTTATTCAAAACACTTAGGATTAAAATACTCTGTGGTAATAGAAACTTTGCATTCTGAAAGGATTCACATGGTGTCACCAACCACTAGTCTATGACAGTATTTAAGAGTTGTTTACCTATGCTTTATTTTTAGGATGCAACCTTTTTGTGGTTCCTTTCCACTAGTATTTTCCCAGTATCCCATCAGCACAGACCTGCAATTTGGTTTTGAGTATTCTAAACAAAAAATAAAAAGTAATGAGTCTCTCAATGACAAGTCTGAAGTGAAACCTGAGTCCTGGACTTCATGACCACTTACAGAGGTTTTGGTTAATTTTGTCTGAAGATTTTTTTTTTTATTTGTATTTTTCATCGTAGTTTGCAACTAGGCCATTGCATCCTAGTGAAAACTAAAGGCTCTCAGGGGCTTTTAAGCATAGGTGGAAAATTATTTAATATTTTGTAATTACATTTCCCCTTTGCAGAAAATCACCCTCTATTTGCTTAACCTTTAAAAAGTCACTTTTTGTTCCAGGAAAGGTTTGACAAAAAGCTTTGTTTTAATTTTTTTGATTGAGTTTCATGCAGTCAAAATATATCAGGCACAAAAAGCAGGACTGGCAACACCATTTTCATGACCAACAGACCTCTGACATCCTGGACATGCCTTTTAAGAACACTGTCTATAAGCAAAAGTCTCAATTTGAGAAAAAGCTTTTCATCCGGTATCTCCTCTTCTCTGAGGGGTCCTGTTTTATTCACTAGCACTCCTAAATATTTTCTAAGACTCTCAATCTTATTAACTTTAAATTACCTGTTTGATGATGTTGATTGCAATGTTAATCTTTGGAAAATAAAAGTGCTTTTGAAAAGTCCATGCTGGGCCATCTTGACAAAATTATCACCTGACTTGTCAATAAACATGGATTCAGAAAGTGTCAATCCAGTCCTTTTGGTCAAAATGGTGAGGCTTTGAATATTTCTTAATAAATTCAAGTCTTATTTCAGAATATACTTTCCATAATATGTGAATAGCTTCTCATACAGCTGCTAATAAGGGCTACTTATTTAAATAGTGAAAAAGAGGGCAGGTCTTAATGACTTTCAGTACAGTAAACATGACATAGCAAGTCAAAGTTGAAGGACGGTAAACTTGGTCAGTTTTGGGTTATGGTCAGACTCTCCTACCCACACATGATGTAATTTGCCCTGTCACCTACATAAGCTTCCTGGACACCCTGGCATTCTCTGAAACCCACAGTAATTGCCTTCTAACCACTTCTGCTTCACAGAGATCATCTACCTTTTATATGTCCCATTTATGTTTTTTGAAATTTTTATCTCAAATCTGCTTTCTCCCATCTAAGCAAAAATACTATGTACTTGAATTTTCCTCAGAAAATTATCTAAGCTCTAAGCATTTCATGTCCATCATGTTGCTTGTTCATTAAAAAATTTTTATAGGTTAACTGAAAATGCAAAAACACTGAAGAAAACTAGCAGTCATATGATGAGGTAAATCTGAACTGCTTCATATACTTCCAAATTATCTACTTGACACCAGTTATGGTTTACAGCATTTTAGAGGTCTACCTTCTCTATTCCCATCATCAGAATTGAAACATGTTTTAATTTCATTTGCATTTCACCTCTTTCCTTATTGTGCCCACTAACTCTGAGGAGATGCAATTGCTTAGAATCCATACATGGATATATCAAACGACATTTTTCTTGTAGTAAGTCAAGATAGCACAAGCTGCAAAAAAATAGATTTTCAATATCATACAAAAACGACAAGGATTTGAAGACAGATTGGAGACTTCAGTAGCTCACTTTCTATGAATTAGACACTATTTTTAAAACATGTAAATTGTGTCACTGACTCATAACTTACTGTAAAGTTACATAATATCTGGCACTTATACAAAACCCATACCTTCTGGATTTAAATGTCATCAGTGAGAATCTCAGTTTCCTGTTGAAAATAAGGAGCTCTGAGCCTGCATGGCTACACAGAATACTTTTAAAGCAAATTACCACAGAAGCCAAATGACAAAAATCTATTTATTCATCTGTTTTGGAGTGCCATTAGGCTAAGGTGTCTGTGAATCTCCATCTTGACTTTTTTGGTGATCTCTGACTTCTAAGGGTACTTCTAGAAGTACTTCCAGTCTCCATGTTGGGCAACAGTGGGCTTAATGATCCTCCCTAATTCTCATGCTCACCAGTGACATGGAAATTAAATATACTTTTTAGGTCTATCAGCAAAATCCAAAATTTGGTGTTAGCAAATGATTGGCAAAAACCAGAAATCATAAATCCCTATCTTAAACCCATATATTACAATCAAATGCACTGCATATATAAGAAAAAATGTTTTCTTCTTATTTCAATTTTCTTTCAAATTTGTAATTCTCTCCCAAACTATGAAGATATTTTCTCAGTGAAAAATAATGTGGTTGTCTAACAAATCTATCTTAAGACCTCTGAGAAAATTGACGCATTGCTACTGTAAATGGAAAAGAGTAATAACAGTTTAAAACTACTCAAGCGCCAAATCTTGAAAGTGTACCAACAATATCATCATGTCCTTGAGAATTTTATGGAAAATCAGATAGCTTAAGAAAAATAAATTAAAACTTGTTTTGCTTATTTAAGCAGCTTGAAAGGTTCTGTGAACAATGTTCAGTTTTCTTGTTCTCTGTCAGGCAGTAGTGCAACTTCTTTCCCCAGGGCAAGAGCAAGCAGCAGTAAAAACGTTGTTTTATCTATTTACTATTTTGAAATCTAAGCTTCAGGCAAAAGCCATATAAGCGTAACATACAATAAGGAACAACTACAAAACCTCTTTTTTATTTTAAGAATAACTTAATGATAGACATGGGCTTCAACAGTGGCTCTCTGGCAGACCAGTCACTGCTGTCAGTCACTGAGCACAGTGTGAGCAGCACAGGATGACTCATTATGGGGCTGGAGGAGTGGAAGCATGCACCTAGTGGTGCAGGTCCCTAGTAGGATTTTGGCTGACCCTTGTGAGAGGAGAGCTTTCTAGATGTGTTAATTCTACGTTGGGCAGTTTGGAGTAGGTTGGTGAGGGGGAAGAAGGAAGGGAAACTATAACTGAAACACTATGACAAATATAATTTAACAGTACTAGTAAACAGGGCACTTACAGTTCCTATCATCATTCTTTCTCAATGTAGGAGGGAAAAGTAATCCTTTTAGGTGTTTATTTGCATCCCTCTGCAGAATGTCCTGAGCTGTCCTCCACCCTCCCTTACTGAAGCACCACAAGTCACTCCTAAGCATAATTGCTCTATAATGGAGGAAATTAACACATCAAGACTGAACCATAATCCAGTTTTGGGAGAGATAGAGAAAAAAAACAGACAAGGAGAGACAGAAACCAGGACTAAATCTACATTTTCACGTGTAGGTATGATGCCTTAAGTTTTAGCTTTCATATTTTTTTTTTATTCTGTACTGCCTTAGTGTGTGATGCTGAATTTCATACGTAGTGTTAGCAAGTTCTCTTCACAGGGTAGTTAGACAAAACAATAATTTTCCAGCTTGAGAACCAAAGACACAATTGCAGCTTTAGGCTCAAGAAGTTTAAACAATGGCAAATTGAGGAAAGCAATCTGAGAAGACGGGATTTCATAACCTGAAGCTATAATTGGAGAATTGACCCAAATATATAAATGGACCAAAACTTATAAAAGCATGAAAACTCGGGACCAGGCATCCCTCTTGCATCCATCTTGGGTGGAGCCACAGCCAGGGTCTTGTACTGCCCAAGGTGTATCCTTTGAAGGCCTGTTAATAAATACCTACTTTATTCCTTTAACATTGTCTAGCCTCTGTTCCAGATAGCCTCTCACAGGCATCAGATATAGACTGACATGAGCTTTAAGAAAATCATCATTGAGCTAGCTTCTTGTCTCAAGATAAAGTTGGCTCATTAATTAAGCAGTATCTCCACCCGTGAGTGCACAAAGTCAGAACAGAGCCATCCAGCTCAGCAGGTAGGGAGAACTGATCAGTATAAGCCTATTTCTGCACAGAATCAGGAGAGAAGAGAAAGGAAAGATATGCTAAGTTGCAAAATGGGACTGAAAATGCACGTTTGATCAACAGCATATTCTTCAAAACAGAAGCCTCTTCTCTGTATTGAAACTTTATCCACAATTGACCATTGCCACTGCTGTATCTTTTCTTATTATAAATTAACAGTAATTCAAAGCACAGCTTCAGAAAATTTCTTTGCAGACTCTGTGCAATTTCTAAGCATCTGTGAAACTAGGGTGGCCTTGAATTAGTCGTGAATACAAAACTCAGCTGTCATTGACAAAACCTTAAGGAAAATCATTCTGTACGTTTTGAGCAAGCCTGGTCCTGTTTAGAGAGTTTTATCAAAACCACATGAAACCATGTGACACTTGATGTCTTTCTCAGTGTTTTGCTTGAATATTGAGTTCATTGAGTCAAAAAGGGATCACAAGACTTGGAGTCTGCACAAAGTGACATTTGCTGTAGTGGGCCTTGGAGTCAAAATGGGTGAGTCGCATGCTCAACCAAGTTCAGTAATTATGCTGATTCAGTTTGCACGTGAACAATCAAAAGCCCCCATGCTATTTCACTGTCAGGAATTGAAGACATATTCATGTGTATTTTACTAGGTAAAACCTAGTAGACTTCTGGCACAAGAAACTGGAAAGACAAGACATGAATTTGCCCAACTTAGCTGGAGGCTGCCTGCATCAGCCTGGTGCCCACCTAAGCCACCAAACTTTCACCAGACCCAGCTGGTTTGTACAAAATAAATGTGTCTACTACCCTCAGGCATTTCTTCATCTTTTCTTGCCACACTTGTCCCCAGCAGAAGGAAGTGAGCTTTTGTGTTTTCATAGACAAGTCACAAAGACTCCCTTGTCCTAAACTATCTCTGTGAAATGAAAATAATTGTATTTTGAAAATAATTGTGCTTTGAGATCTGTGAGTGAGCAGTGTTATATCACTGAAACGCATCACAGATGATTAGATTATAAAATAAATCTGCAGTGCTGCTAATTGAAACACTGTGTATAATTAGAAGGGCTTTTTAAAGTCGGTTTACCCTTCAAATGAATATAGAACTTCTGTCTGCTATGAATAGTTCATAGAAAATAAAATTTTTGGTATTTTATATCTTGATGATGTTCTAAATTTGTATTTTGACAAAACCAATACACTCACTGACTGCTCAGATTTTACCTTCTTTCCAGATTTTTATAAACTTTTGTATGTAAGGTTTGCTGCCTTTCCTTTACAGTTTAAGTCTCTCATACAGTGATTTTACAGCTATTGAAGCAGTTTCCAGTGTCAGAAACTGACTCTGTTGAAAGGCTTTGGGCAAGGCTTTGTCCCAAGGTGTCTGCCCAGGTGCCAGGACACCACAAAATCCCTTCACAGAGCAATGCCACCATCTCACCTGAGGACAGCCTGCAGTCAAAAATGCTCCACATTCCAGAGAGCTGGCCAGGACACGTCTCCCAGGGAAGGCTCTGCTTCTTCCCTGTCCTGCCTGTGGCCATCCAGCTTGGCTGCCCAGGGGCCAGGAGTGAACACAGGGCCGGGCTGAGGAGGTGAGGAGAGGAGGAGAGGAGGATGTGAGGAGATGAGATGAGAAGAGAAGGAGGTGAGTAGAGGAGGTGAGGAGATGGAGAGGTGAGGATGTGAGGATGTGAGGATGTGAGGAGGTGAGGAGGTGAGGAGGTGAGGAGGTGAGGAGAGGAGATGAGTAGATGAGGAGGCTCCGCTGCTGCTCAGCCATGCTTGGACAGGCCTGGCCTCAGACCCTCTGCTCTGCTGGCACCTGCACAGCAGCGAATTGCTGTCCTTTGGCCTGGTTCTGTTATTTTCAGCAGAAAAACCCACAGACCAATGTTATTACTCTAGACTCCTGCTTGCCATTGGGCTAACACCAGAGGTCTCCTCATAGCACCAGTGCGAGTCCACGCCAGCATTGTGAGATGCCATTTCTGGCCCAGATCCGGGGAAACGCTCGGGCACACGCCTCCCTTTGAGAATGGCTGTGTGCAAGGCCTGCATTATACCACTGCTGCCCCAGGAACACAGCAAGCAAAGCAGTAAAAGGGAAAACATACGTAAAAGTCAGAGCTCTGCAGCTCCCAGCACCGTGTCGTAGAGGCTGGGCTCTGTGGTTGCATCTTTCAAAAGTTAAACAGAATAAATCTTCCTGAACATAAAGGACCCAGCACAGTGTGAGCCCCTGGGGGCTCTGAGGCAGCAGTGAGCCTTCAAGAGAGGAAATCCAGCTCAGTAAGGGGACTGGCATGGATATCAGTGTGGGGCTAGGAAGAATCCATTGAAATTCAGCACATCCCTCTGCAGCCCGGCTGTGTGACGCACTGGGGATATTTGGCAGATCCTCCTGTGTTAGCCCCTTTCTCTTCCTGTTGTGGTCTGAATGAATAGCCATTCTGCTTAATTTAACCTATTTTTTTTAAAGTTCATACTCTGACTATTTACTCTGAAGCCAGATCTGAGTAGTATTTGTATAACTCCAATTTTTCAGTATGTTCCAGCAATGTTGATTCATTTGCGAATTCTTGGCAAGAATTTTATTCAAGAAAAATCACCAGTGTAATTATAGTTGTACAACATTAATGTGGTTTTTGCCATCATCATAACTTATTTTGCTTTGCTTGACAATATGAATGTGAAAAGTGATGTTTTGTTGTTATAAATTATATCTGCACCAAGATAAATTATTGCAATAGCTTCATTCATATAGATACAGGCAAGTATTAAAGAGTAGACAAATTGCTGAAAGACTCCTAATATAATATAACCTCTTCTATATGCAAAATCAGTCTAGTAAACAGTTTAGGCTAGCATATCAGTAGAAATCTGTTGTTGAAACCTGTATTGCATATTTTTCCACCATAGTAACAGATCAGTTCCCAATTACCCATGCTTTACATTGCAATCCTTAACACAGTGCATTCCATAACGAACAGCATAAGTACAGCCACTCAATGCCAGATTCCACTAGCAGGCACCACCCTAAATAGAATTAAAATACCACACATTAAAAGGAACCTTGGAAGAATTCAAAAGTAAATACTATTCCAGTAAGTTCTTCTCTTTTCTGTCATGTAAATATGCTGCTTTTATAGTCTTTTCTTTAATTGCAACACAGGAATGTGACAACGTTCCATGTGAAAACTGATTTCAAGATATCACATACACATGAAGTTGTGTCAGCATTTCTTTTGAATTGCATGTTTTTGAAACATAGTTTAATATTGTTTTTCCTAATACAGGTGTGTCTCAAGCATCACATGTAATTTAATTGTCATCTAGAACTTCTTGTCAGGACAGTCTGAATAAAACAAAATTAATGTCCCCATTAAATCTGAACCAGTCTTTCTGTGATAAGCCTTATTACCTTAAATGTTTCCATTTACACTAGATTTTCTAATTGTGATCAAAACCAAAAGTGGAACTTCCAGAAAAAATAATAATGTCAGCCTGTCAAGGCACTTTATGAATTAAATAACTCTTAGTAATATTTTTTAGATATCCAAGTATTAGTATTCTTATTATTGGACGTAAGATGACAAGATTCCAAGAAAATTTTACCTGCTTTTGAAGTCCGTGTATATTCAGATACTCAACAGTAGATAAATATCAATATATTAGATACTTATTAATCATATACTTAGGGGTAAAATTATGTCTTTTTTATTTGCTATAAAAGTTAATTGATGAAAGTTTGGAGCATAGATATTGACAAAATATAGAAACATTTATCATTTTCAATGTATTGTAGTATAATTTTTATTTTCTGGTCATCCAGGCAACCTGGAATGCCATCCTCCATATATGAATAATATACTTAAATGTAGACTACTCTTCTAAAGCTAGAAGTAATTTCTCTGAAAAACATGCTTACTCTAGACAGTCTTATGTCCAATTGGTCAGTTCAAAAGCCTTCAAAATCTTATTTTCTTCGCTATGAGGGAAAATCATTATTTACTTGTTTATAAGATAAAATTATTATAAATACAATAAGAATTTCACCAGATTTTTTGCTGAACAATGTTGGACTTTTTGTTGTAGCTGGTGAACAAAATCTCACTGATTATCCCACCAAGAATCTGATGATGTAAAGTGCAAAATAATCTTGTTATAAATAAAAATATTGTTACTAGAGTTCTGCCTCCTTCATTAATGAAAAAATCTCCTTCCTAGGGAGTGGAGCAATTTAATGAATTATTGTCACTATGGTCACATTGTTGTCCTATGTAGAGACATATTTTTCATCATGGTGTGGTGTGGTGTTAATTTTATTGAGCATTCTATTGCCAGTTAGTGTCTCTTGAGTTGTTTTTTCAAGTAATATTTATATTTTTAAAGAACTGAAACAACCAGCCAAACCCATAAACAAAAAAAACCCAAAAATCCCTGTGCTTCTTTTGACTCTGATTGTCATTTCCTGCCGGTTCTACCCCAGAGTTTTAGAATTTTCATGGTACCCTATGCTTTCTCCGGGGTTATCTATGAAGACTACGAACGATAAGGTTTGTCACTAGGTGGAGCTTGAAGCTTCAGTCCCCAAGTGCTCATCTGCCTCATTTCCTGCCTTCAGCAGGGAGTTCCTCAACCTTTCCAATCCTGTAGCTAGGCAACTTCAAAACCTTTGGAGGTAAATTTGGTTGTATAATCTGTTGTATGTTATAAGTATTCCTATTAGAAGCACTTTTTTTACATATTGAGTCATGTTTGCTGGGACTGAATTTGATTAGTAATCAAAGGGAAAAGAATAAAGACTTTCCACATGTGAGCCTGCAGTATAACTTCTGCAGCAAATTGCTCCATGTTTGGCTCTTCTAATGCTCTACCAGAAAAAGCAGATTGATTGCAAAGTAAATATGACAGTACTGCTAACAAAATGCTATTTTATGTTATTGTTGGGCTCTGGATGTTAATCACCAAAATCAGTGCTCTCATATGCTGGTAGACTGATAGATAAAATAGCTGTGCGTCAACACCCAGCAGCCCACAGCTGGGGATTCATCAAATCAACACCAACAGTCCTTATGTCCTAATATATTTCATGTGCAGTAAAAAAATACTTCCCTCATGCTATAAGCTGTGCCACTTCAGAAAGCTCTTGGAAATATGCATCCTTACATATGGTAGAGTGACATTCACTCTTCTGGTACCACACGGAGTGGAGGAGGAGCTGCCTCATGCTAGCAGAGTGCTCTGGTGTGGGAATAACTTGACCTCACTTGGGAATCAGGAAATCTCCTCTGATTAGACCCTGAGATTATCTCCATTTGTTAGAACATGGTGCTAGTAGTACCAAGGTCACAGGTTTGATCCGGCTGTGGGCCATTCACTTAAGAGTTGGACTCAATGATCCTCTGGGTCCCTTCCAACTCCAAATATTCTGTGATTACTGCTCTTACTTTGTGCCTCTTAGAGGTAGGCTGATTTTTCTGTTATCTTAGTGTTACTGAGAAGATAACAAAAACTTTCAAAAAGAGCAAGTTATATTTATGGCAGTAAATAATCTGCAGTATTAAGATTAGGACTTTAATCTAGAAAATCCTGGCTGCACATTATTGCCAGGGAAGGCTTCTCCAGGCAGGCTCCAGAAGCAACACATTCAATGCAAAAGGCAGAAGGCTGTCTGGCATAGAGCAGAAAGCATCCCATGAACAGGGAGATGGTCAGAAAACATTCTCAGATAAAAGTGTAAATGTTTAACTATTGTTAGGCTAAAGTACCAAAGTTGATATTTTAGCCTAACAAATAGATTAAACTATTCAAAAAATCTTGACAATAAGTAGGTGTAGTGATAGAAGTGGGAAAGCAGTGCCAGGAATCACACATGGTTTATGTAAGCATTTGGGGTCATATTTTTGTACAACAAAAATATTGCAGCAGTCAAGCTCATAATTAAAAGGTTTTCATCTAATAAAAACTAACCTGAAAGGGAAGCAGCTCAAGTTACCAGGCAACAATTTGCAATGGATCAAGGCAAAACTAGATAGTGCCTATCTCTAGGGAGGAAGCTCTGCTGATCTGGCAACAGATAAATTATTCTCAGTGCTCTTTTGTAATCTCTGACCACTCCCTGTGTCCTGTCAACCATTATTTCAACCAAAGTAAGAAGTGCTTCTTGCAGTCAGAGTAAGGTGAATTATCTCCAGAACTTTTAGTCTGTTCTTGAAACATCAATGTTCACATGCTCTTTTCTGCACATGCATTTTTGAAACTTTAGAGAAATTAGTCTGATTGCAGAGCAAAATTTCACCAGGACTAATTTCTCTAATTTACTAGTTAAAATAATGTAAATTTTGTGTAACAAATGAGGCCTGTACTGCACGAGTTTGTTCCTTTGGCATGTGGTGTACTTATATGCAGGTTTTCCATTGACATCAAAGGCCCACAGATGACAGTGCTCTCAAGACTGTACTTATGACTTGGACTTTCATCTTTCTGTACTCTTTACTCTCAAATGATATCAATGACAGCCCTGACCATAACAGGGCTGCTATTAATTGTAACAAGGACAGTGCAAATAGAATCATTAAGCAGTAGATGTTCTCACATTTGCAAGAATAAATATTCTGGCTTTTAGGAAACATTTTGATTCTAAAAATCCAAAGGCATTTGTACATTTTAGTGCCTAAAACTCTTCCACTGTGAAAAAGAACAATTACTTTTTTAAGTTAATTTGAAGACTATTAATGTAGTTGGTCCCTTATAGAAGCCAAGAATAGTACATACAGCAAAATTCAGGCACATTAAATTAAGTTTAGAGAGGGTAGATTTTTCTAAGGCTAGTTCTGACTTAGAAATAAAGTCAAAATCTTTTTGAACATTTCTTTGTAACTCCATGGGTTTGCCCACTTCTGTTTTCAGCATTTTTCCCATCTCCCTGCAGAAAGATTAGATTGTCTTTGCATTGGACCACAGAAAGAGGTACATATAGGTGCTTAACATAATCTTAATACCTTCTATTCCTTTATCACTTGATACTTGGCAGCTGAGGTTCTGTTGTTTCTTGAATCTGTTGAAAGAATCTTATTGCCATTTATTAGTAAGTGTGTGTCTGAATTGCTTGAATATGTATTCACACTGATATATTCACACTACATATTTGAATCAGGTATGATATATATATAGCTGTACAACAATGCTGGTCACTAAATTTGGGAATACAACTCTCAGCATGTCACAGTTAAGTATGAAAACATTTATTGTTTACAAAGTAAATGGAAGCTGATGCATTTTATTCATGCTGTTAATAAAGTCCCTTATTAAATATGTTAAGAGGTGTCTTACCAATGATATGAAAATATCTCTTTGAGAGAGACAGAATTTGATAACATAGTGTTGTGTATGTTTCAGATCCTGCTGGGAGGTATGTCTTCCCTCTAGTCTTGGTCCTCAGATTTTGATGGTTTTTGTATAAACTTTGTACACTTCATGCAGAAACTAAGATGAGACCTTCCTTTTTTTGTCCTTTGTAGTCTTTTCCTGACTGAGATTTACTGTAAACTAACACTTTAGTAGGAGTGGGAAGTCTTTAAGATTAGAAAAGGAGTTTCAGTAGCTCCAGTCGGAAGCTCTAAGATCTTAGTTTACTATACTTCCTCTCATTTCACAATTATTTCATCTTTGCTAATTTTCCTTTGAAAAGACTGACTACTTTTTCAGTTTAATTAATTGACAAATCTACAAGTTTAGCTCTAGTTCTTGCATTTCCACTTATTGTTTTAATCTTCTCCCTTTTGCCTTTACAATCCCACACATAAAAAATGAGGACAAGAACAAAATGCAAACTTACCTTTCTCTTTCTTTGGCCTAGCTTCTCACCATAGTCTTTGTACACTTTCATCTTTTTCTTTCTTGTGAAGAAATATAAGTCTGATACCTGATTGTCTTCCAGTTTCTCCATGAGACCCACTGCATGCATCCTATCTCCTTCCCATTCTATTTTTTTCCTCTATTTCTCAGTCTCATTCAGTTCATCATACACAATATAGTTATGTGTATGTTTTCCATCAAAAACATGCTTTACTTCTAGTTGCCTATACAACTGTTTGCTGTCTTTCATCCCCTATTGCTAAGATCAACAAATATTAATGTACTGTATCAAAACAATTGAGGCCTTGTGCTTTTTCTTCCAGTTCTGTGCTACATGTTCTCAAATTTCTTGCTATATTCTGGTATAAGTGCATGATTGCAAGGCATACTTCACATGCTCTCACCAACAGCCTTTTAAGATTTCCATTTATTTTCTCACTTTGGACATTAACTAATGGCACTCTAATACATAAGCACAAATTCAGTTAATTTGTTTCAGTGATGCTTCTTACTGATTATCTGCATTTAGTTTGCTGAACATCTATTTCATACACAAAATAAAATGTCTGTATCTGTAGAGGGTCAGCTCAAGCTCAACATGATCAAACTGGTTTCTTAGTCTTTCCCCAAAGCCTTCCTCACTTCATAATTTGTCCTGAGCAATAGCACATCCTGCCTGTTCAAGCTGTTAGCCTCAGAATTTTTTGCAATTCTGACCTTATGTAAGTTTTGATACTATTTCAGTACTTAGGTTTTGTTCATTATTTCTGCATAATTAAAATAATTCTGTCCATTTACACAGCCAAGGCCCATATTTCCATCTTCTTGTATTCTTTTTTTGCTTTCAGCCAACTCTTTCCTATGCTTTTTTTTTTTCAGATGAGCACCTACACAGAATGTTTCTGCAAAGTCACTTCCCTAGTTCAGTACTTCGACATGTCTAAGCTTCTGTACTAACTTAAATAATTTGCATTCAGTTTTCAAGCTCTTTATATGCTCTCCTTCGCTACCTGAGAATATGAATCCTGCCCTTAGCTGGTCCACAACATCAGCTTCCATTTGACTGAGAACCATTTATAACATATCTACATCTTTTACCTCTGCTGTTTCTCATAATCAAGAGGAAGTCCCATGACCATGGAAATATGGCCATATATGTTAATACATCATCCTCTTTCAGAACTAGAAAATGTGGGATGTGATTCAGTGGCTGAATCTACCATCTGTCTTGCTGAAGAATATTGTCTCCTTGCTTCCCTTATGTTATCTTTTTTTCATCCTTTAATTCTAAGCTGGAGAAAGGTATTGTTTTGAGTTTGTGTTTGAACAGCATCAAGCACAACTGGGATATGAGCTTGGACCAGGATTCTTACACGACACCAGTATAAATAGTTGTAGTATTATATTTTTATGCCAGAAAATAGTCTCAAGCCTAGTTCCTTGTCCTTGTGGGGAGCTATGTGCCATAAATAGACATGTGACAACTGGAGAGTTTTAAAAAGAAATGGCTTAGAAAATAGATTTTGTCCTGAGAAATCAAAGGAAGAAGCATCGATTTTGTTTTGTTGCTATATCTGCATTCTGCATATTTGAAATTGCAAGGCTGCAGAGGAAGTCTAGCTTCCTTTATATTTCCTGTTATGCTGATATCTCAAAGTGCATAGAGTAGCAGATCTGACCAAGCAAAATACAGTGAGATGTGAGAACCCCTTTCTGGTGATAAACATTACAAGCTTTATGCTTTCCAGAAGAAAAACTAATATTTATATTGATTTATTGTCTTCTGAAGTATTTTTGTATAAATAATGTTATTCATGTTACTATGATTATTAAATCATACTGTTGAAAGTTAATTTAATACACCACAGTTTGTATTTATATTGGCAAATGTTAGTTACACAGATCTGATTCTAAAATGAATGAATACTGACTAGCTCATATAGACTGACTATCCTATAATCAGTAGAATCAATAATTTTGAATAAATCACATAATCAATGAGCTACATACAAATTATAGATCACCAACTATTAATAAAAATCCACACTAAAGTCTCAAGTGATGAACACTGTCTAAAGTTGCAACTTATTTACAAACTAAGAAAATCTGAGACTGAATGTATATATATATATATATATATATATATATATATATATATATATATGAATGCATATCTGCATATGCTTTTATGGTTTACATAAATCCTTGTTAATGAGGTTGTATTTAGGAGTAATAAGACACTACCTCCCAGATGTATTTAAATATGTCATCTTATGTTTTAGCATGTCAAATACTTCCATTTTAATGGTTCCAAATATGTAAAATTAATATTTGATTCCTTTGTATGTATATATTTATCTATTATTTTTGGGGAAGTCTAAATTAATTTACTTTTTTCCAGAAATGGGCAAAAATACAAGGTGCTCATATCATTCTCTTGACAAGTTTCTGTGTCAGAGCTGCTCAACATTCTTACCACATTCACCATAATTTATGCAGTTGCCATATTTAATTTGGGAAAAATTTACACTTGTTAGTCACACCTCGCACCAGCACAACAACTCTTGGCAAAGACATTTCTTCCAGATACTGTGGAACTCTCAAGCCTCATGACAGAGAGGCATAAGTTATTATCAATTGCTTTTGAATTGCTCCTCCATCTTCTTTATTCACTGTTTTGCCTAGAACTGAGTGCAGGAGTGAATGGAAAAGAAGATTGTAGCTTCCTTTTGTTTGTGATTCAGAAGCACAGCTAGTGTTTAGCTGTCAAATTTTCCTCATATTCCCTGCTTTCTTATAAAATATTTTCAAATGGTAGATTTTGAAAATATATAAACAAATGAAATCATGCCCAGAAATTACCAAGTTCCACAATTTTAGGCATAGCAACCTTTAATAATTCCTGGATAGACAACTTGGCAGAAAATAATAGCTGGTTTGGACGTTGCAGAAATAGAATGAGTTTGTAGGTCATTACTCAATCAGAAAAGCTGAAAGCTGGACAGATGTCATATAAAGGACACATGTATGTATTTATCATTTGAATGCTTCTATTATGGTGAAAGAAGTTGATGTTGTCTTTTTTCCTGTATGAGAAGAGAGTTTATTAAAAATTTTAGGGGAAAGTTTTTAAATCCACAAGAATTAATGTAAAGATTATGTGGGATATTTCTAACAAGATTTTCAGTAACTTAGGTGTGTTATAGCAAAAAAACCGAATTGAACAATTGTGCATCTTCATCCTTATAGACATCTGGAAAAAAATTTTCACCTTCCTACAACTTGGCATTCAAATTTATGAGATTATTGAAAGTGTGAATAAAGATAAATTTTTATTTTCTGTCAATGAAAGACAAAATGCTTACTCATTAATCAGTATAGGAGAATCTTCTAAGATTATCTCAAGTGCTTATCAAAACATTAAGGTTTGACAATGTTAACTACTTCTCAAATGTTTTTGTTCTCAAGTCAGATAATTTCTAGAAACCAGAATATATTTATCAGAATTGTTTTTCAGTTCTCCCATTCAGCCAGTTTTTGCTATCACTGGACAAAAGCACAAGAAGATCACATGTCCTAATGTACACACGAGTTATTAGCTTGGCTGGTGTTTCGACCAGAGAAGCTTCTGTCTGCTACCAGGAGATCATATGGCATATGATGTGTATACAGTCTATTTAACAAGGAGCTCTCACACTACAGGAATCTTCTCATCTGAGGAACAATTATAAAAAATAGAGATTCCTTAGCCTAAATGCCATCTGAAAAACCTACATTTTTGGTTATCCCAGCAAATTCATTCTAGTTTCTTGTGTACATTACGATGCCCTCACTATGATTTACAAATATCCTAACAGATTTGAAAGAGATTAAAAAGGGATAAAAGTGATAAATAATAAAAATAATAAAAATTAATCTTGTGGTGAAGTAAGAAATATGTCTAAATTGTATTAGATTAACTGCATTTGTTTTTGCTATTATATGAATGCATTGTAGAAATACAGCAATGATGGGAGATGTGCCATACAGTCCATATTAGACCAGCCTATGGACATATGTTTTACTACACTAGTCCTGTAATACTTTTGTGTTGTTTTCTGCAAATATAGCAGTGAAGCCTCTTTTTTCAGTATTACAAGTACTCTAATCAAAGGGCAAACATAGTAAGACAGTATTTAAAGTATGACTAGCACACTTAACCTTCATTCAGTCTATAACCAGTACAGTTGTTACAGGTGGAGGAGAGGGATTAAAATGAGGATCACTAGTGTGTGTGTCCTTGAAATTAAGTAAGGAAAATGGCTCCCTATTCAGGACTGTTGGCAGACACTAAAGTTTTTGAATGAAAATTAATCTTTTCTTATGCCAAATTGAAAGATTGTTTTAAGCAGGCAATGGAGGACAGAAAGACAATTGTAGAATTATGGTGGAACGTGATCCTCTCCAAGTGTATCTATATTTGAAGTAGATGCCAAAACAAAAAAATTAACAGTTTTAGAAAATCAGGTCTGAGATGATCTGGTCTGGTCTGATCTGATTTGACTATCTGACAGCAACTCATTGCTGTTAAGGTTCATGTTATATAACTTAAAATTACATAGCGTGAGGAGGAAGGTGGGCAGTGCATCATTAATGGTGGATGATTTGGATTTTCTTTGCCATCTATATAACAAATCCTACTTTTTTTTTTTTTTAGTGGTGTATAATTTTGTGGCTGCCATTATATCATCAAGTATGAGTTCTTATAATCAAGACATAATAATGCTTCATTTTTATGCATGCATTTTCATGCTAATGGTTAAAGTGAAAAAAAGTACATTTCTAGCTTAGTAGCCTGTTTGTAATCTAGAAAATATTTAGTTTTCTTCATCAGATTAAATAACTGCTTAAAGTTAACATTGTCTATCAATGTATTTTTTTTCACATCACTGCCATCTCTTCAACTTCTAAATTAAATAGTTTGGTAGATTAAATATATTATTTTCAGTCATGTCTCTTACACCTTAGATAATTTTTCATGGATTTTTCTCTGTAGTATTTTCAATCTGAAAATATGTATGTCTCATTAAACTATGCATGTGCAAACAGAGTATTCAGATGTGGCCCAAAAAGCCTCATCTATGAGCAAGTGAGAGCTAGATATAAAATGTAACAAAGATGCAATTAGTGAAATCAGTAAAATTAGTGTACATATCCAATTTCAGAAATCTGAGTACTAAGTAAATTTTTTTCTGTATCTTTAATTCATCTTTTGAAATAAAAATGCTGCAGTTAGCTATTGCAAACAGAAGAATGAATGAAGATCTAACAGTGAAGCTTAAAGCTTGGTTGCAGAAGTTGTAAATCCCTAAATATCACAGTCAAATTACTATTGCAATATTTGCATTGTAAAGAGTAGTCAAAAAGGGATTGTTAATTTGAAGTGGTATATGGGTTCCCCTCTACTCGTGGCGAGGGTGTATGGGGTTTCAGCAGTCCAGGTTCTTAAAGAAACTATGTAGATCTCAGAAAATTCAAATCTGCCAAAACTTAACCAATAATACTCTTATATGATGAGTCAAGACAAGGTGGAAGAGTTGGTTTCTTTTTCTGTTCAGTTCATCCTGCATAACTCTATTCTGTTGGAAATTCATCACTGCATCACTTACTTGATCATTGGTGGATTAATTTCTTCCAATATGGTAATTTTTTTATATATATGCCCACATTTTTGATGAAATTAAATAACCCTACTAGTGTCACCAGTCAGTGGTTCCTTTGCAGGCTGGTTTAACCAGTGAAGAGTTTATCCTGGATTCTTCACTCTCACTGGCACCTTCCATATTTGACACATGTAAAAATTGCTTTTGATGAATGATCTAAAATAGTTCTGGTGGTAACATTTGAGAAGAGAAACAATTTATTGGAATCTGAAAGATTTTGCTTACTGTTTGTTCAGTGTTCATGAAAGAAGGACAAATTGACAAGAAGGCTACCTCGGAGTCTATCAAGATATCAAAGTCTTATTGGTACAAAGATGGCTTTACAGTTTTCATATGTGTGACTGCATAAACTGGACCCTCCAAGCAAAAGAAGAGAAACAGATGGCCTTTCCTGAAATGTAAAATTGCTACCACATTGTAAGAATATTTAGAACAAAAACATAAGAAGTAATACTTTATTCAAATATACAGTTTTATATGTTAAGATATCATTAATGTTTAAAAAAAATAAGGCACATACTTAAATTAATTCAAGGCTAAAGGAGATAGAGAGAAGATTTTACATCTCCATGTTTGACTTGAACAAGAAACATCACTGCATCTTTAAAAGTACAGATGTTTATTCTATTTTATTTGGAGTACAAAGATCACGAGGCTAGAAAAATACACAGAATATTTGTGGCATCGCTGCTAGAAAGACATCTCTGTGTGGCAATAAAGATGCAGCAAAAGAAAAAAAAAGTTGAAAAAAGAGCAAAGAAATCAGACACAAGGGCACAATATAATTTCCTAGATTGCCTGTGTAGCAGAGAAAAGAATAAATGCCAAGTTAGGATAAGTAGTAGCATAACCTGGCATGAATAGAGGCCTATTATGATTACAGCCATCTTTCACTGTAATTAATGTGTTCTTAGCACTTTTTGAGTAATAGTAGGCCTTCTTGACCAAGCTGATTGTTATCAGATGGTCTTCAAGATAGTTTTTTAGCAACATATAATAGATTTGCCAAAAGATTGGCTGTGACTCCTTTGCAAATGTGTTTTAATGCCACTCCGCTAAAGATTCAGTTGTTTACATAAGCTGTCTGCAAAATTGCAACTGTTCCTTCTAACTTACATGTTCTGAATATTTCGATATTCACAGACAATCTAAAGAAAAGATTCAGACTGGAAACCTACACCATGCCACTGTCATGTTGCTAGTCTTGATTTAAGCAAATTATTTGACATACTAGTAGAAAAGAGTTTTGATATCAAAGATGAAAAAATAATGTGGATTTTCGCAGAGAAATTCAGCCCATGATATATTTCTAACATTACACTAGCTGACACTGTTATCATATATTAGAATGCAGCCTCCATAAAAATGCTTGACCACCACCATTTGATCTTAAAATCAGGCATTAATACAGTCTTTCCACATTATGATATTTTCATAATCCATTCAAATTATGCTTACTGCAAACAATTCTAGGATTAAAATTGAACAGATCAGGTTCTAAAATTGCATGTTTGAGGAGAAAAACATTTCATTTTTATGACTTTTCACATGCAGCATCCTTGTCATTATGGTGTTCAGCAGACCAAATTAAAGATGCAGATGGGTAAGGCCAAAATGTCTCACACACGTATTAATTACCTTTATTAAGCTGAATATTCTACAAATATTCCAAAGTATTTTCTACAAATAGTAACAGGAAATGTCTGTGACTCTTCTGTTCTTTCCCAAAAGGAATCAAACTCTTCTGTGCTTACAGTAGTTAGTAACTGAGCTTGGAATTGGCTTCTACACTTGGCATAAAGCTCCAGCATTTATGTACATGTCTATGTACACTTAAGCACAAACTTATATGTACATGTACATGAAAAAATGGAGGAATAGGACAGGTATTATAAATTATAATCCATCTGGAGTGAGACTGTGGCCGTGTAGTACTTTTAAGATCTATCATAAATCTCCCATTTGACCCAAAAGGCCTTAGTTCATTTAATATCAAAATCTAGATCTAATTTGTTGCCTTAACATTGTACTGCATTAATAATTGGAGTAGTGATCCGTAAAAGCACAAAATACTTATTAAAATGGGGTAATTTGGACTGTTTCCAAGTGTATTCCAACAGATATTATTGCTTTAATAGCTATAGTCTTGTTCTATAGGACGTTATTATGTTATGAATTTACCAGACATGTTCTCAAGGGATAATGAATAAGTTTCAGGAAGGCATTTTCTCAGTGTTAAATTGGTCAGGTTAATAACATATATCCATTGCCAAAAGTTAAATGTAAAACATAGCAACATAACTCTCTTCTTTCAAATCTGAAATCATAATATCATGTTTTCCAAAACTATGAAAATGTAAAAGGTTGTTTTGGATTTTTGTGTTTGTTTGGGGGTTTTTTTGGGGTTTTTTTGTTTTTTTGGTTTGTTTTTTTTTTTGCCACAGGTAGCTTTGGAATAATAATAGACTAGTCTGTAGCAATTTCTGGTTCTGGAACTGCAACATGTTGTCACCAGGCTTTGAGCATTCTGGTGCGGGATCAAGATCTTAGGCTGTCTGTAGCTGTTTCAATGAATGCTGAAAGATTATTTATCATTTAGATATCTCTGGTCCAAGCCATTGCAAGTATTTTTACAATAGAACAGAACTTCTACCTTGTGTATTATATCTATTTGTGAACTGAAATATAAGGGCTCTCTTGAAGAACTGACTAATGTTTTTTGTGCTGCCTAACAGGCTATCATTGTCTTTCTACTGACACAAGGTTTAAGTGCAAGTTAGAGTGATTCACAGTGTCTTTCTGCCTCCTGAATTACCTCTATGTAAAATGATACTTCATTTCACCCACACATTACTTAAACTCCAGACTGTTCTAGGCAGGACAGTATTATCAGAGTTTTCAACAAAATTGCACCACTTCTTTTTTCCGGTATAACTAATAGGTCATTATTTAAAATAGATTAATTAAATAAATGAATGAAAGTAGAATGCATCCTATCTAATTTTAGAAATCTAAATTTAGGCATTGAGTCTGAGCAAGTCATCTTCATTTCTGTCGAAAATGAAGAGTGTTATAGAATCCCAGAAGGTGATTCATCCTATCCTAAGATAAGTGTCTAGCATAGGTGGAGTGAATCGCCATCTCTCCCTTTCCCTGTCCCTACCATGAGCAGAGAAGCAGCTTGACTACATATGTACCTCTTCACAGCTTAATGTAGCTGAAAGAACTTCACTCAATGAATATAATTTTTTAAAATACCATGAATAACCTTTCTCAGAATCATTTGTAGTAAATATAAAACCAAAGAAGAAATTTACCAGCTTCAAGTTTCAGATAACACATGGTTAACATTTAAGTGTATCAAGAGTTGACATGAGAAATGTGTGCTGCTTTGTAGAAATGGAATAGAATTACTTGAGGGACAATGTTAACTATTATAAATTTCTGAGTTTAGACCCACTTTGTCTTTGCCTATGTTTTTGAGGAACAAAGCTCAATGCAGCCAGGTATATTTTACACTTTTATTTCTTTTCAGATTCATTTAAAACTCATCCTAGTTGTAAAAAATGAAGCTACTACAATTACTGAAAATATTCACCTACTATAATCACTGTGTTAGCCAGTAAATTAAGGTTATAAAAATTAGTTGATGCACCCACCTGAGGTAAAAAATTTGGAGATGTGTTTTCAAGATGTCTGCTGGCAGGATTTCTTAGTTGTAATAATTTTGACTGAGTTGTTGCTCAGTGGTAATTTTGACCTTAACAACAATTATCATGCTAAAAATGTTTTTGCATTGCAAGAAATAAAGAACTAAAATATTTTTATTGCTTATCTGCATAGAAAACTATAAATACATAGTACTATATTATCCCATCATGTTAGCATATTCAATACACTAGAGGACAGTTTACAACAATTGGGTTGCTGTTTGAAAATTTGCATTTTCAGCACTGATATGCTCATTAGCATAGTTTTAAGCTCATACTTTTTTTTCTATCTCAGTCTGTTACTAAAGCATAGAAATGTATTTCTTTGAAGGGAATGGACAGTGATGTACTTCTAAGCTTCAGGCTTCTGTTGGGTACTGAAAATGCAGACACCTACCACAATACTGAAATTCATTTTAGCTTGAGTCATCCAGTCACAACTTGTGTATATCACTGCAGATTCTCTCCTAATTCCTATTTGAGCTCTTGTAAGAGTGCATCATGAAACAGAGTTTTTGCTTTGTGATAATTACATGGAATCTATTTCATATCTGCTGATAATAGCTAATATAAGTTCACATTTAGTCAGTTGTCAGACATCTACAGACATACTGAAATCACAGCAATGCCTGCCATTTCTAGAAGAGATACAATAGTTCCTATTGCCCAGAGTCTAAAGCATGGACTCTACTGCCTTCACATAAACATGTCTTTGACCTACAAAAGATCTAAAAAGTTTATAGTTCAAAGCCTAAACAAAACAAAACTAAACAAAGTTTCAAGTAGAGACAACGCCCCCCACAAAAAACGCCATACCAAAACATGAAGGCCATACAGTCCAGTCAGTGCTCTCTGACTCCAAAGACATCATAGTGGTTTCTGTGTGTGAGCCTTGCCTTGCCCAACTCTTTTTCATGGGCTGGGTAAGACCTTTCATTGTCAAGACAGCACAGAAGGATCACAAAATCACAGAATATTCTGAGTTGGAATGCACTACAAGGATCATTGAGTCCAAATGTTAAGTGAAGGGCCTGTATAGGGTTCAAACTCACAACTGTGGGAGTTATTAGCACCATGCTCTAAGTGTGACTTACAGTTAATTTCAAACAGAGGAATATGTGCAGCAGTAGATAGCAAAAGCTTGTGCATGAGGATTTTGAAAACTTCAAAACTGTTTTTAGTTAGCTTAAATCATGTTACATAGAAACTTACTTCCTGTATACAAAACTGTCCTCTACTCTGTGTTTATTTTTTTTTGTCATTTTTTAAATAATTATTTGGTGAGGTTTCTTACCACTGATGGGTTTTTTTATCTACTGCTGCATTCCTGAAGCAAATCTGATGTGAGATCTTCCATCTCTTTTTCCTGTAAGTATCAAACACAACCCAAGTTCCACATTTTTCTGTACCTTTAAACAGTACTAAATGACAAACAAATGCTTCATATTATCCAGATGTGTCATGTACACTCTTCCCTCTCTGATCCAGACTCATTCCATCAAGAATACAAAAAGCATAGGAGACTTTTAATGAAACTGCTTTACTCTTTCTCTACTCATGCTTGCTTTGGTTACCCTTTATATTAATTCATGTATTTCTAGTATCAGGTAGAAGATTGATAGCAGATACCAGTAATTCCCTAAAGTCCAAGTCTAAGCTTTGAAGAGCAATTATCCTGTTTTCAAGTGAATTGCTGTCTGCTTTGAATATGCTGTTTCCTCACGTGAGATTGTTTGGCCATCTGTTGCTTTTGATTTATCTTTTTTCAACTCTGTCTTTAATGCTGTGAGAACATATTTATGGAAAGCTTATTCATCAACATGTTTTTTCAGTATATGTTTCAGAATGTGTTTCAGTATGTGTTTCCCTTGCACCATCAACACTAAGGTTTCCTCCAAATTCATATTTCAGCTTGCAGCAAGTAATTTCCGTTCATAAATTTTATCTGTTGAATTTTATGGGGTACTCCACGTGCAGCTTTTTTTTTCTGAGAGTTAAATCAATACTATCACTTACAGATTATCAAAAAAGGGTGATGGTGGAGGAGGAGTGCTCTTCATGCAAGCCGTTAATGATATATAGTACTGTCAGTCTGTTGAGAACATTCACTGTCTTCTCCCATGTTATTTTCATTCTCTTCATCTTGGTGTACAAAACCATAATAAAGACCTAGCTCTCAGTTTCCTTGATGTGTCTTTTTGTAATTGTGCATTTCCACAGTGTGCTATGTTTAACCATCTCCCTATGATTCCTCCTTCCCTTCCTCCCAGAAAAAAACATTTCATCTCAATTGCTGTTGAACTGTTTGGAGCCTTTCTTTGTCTGTGTCTAGCCTGAAGTATACTCCAAAGCTTACCCAACAATCCTCATCCTGCACCTATTCAGATCAAAGGCTGGAATGTGCTGAGGTGTCCAGCATATGCATCTGTATTTCCTAAGGAAACCTAAGTATAGACAAAATGGAAAGAGGAAGGAAGGGTTCTTGCTGTTGAACTCACATTCGTGAACTGAGTAATGAATTTTATATGTCTTTTGTGATTATGTATCTGCTAACTCCACCTTTACTGTTCAGCTTAATAATCATAACACAAATTACATATATTTTATGCTCTTTGAAAAATAATGAGTCTACCATTAAGAGAATGAATACTAGTAAATTTATATTATGGGACCAAGCTACCATTTCACACCTTGGAAAATCTATATACAGGCTTTATATATAAGAAGCCTTCCCTGAACCATGCTATTAACTCTACCACTTTCAGTATTACTAATTGCCTGCCCAATTCCTGAACCATGTGAGATTTAGAAGTTCAGTGCTCCAGTGTATTTTCTCACCTTCTACTCCATCCAAATCTCACTTTCCACAGGATGTTTTCTGATCAATGGAACAAAGGTAACATTTCCTTTTATTACAAAAGTGAATAGGTGGTTATTTATCAATTTTGAGTCACTGTTACATATTTCTAGAAATAATGAAATCGCATAAATTTATATTCTAAATTTAAGGTTTTCATCCTTGTGAATTCTCCATTACCATATATTCAATAAATATATCTCTGAGGAGCAAGCACCTTTATGAAACTCTGGCACAAGCCATTGAGAATGGATTGTTATATTGTGCAGAGATTCAAATTACAAATTTATACTAGTAAAAACAGTCAGTTAATGAAGCAAACATCCTTCAGTTTCTTGGTTCTTAGTAATTTCTGAACAGCGTGTCATAAATAATTGTTCTGAATGAAAAAGCAGACCAGTTTAAAAACCTAACATAACAAGGAATACAGATTTCTTGGGAGGATGAAATGTGAAGCATTGTCTAATCAAAGTCACCAGATGAGCAACCTGGGAGTATTAGAATACAAAAATATTCAATAGACATGGTGAGTTATCTATAACAAAAATGCTGTCTTGAAGCACTCAAAGATGCAATTAGGTAATGCTAATGTACTGGTTTATATAAAACTAAATTGTCCTTGATTAACTTCAAATTCAGGCCATAGTATCTTCCTTTTATCAGAAGCTGGGGACAGTACTTATGCATGCAGGCATTCATAGTTAATTCATTGTCAATGTATTCACAGAAGAAACCAATGACTTTGGCCTTAAGCACTGACAATGGAAAATTTCAGTATTTATTATTACTATTCCTCTTTAATTCATAGTATGGTATATTTATAGAAGGATGCTAACCTAACTACCAGATGGTAAACTGTGTTCAAAAGAAATTCTTCTTTTGAACTGGGGGGAAAAAAAAAGAAAAAAGATGTGATTTGTAAATTTAAAGGATGGGAGAGATTTTATTATTCTGAGTATCTGTCCCGGAGAATAAAAAAAAAAATCTGATTTTAAATAAGCCTGTAAAGTTTAATGAAGCATGGACTGTGACTACCTGAGAGGCTATTGAGAAAAGGTTTCTGGAGTCAGTAGTCAAGATTATTCATATCTGGTAGTTGTGCAGTATATTTCTATCCCCCTTCAGACACTTTATAAAGAATTTAGTACTGTGAGCTGCTCTTTAAAAGTATCAGACAACGGTTTCTTGAAACAATCAAAGTAAAAAACACCCAAATGGATAAAGTACATAAATTCAGATTCAGCCTGGACAGAAAATGGTATCTTGTTCAACATGGCTATAGACATATATAAAATGAAAAAATGTCTAATGGTTTCTTGTGATCCCAATGACTGACCTACAGGACGATGTGTTATGTGCGTTGGTTAGATGTTGTAATGACAAATTGCAGCAGTGTCCCAAGAGGCAATGATAGGTTTCCACATGGCGGTTGCTTCAGCATAACATGTTTTAAGATGTGTTCTTTTAAACAAAAAAAGGAGACAGTGGAGGGGACAAGCTCATAATTGCTTAAGTAGGATTTTAAGCTGTCAGCCTCCAAATCAGGCTGCAATAGCTGTAGATCAGGACATCATGCTGTTAAAATTAATGACTTCAACAATATCTTAAAAATTACTCTTGCATGTGTAGTGCCCTTAAGATCTGTTCTGTATTGCAATCTTCTGTGTTATTGTAGATTTGACCATACAGGATGTTTCTCATGGTGAGGGAAGGGAGGGACAACAAAAATTTACTGTAGCCACTTTATACCAGATTTGCCAAAATATTCCTTCTAAAATCTTTTCAAACCTTTTCCTTTTTCCTTGTGTCATAATTTCAGCTATGAAATAAAACTATTTTAGCTGAAGGACATGAGGCATTCAGAGCTGAAATAACTTACTTCCAAGACTCAGGTTTTATGATCATAACTAATACTTATGGTACTTCAAATTGTTCGTTATTCCTCAAAGTATTTGGAAATTCTTGTCATTGTAAACAATATGACAACTTTCCTTGGTTAAAGTTCACAGCAGCTAAACTCCTACTCAATCAAATTTTCCCTTAAGTTATTAAGCTGCAATATTAAACATACATTGCAGCAAAAACTGCATTACATAATGTCTCTCTCAGTCTTACAAGTGTAATTATGAGACAACACCTATTCAAAATATGAAACAGGAAATTTTGGGGTTTTTTCTCTGACGATATAGTAGACTGGAGAGAGAAGTCTTAGTTTGTCTGTTTAAGGGTGTAATCTGCAACATTAGTTATTAATTTAGCATCAAGGAGGATGATGGTTTATTTAGAAGCAGCACATTGCCTTTAATAAACAGATGTTCCCTTTATTTAACTGCTGATGGCAAAGTTAACCCAAATAGATTTTTTTCTTTGTTACAGAATGTTAATTTCCGGCCCTTGGTCATTGTGTTACTATAATCAAAACATTCCCAATTAATATGCATTGCCATAAATGTATTAATTCATCCCTGCATGTCTCCATAATTTCCTTAAAGCACTACAGGCTAAGTAGTGAGCTTCTCTGTCAAAGCTCTATGAGGAACAGTCCAATAAAGCCACACCTAGTTGTCAGTGGACCAGGATTTGGGTAAACATGGGCCAACCCAGCACTCATGTGTCTGGTGACTTGGTAAACAATGAAGCATTCAGAATTTTAGGGTCCTACCTACTGAGTGAATACGACCCCACCTTGCCATTATTGCTGTAACAGCAAGGTAAACAAAAACTCAACAGGCAATTCAAAAGACCTGCCATTGGACCTACTTGAAAATAATTCTGTGCAATTGCTTGATAGGTTGCTAAGCAAATAAAGGCTCGGCTTTGTTCTACTTTTCTAGCCTCTAGGTAAATAACAAGTGTAGAAAAGCACCCACAAGTTAATAAGCAAATAAAGCTTTTAACTTTTAAAAAATTATCTGTCTTAGATACTGTAGCAGATGTTATCTTGAATGTGTTACTGATTGCACCAGTTTATGAAGAATGCTTTGTTTTATTCCATCAGGTTATATTTTATCTTTATGTATCTTCAAGAGCTACAAATGTTTAACTTTGAACTTAAGTTGAAAGAATGACTAGATTTTCTCTTAAAAAATGGATATTTATCATTTCTTTATTTTTTCATTTCAGTTCAAATGCTATCCACATATAGCCACAATATTTTATGTAGCTCAGGATGTTAATACTTCCTAGGGATGGGTATGAATGAATGTCCTGAAACTGTACTTGGTTGATCACTACCTCAGAAAATTTGGTTCCTCATACTTTTGAGATTGCTGTGTTCCAAATTCTCAAGGCTCAGCATCTGGCACAGCAGTTATGTTTGAATGAGCTCTCTTTTCAATTATAGATTTAAGGCTTCACAAAACCTAATTGGAAATGCTGCCATCTCAGGCTCAAATTCTTCACTGGCATTCACTGACAATGCTGATATCTAGTGGGCAGAAATATTTCCTCTCAAGCACTCCATCCACCCCTAACTAAGAGCATTCACTTCAAGAGTATTTCCTGAAGGTACATAATAGTATAGCTCTGCTTATTTTGTGCTCACAAACATTTAAATATTTATGACCTGATCTTTTCAGCAGCTGAGCACCTCCTTGAAGGTGATGAATGCCATTGTTTTGATCAACATGCTACTTAAAGGTTGCAAAGATATACTGCTCCTGTAGTCATGCTTGCTGTCATGAAGTACTTAGACCATGCCAGAGAATGTAAGAGGTTCTTACTTTGCTTTTATTTCCCTGAAAAAACACACAGTGGAGCCTATGAGTGAGCAGTTACAAATGAAGAGTTCTATCTATCCTACATCCTTCATTTATTTACACCAATTGGACTTCTTGTTTGAAAAAGGGCTGGTAACAGAAGCATTTCCAAAATTAAATTGTAAGATTTTCCACATGACTGTAAGGGTTTTCCTTTCATGAGTTGCCTTAAATAAAAGTATCAGAAAATAAATCATACCGGCTGTAAGAACCACTATTTGTCAAAAAAACTGCTGATCAAGCAAATCACGACTGTATGGTAAGCAAACCAATGATCACAATAGCATATAACTCTGCTACTGCAAACAAACTGCCCTTTCATTACATAAAGTTGGATAGAAAAGCAAATTAGGCCACAAGTAGTAACACAGTTCAGCTGTAATATATGATGCAGCTCCTGCTTCACATTTGCTATACAGCTCTAGTCTCTCTGAGAAGCCTACTCCAAAGCCTCATTTTAAAGAAATGTTGATATTTAATAGATAGATAGATAGATAGATAGATAGATAGATAGATAGATAGATAGATAGATAGATAGATATTTTTATACCTTTATATAAGCAAGGTCTGTATGGAAGCAGATAATTAAGGAAAAAAGCTCTCAGCATTGCTTTTCTAAAATTAATTATGAAAACAGAGTAGAGAGTTCTCTACTAATAGGCTGATTCCCACTAGACAGTAGTCAAAGAAGGCGACTCCCTTCCTCTAGTTAGAAAAAATAATATGACATCCCATTGCTTGCTGGCAGTTTACCCCCACATGGAAGATTTCAATTTATGGTCATTTTTAAATGGCCTTCTTTCTTTACAGACAGGGATTTTGGCCCAGAAAAAGACTGAAAAATGTGTGCAGGTCAAGGGCTGAACTAACCACTTTTACGACCAGTAAAAGAAAACTAAATACTAAAGAAACTAATACTAAACTGATACTAAAGAAACAAACAGATCAGTCCTGGGTGCATTGCAGTTCTACTGGTTTTTAGGGCTTAGGTGAATGTACGGATTTACAGGTGGTTTGCAGCCACTGTACGATTTTTGTCTTTAATTTACCAGAAAGCCTTGGCTCTGTTTTAGGAGGCAACCAACCTATAAAATGTTCAACCTATAATATGCCCATCTAGGCCATATTTTAGCTTCACTTTATGCTTTTGGCTTCTTTGGCTTTTAGAGGCAGGAAAATATTGCTCGATAGGAAGGGTTATTTTTCGGTTGCCAGAATTCCTTTGCAGTTTTAATGGAAAGAAGCAGAACTTTTTGGGGGGAGCCAACATCTCATTTCCATTCCGCTCTCATACAGCCACTGTTGTATCTGCAGGGCCTGCAGAATGTAACTGCTGCGGCAGGGCGAACAAAGGCGCCATTCAGCATGGAGAGCAGCTTCCCTTCCGCACCGCTCTCTGGCCGCCGAGAGCTTGGCTGAGCACGCTATCTGACCGACACAGGATTCGCTGCCTGAACAAAACTCCCCAAGGACACCCCTTTGGCATCCTGAATTAGTCCACTGGGATGAAGACTTCCTTTTTAGCACTGGCATCAGCACTGAAAGACAGCCATGACTCGCTTTTGTCTCCCCACTCTTTGCGTACAGATGTATTCTTTGGGATTGCACTTGACAAAACTGTTGCTCGTTGGAACTCAGGTGGCTGGCTCCCCTAGCCCAACTGTGTTCTGGGATGGCATTTCCCAGAGTTACAGAAGCTGTGACAGGACATTGTTTCTAATCTGCAGCTCTCATATCCTATCGCAGGGGTCATTTCCTGACTTTTATGTCATTTCAATCCAGCCCCTTGAAAGTTCCCACCCCCTATAACTTTGTAAACTAAGTAAATAAGTGATGTATGTTCCCATATAACTAGGTTATTCACATAAAAGAAATTAGTTTGCAATTTTGCTTAAGAAAATTAATATAGAGGCAGTTGCTGATTTAAATAATCAAACTAGGATTAAGTTATAATCTAAGTGAAAGAGAAAGGAACACCTTTGGTTCCTTTTCAGACATCAGGCTGATGAAAAGTACCAAAAAATTGTTAGAGCTTCATAAAAAGCTAAACACTTTTTAGCAAGAGTGTATACCAATCTTCAGCACATCTGTTTTTTAAAGAGAAAAACCAGGTCACAACTTTCCTTTTTAAGCCCTAAATTACATAGTAACCCATAAGAGATATGCAAGGCAAGCATTTCTTCATAGATAAATAACAGATATGGTTGAGAGAGGCAAAGCCACCTTGACTATAAGCACCATTTCAACAGAGAGTCACATTATGAACTGCGTTAGTACATCAAAAACCAGTGATTAAAGGGAAAGATAACCAAACTAGGATTAGTTGATAACTTTATTAATGAAATATTGAAGTAATGGAAGTTTATATCCTCGATGAATAAGTCTCTGCATGTCTGCAGTTTGCTTTTGCATGTCAAGAAGAGATATGGCAGAAATCTTCTCTCAGATAAACCAATTTATCTTCAGTGACTTCAGGGATGTACCCTTTATTTAAATCACTATGATCAGTGCAATTGAATGCAAAATACAGTTTGAGCAGACTAACCTCTAATTTGTGTAGTATGTTGTGCTTCCTCCTTTCTTTCTCAAAGTAAAACTATTTTACTTATAGTCATCTCCACAAAGTGTGGATTTCAGTAACAGATGAGTCACAAAGGATTGGTGGCTCAGTTCAGATATACATAGAGAAGTTCAGCAGTTTCCAGAGTTTACCTGATCTCATCCAAACTTCTCCAGTTGGGAAATGAGGTGGCAATTTCCTGAAAACAGTCTGTCTTGTGACTTTGTTGTGCTTCCTTATTTCATTCAGGTCAGCTGCAGTTTAAGAACAGTATTTTGGCATTTCCAATTTCAGTTCTGGCTGAAACAGAGAAGTGCCAAGATATAACTTAGCAATAGCTTACAAAAAAATTTTAATATATTAGATATGCTCCCTGTCAGCTTGAATTTCATGTTAATTTTATTCTAGATAGGCTGATCTAACCCTTTCCATGCAATAATACAATAAATATTACTGACCAAATCCCTTTTACTGACCAAATCTATTTTGTCCGGCAACATTTTCCAAAAACAAAGCAATTTGAATTGAGTATGAAAACTAGCTGGCACATAATTGCACAGAAAGATTCCTGGATTGTTGGCAAGTATTTTTCCCAGCACTTTTGAGGTCTGAGTTGTTACTTATTCTTAGACTAAGTGACATGGATAGATTTATTGAGAGTGTGTTGTTACCAAAAGAGTCATTTACACTGCAGAAAATGAGGCAGAATGCTGTTACATTTCACCCGGAAATATTCTCTTGTATTAGGAAGACCATATAGTTGTGTGAATAAGGACTTTTGGAATAATTGAATCAGGATTCTAGTCAAAAATTGGAGACTAATCTTAAGCAGTGATATTGCCTAAAATTTCTGGTTTGATTTATTTTCATTATATTTCTTGTATTCACTATAGGGAAATAAATGGTCCTCCTCTGTAATTGAAATGGGTTGGACATTTGCATAAACTTATTTGAGTAATCAGTTTTTAAACCCTTAAGAATGAGCTTCCAGAAGAATGAAGATAAATTGCAGAAAAAGCAGTTGAAGAAAACAACCCATGGATGTGTGATACATTTTGCATTATTTCATTATAATACTCCTGTTTCCCGTATTTTGACATAAACACATACACAAATGTATTTGGGTTTTCATTCCTGAAATACAGTTTTTGCAGTCTGCACTTTTTAAGTCACACCCCTATACTACTCTAAAGCAGTGGTCTCTCACAGAAGTGTCCAAATAAAATTCATATATAAAACTTTCTGCTAAAAAAACCCTGATGATATGGCAGCCTTACACTTGTAGGATGTCAGTGAATTCTAGTGGAATTTAATGGAGGCAGTGTTTTCCAGCTATACAAGTACCTGCAAAATTTGTTACCTGCAAAGCTGGCTGGTGGTTCTGACTTTTTGTCCTTCCCTCATACTTTTGAATGATGAGCACAATCTGTTTAAAGTGTTTGTACTGAAGAGGTCTAGGAAGGAGAATAAAGTTCGAACAAGAAAAAAAACCACAACTAAAATATAGATAGAATTTAAGAAACTAAATTATGCAACCAGTATGATTTACTGTAGTAAAGAATTCTGAAATGGCCTAAACAGCTGCAAATGGCAAGGAATTAGTCTTCCATATTTAACAAAGCTATAGAGCAGAACCTAATGAAAAGTCTATCCATTCAGTCTCATTCTCTTCTGACCTTTCAGATTATCTATAAATATATTTAATGCTAGTTGTTTACAATCTTTGGGAAAAAAATTCTTTTGTTAGACATTAAATAAATGAAGGAAAGCAGTAATCATGGAAATGTAAGCTTTTGCTGTGTTGTTTACTAATTACTTCTAAAAAATTATTCTAGGAACTTGTACCATCAAAAGGTCTCCAAGTCAGTGACTGATTATCTAATATTTCTTTAAAAAGTGCTAATTAGTTTCAGCTTTTGTATTTTTTTTATTTCATCAGAATTCCTTGCCATCAAAAAAAAGTTCCTAGCAAATGTCATCTTGATCACACCAAAGCAAGAAGCTGTTTAATAAAACCAATTTTTTTTTTTTTTTGTTAGCCTGGTGAAAGAATTTAAAGAGCAGTCAAGAAGCAACTTCTTTTTGTGTTTTATTATGATAGGTCTGGCCTCCAGAACTACCATGGGGTTTCATACACCTCAGAGCTAGCTGAAGACTTCATATCAAAATGTTTTGGACATTTTTTTAAACTTATAGAAAACAGTATTGCAATACTCAGCCTTTATGTAGCATCCCTTCCCTTTCCCATTAGGAAAATCAAGAAAAATATTCATTCCTGTTGATTAAATATGAAACCAAATATTCTGGTTTGCTGAACAATCTGAAATGTTTCATTTGAAGTCAGTACACGCTGAAATCAATATCCCTCAGCAGCTGCTTAGCTATATGTCTTGTGCATATTCCCTCTTGCAATCTAGTGTTTCTTGGTCACACTTTCATTTCCAATGAGATGGATGGTACTTCATCAAAGACACGTGACCTGTTTATTAAGTGGAAGGCTTCAGTTTGGCCATATGAAAATATTTCATTTTGAAAATGCTGAAATTAAGTATTTCCTTTTTTCTGCACTGGAATTTTTCAAAATAACACAACACAATAAATAGGAATTTCAGCTCTTGTTTTACTCTGAGATGAAAGGATACATAGCAATATTATTAGTCTCAGACATATGACAGTCTGATTTTCATTCAGATCAAGCATGAATAGAAAGATTTTCCCATCCTACAAGCACAAACTAAATTACTTCATTCTGTGTACTTTGGTCCCAAGTTTGCTCAAGAATCCCATAGGTTTCCATGAGGTTTCCAGAATCAGAAGAAGACAGCATTTTATGTGTTTCTTGCATTAATGCCTGAGTCTGTTCCCACTGAATGGAATACATGTTTTGTCACCAACTTCAATGAGAGAGGATCGTCTTAATGAATATTTATGAGTATAAAAGCAAAGCCACTGGGCATGTGGTTATCTCTCAGGAAGCCACATCCTGCTGTGATTTTTTGCTTATACAAATTATAAATGGCCACTTTTTAATAGAATTGAGTTATCCAGATTCATAACAAAAGAACATTTTTAAGTGGAAGTACTTTTACTCACTTGTGTTTGAAGTGGCTTGCTAACATGGCTTTGATAGGGAGAAGGAGTAGATCACAAAAACATGTCTTGTTATAAGGTCTAGGCCATCTTCTAGTCAGAGAAACAGCATCCACAAGGATGCTAAGTAATCCTTTGTTATCTTGGATGAGGTGTTTAAATGTAAAACAAAATATATAATGTTCATCGATCACAAGCAGTACCTATATGAGCTGCTGTTGAGTTTCATTTTGCTTTTTCATTCAAAACAGTTTCTGTGTAGAAACCCAGTAACATCCCTAGCTTTAAATATTTGGGACTTAGTGCATCTCACATATAGTTTTTTTCCTTTCCTTTTTCCTTTCCCCTTTCCCCTTTCCTCTTTCCCCTTTCCCCTTTCCTTTCCCCTTTCCCCTTCCCTTTCCCCTTTCCCCTCCTTTCCCCTTTCCCCTTTCCTTTCCCCTTTCCCCTTTCCCCTCCTTCCCTTCCCTTCCCTTCCCTTCCCTTCCCTTCCCTTCCCTTCCCTTCCCTTCCCTTCCCTTCCCTTCCCTTCCCTTCCCTTCCCTTCCCTTCCCTTCCCTTCCCTTCCCTTCCCTTCCCTTCCCTTCCCTTCCCTTCCCTTCCCTTCCCTTCCCTTCCCTTCCCTTCCCTTCCCTTCCCTTCCCTTCCCTTCCCTTCCCTTCCCTTCCCTTCCCTTCCCTTCCCTTCCCTTCCCTTCCCTTCCCTTCCCTTCCCTTCCCTTCCCTTCCCTTCCCTTCCCTTCCCTTCCCTTCCCTTCCCTTCCCTTCCCTTCCCTTCCCTTCCCTGTTCTGCAATGATTACCAGAAAAACTGACATGAATTTTGTGAAGACCACTCTTTACCACATAAGTAGTACTAGCACTACAGTACTAGTATTGAAAACTGCTCTGAGTGAACTTCTGGATATAGCATTGAAATTCTTTCACATTCACTACTTTCATTTTTCAAAAGAGATTTCTTTCAAAGCACTGCCAGCTTCACTGAAAAGCACTTCATGTTTACCATTATTTGTTCTTGTCAGGTAATTTTCAAGTTCTCCTGAGACAGAACTTGCCCAAGAAGTGGGACATGAGATTCCATTATGCATATCATTGCCATTCCACAGCAACAAAATGCCATATTTTCATTCTTCTTTAACACCTAAGAGCTGTATTTCTGACAAGCTAAATTCCCATGGCTAATGTTGCGATTGACTACACCAAGAACAGCAGCTTAATTTTATTCATGTTTGGCAATATGTTTTTGGATAGTTTACATGACTTAAAACAGACACTTCTGTTTTCTCCATGGAACAATTGAAGTAAAAATGGAAAATCATGAAGCTGTCTTTACCCATTCTGTGACAAAGTGGTAACCATATAAAAGAAGGGTATTCACCCACATTTAAAATAATATCAATTAAATAATATCCTATATTCATTTTCTTGTAGCATATTGCTGTAATTATATCTCTTACTGAAGTTAACTTATACCCCTACACAAAGAGACACAAAATTCTTTGAATTTTCCTTTTAAAAGTGCAAGATATTCAGAATTTTCAGCCCATGTTGACTTTAGTGCAATGGGCATTCCCTGAAAAATTTGGATAATTGGTAAAGAAAGCTACCTATTTGATTGTGACTGGTGGAGTTCTTTTGCAGTCCATTCTACACTATCCTTGTTTTCTTTTCTACTCTGGCTTTTTTAGAGTACATTACACTGCTTGATTTCATCACCATGGAGCATCAAAGAAAACCTGGATTATATTTTAACCAGTTATTTTCTATTTCTTTTATACTTGTTTTCTGTCTCTTTTCTCTGTAAGAAAAACAACCAAAACAAGCACAACCAATAAGATAATTCCAAATCCATTAAGTTGCCGATTTCATGGTTTATGGGGTCTGCAGATATTTCCACACACATTTATATGAGTATTTATAATGATGGGAGACATTTTTCTTGGTTTCAAAGTTACACATTTTAGTCTAAAACATCTTCTACAATTCATAAGAGAGAAGTTTGAGTTTAATGGAACTCATCCAGTGACAATTTCAGCTCAGACATGTTATGCTTCTGCAGCTTCGATGGGGGTGCACCTTCCCTGATTGTGCCTGTTGTTCGGTACTCAGCCAGTATGTGCTGATAGAAACCTTGGCTGGGAAGGCTCGTGTCAGACTGTGGCAAGCAAGGAGGCAACACAACAAGCTAAAACCACGAAAGGAGAACTCAGCTGGAGCCCTGGTTTTCAGTTCTGCATTTTAATACCACATGTTTTTTGTCCTTAACTCTAAAGTCGCCGTGTCGATTGCTTTTGGCTTCTGGCCTTGTTGTTGGTAATTGCTGGATTATACAGGATGAACAGTAGAAGCATCTGAAATCTAGTTAAAGATACGCTTACTGAAGGGGAAAATGCTTGTGTGATTGCAGATTCTGTATGTGCTGAAGAATATCATTAGAATTCATTTTGATAACAACAAGGTCTGCGCTTGTCCAGTGCAAGCACCTATATTTATTCCTTTATATGAAAATATCAGATCAGAATTATCTTTATCTTAGTGTTTGTCCACAGTTTCCAAAATGGCTAAGACTGTGAAATCCAGACTTTACAAGGAATTTAAGGCTTTATGCATTTCAGTAGCTGCTTTTGGCAGCCATGTCTATGCAATGTTAAGAGTTTACCATAACCACTGTGTAGAAAAAGTATTTAACAGTGGCAGTGTCATGTAACATACTTCAAAACTAAAACACCTGTGACAGATACGCTAACACAGTCAGAATTAAATGTCAACATTTAATTAAGGATCAAATTTATGAGGCTCTTTTAAGTGGACAACTAATTTAACAAGTTGCTGTTACAAGCTGAAGTAATTTATGTTTCCTTAATTTGACAAAATTAGGCATATTTTTTCAGAAAATACTTACTACCTGCTCAATTTCTTTTTTATTTTAAAGATTTCCAGCTGTTGTAATTTTAATTTGCATATCCATGGTATGCAAAGTTCACAATTATTTTTTATGCTGCTGCATCAGTGTAGCAGATGTTTTCTCATTTCATAAAGCTTACATGTGTGACTAGATTTAGTTCAGCAGTTCTATAAAGCCAATTCCATTGAGTTGATTACTTATCTAAATGAAGCATGGCTTTAAAATAGCCATAATCATGTGCTCCACGGTAACTTAGTGAAAAAAATGGGCAATATTTTCACCTAATGGGGTCCAGAGAGTTTCTGTTACTTTTCTGACTAGCTTTTGCTTTTATCTTTTACCCATGAAGGACAGCTTTGTCGAGTCTAATGACCAATCAAGAAAATAATGTGTGTTTAGGGGCAGTTTTAAAAGACACCTAGAAAAAGAAATATAAATTCTCAGATAACTTAAAGCAATGCAATATGTTTACATGACTGTGGCATTTGTAAAAGGTAAAACTCCATAGGGAATTCTGTATCTTCTGTCTAACAGCAACAAAACAAAACAAAACAAGTACTATATTTTTCCTCTCTTTGTCTTATTAAAATTAAATGCAGCAGCAAATGCTAGCCATGGACTTAGATTCATTTAAAATTCCTTAATCAGCTTTGAGATAGGTGAAACTTCATGGTTTTGCTAAGCAGAGATTTGTGAATATCTATTTCTTGCCACATGAAGTAGAGTTAAAAAGAACAGCAAATCTAAGTGTTCAGACTGCCATGTTCTCAATGTTTTCATATGACATTGGCTCTGGTTCTCAAACTTCCAGAAACCTTGTCTCTCTTTAGAATATTCATTAAGACTGTATGTTAAAATTCAGTCTCTGCCCATTAGCACTCCAGAAACATGAGCCTTCTATAAAATAAATTATGCCATACTTGTTCTTACACAGAAAACAGAAGTTGACTTTCAGTTGGTTGTGTTTGGGATAATGGTTAGTGACATTATTTAGGACATGGGAGATGGAGATCTAACGTCATTCTCAGCCTGAGGGTTTTTTAATCTACCTCCCTCTTCTCTTTGTTGCAATTCTGTAATCATTCACTGACAAAGCAGGGTGAGATGTGGTGATACGGAATTACCACAGAACCACCAGACAGAAAAAAAGTTTACTCTACTCTCGCTGTGTAAAACTCAACCAATTTATTTTACAGCATTACAGCATTAATTGGCTGAATTAATAAGTAAATAGAGGCATAAATAGGTTATTTTGTGACTATTGTGACAGTGAAATAAAACCAGTTTACAATAATTACCTGTTCCTGTAATTCCCAGAAAATATTGATATTATTTAGATGTCCAAAGCAACTAGCACCTTTGTATATTAGGCTTTCATCAACATAACAAAACATGTTTAAACATGGTATTTGTTTAAGTATTTTCTTGCATGAAGAGCTGTGTAGCATCTGTTTCCCATCAGACATGATAGTTAGATGAAGAAAGTATTTTATAAAAACTGAAAAATTTGTTGTCTCTTTATGTTTGTGAAATTAGAATAGAATCGTCAGCTGTAAATGGAAAAGCTTAACAAATTATATTTTCAAGTAGTTTATGCAGCTACAGCAGTGGTTTGAAATTAGGCTCTTCTGACTTCAGAATCAGTGTGTCTTCCTTAGCAGCACAGGATGGTCCTGCAGCTATTTTCATCTGTGGATAGTTCTGGTATTCAAAATCTCACCCATTAGTTTTTATTGTATTTAACATTCTAGAATACACTTCTGCCTAGGCACCTTTTCCAGTAATACTCTCCAGTTCTGCCTGTGCCATATGTGCAGGAGTATGAAAGGATGGCAATACTCCAAACTTTAATATCTAAAGGGTATTACAATTCCTGCCATAAATTGGAGTATACATACTCAGTTAACTAAATTTTGTACTTGAGACACCTGTGAAATACAATGCACTGCTGCAAAGTTGTCTTAATCCTTCTTGTACCTGCATGGACTTCAGTAAATGAGCACCCAAAGGATTTTTTATCTTTTGAAGCAGTTATACCATCCTTCATCATAGGGGATTACCAGCATTCATCTGCTTTGGACTGGGCAAGAAATCGGTGTGACTGTCTATGGAGTATTCTGAATTTCATAATAAAGTGAAATTATGAGTAAAAAACTGTAACAAATACTTGTATGTAGAGAATACCAGTCCCTTTCAACTCAGGTCCACAAACAAATCAGATATCAGTCACAGCCATTATCATTTTTTTGAGCTTTGGACAGCTTCTGAGCACATAATCAGAAGAAGTACCATCTTCATCTGGGCAGATCCTGATGTTATTTGCTTCACATGTCTTCAGAATTTAAAACAGAGAAGTACAATAATAAAAAGGTCAAAAATCTCACTAGCAAAAAAAAGTCATCAAAAAAGTCATTGAGAGCTATTTTTTATCAATCTTATCTGAATCATTGTAACCTTCAGTTACAGATCCATGCTCCTTTCTCTTCACCATTGCACATTAACTTAAGACTGTACAAAGTTTCTTCCTGTTTTTCCATCAGATATTAATAATTTGAAGAGGATTTTTTATCTCTTTCTTATATTCAAGTAAACAGATCCCTGCTTCCATGAAGTGAGTGAATTTCTCTACAGTAAAAAGAAATAGATTAAAAGTTCAAGGCTTGTAAGAGCATCACCACCAATCTGTGGCACAGAGCACTGCTGCTCTGTGCAGGGGGACACAGTAAAATTACTTGAGACAGAAAAACATGACAACTCTTTTCTTTCCCCTCCAGTTTCAGCTTCTCTTACCTGATCACAGTTTTAATTTGTATTTTATTGCTTCTCTGCAGTTAAAAGGGTTGGTAATGGAAATTGGAATTTAAAATAAATCTAGTCTCTAGTCTAGTCTCTGGCCTCTGGTCAGGTCATTCTTGGAAAGGGGGAATAGAACAATATCTAAAATCTCCATGGCAGTCAAATGAGGAAAAACATGTAATGGGCTCTGTAAAAAGTTCAACCTTGTAAAACACTTGTAAAAAGGCCTAAAATTGAGAGAATTTTCCTAAGTCTGAAAATTCAATTAAATCTGTTGTAAGTTTAAATAAGAAGATATTTCTTGACCTTTATTCTCCTATGGTGGGAGAAAGGAAGAATATTGACTGATCTCACAGGTGAGCATTCAAGATGAATAAATACATGTTTATATTAGGCTTTGATTGTGTACATTGATTTAGAAGAATGAAAATAAGCCAAAGTCCAGCACAATGTATAATTCTTGCAGCTTATGTGCATTTAAAGTTATTATCTCTTACATAAACTATCAGAGTTATTGAAATCTCAGATCCTTAAAAAGAAAATTAGGATATTTCAAGATGGAGTATGACTCAGAACCCCATCCTTAAGATCCTTTATGCTGCCTGTATGATCCCCAAAGTGACAGGGAGGACAGACTTTATATGAGAGGCAGCAAAAATGCTGTCAAAAGCTAACATAAACAAATATAAAATATAGAGAAAAATAAATGTGTTTTGCCATTCTGTATGACTCAGTGATGCATTATGTTTAGTAGTGTCAACCATATGTGTTTAAGGCAAAAATGGGATTGTATTTCAGCTGATGCTTTTGCTTTGGTTTAACAATATACCTGAATCCTGCACAACTCTATATAATTCACTGAGACAATGGATCAAAGGATGACAGCAAATTAATTCAATACATCAATAAATTACAATTCAATAAAATTCTTTCAATATATTTGCTGCTAAAGAGAGTAAGAACAAGATAATCAAGATCCTTTCTACTTTCCCTATTCATCCCTTTGCCATTTTAAACACTTTTTTTTTTTATTTTTCTTTCCAAGTTGGGTTAAAGGAGAGCTAGCAGGCAATGTAGTGCCATTTTTACTGTATTCCTCTGGGTTGCTAAGTATCCTGAGAGACAATGGATTCTGAATTTGTCAGCTTGGTCCCCTCCTTGCATCTGACATAGTTTCAGTGTCAGAAACAGGAACAAAGACTTGTTTAAAACAAAAAGAAGAAAGCAGCAGGACCCAAAATTATATATGCATATTAAGAATGTGCACAGCTTGGGAAAATAGTCTCTTCTCCCCTACATTCTCCAGTTCATCCATTTCTTAGAAAATCACAGCTATTCAAGTTTACAGAGATCTCTTTATAAGTTGGACATTCAGAAATTTATGGAAAGATGATAAATTTGACAAATAGCATTTATAGCAAGATGAGACCAGCTACTTTTGCAGATTTTGATTTACAAAAAAATAGTGCTGACAGATGTTTCTCAGTATGCAATCATCTAAATAACTAATACGTTATTAGGACAGAAGTATTAAAAGAGGGGTTATTATTTAATCCATTTGTTAATATTTTTGCTACTACAATGGTTTCTATATTGCTCCTCAGAGATGGCTGTACTGAAGTGATAAATATGTGATAGACATGAAGTGCCTAAGCCCTTCCAAAAGAGGATATAAGCATTACTGCAACAAATAAAGAAAATTCTCCAGAATGAATACAATTCAGAAAAGTGGCTTTCAAAAATATTTCTTCAGAAAACAGAACAAAAACAAACTAACAAACTAACAAAAGAAGACAATAAATAAGCAAAAAATAGTCAATAGATTTATTTTTCTTCAAACAGACAATACTGTGCCATGGAATGATTCTTACAATTTTTTTTGTTTGTTTGTTTGTTTGTTTTTTGTTTTTCTGGTATTTGTAAAACTTTCTTTGCTAATTGAAAAGTGAGTTCATATGCTACCACTTCCCAGTGCCTACAAAGTTTAAAATATGTATTTTCTGAGACATGATCTTTACAAAAGATTGCTTACAACATAACTTATTTACTGATTTAAATTCTATAAAGGAATTAGTTATTCCCAATAAGGCTTAGGGATGTTTTGTAATAAAGCCTGATGACACAGTCAAAATCCTAAAATGAATATACAAACAAAAAGGGCAAGGGGATAAAAATTGACTATAAAAGCTTTAAATCTGAACTTTATGATTCTGCATTTCTCATGCAGCAATTTACTATAACTGAAACGAGGACATTGTGTCCTTATATGACTGATGTTAGTTTGGGTCTAAAACATAGGACACCCCTCATAATGAAGTATGGATTTGGGGTGTCAGAGATGTGTGTGGCTTCATTTGAAATTAGCTCCACAGCTGAACATTACAGGAAAAGGATATGCTGAAGTTTATTCCCATACCATAGCAGAGAATGTCACAAATGAGTGACTCATTGCCTGAGCTATATTTTGAGTTTCTGTTGTGTTTGGTCATCTTTCTCCTGTGTGGGAAGATGGCATGTCTGGTCTCCTAAGCCCCACTTTATGTGCAGTAGCTGAGACATGGCCAGCAGCAAAGATGAAACAATTGTAAAATATATCTCTTCCTCTTATTTTCCCAGTGGAGCCACGTCAGACAGCTGGGAAACCTACAGTGAAATTGCATGGACTGTGTGCTCTTCTACACATGGTCTGTAACACACAGAGTAGGTTCAACTCTTGAACACACCTTGCTGTGCTTCCTATGTGGCTCTCAAGGCCCCTCATGTGGCACTTTGGGATATGGCTTAGTGGTGAGCAAGGCAGTGCTGAGTTACCAGCTGGACTTGATGGTCTTTGAGGTCTTTTCATAGCTTAATTTATGATTCTAAAGGTTTACTGAGGCAGGGGTCAGTCTATTATCCCAGGTAACAAGCAACAGGACAAGAGGAAATGGAAGTTTGGAAATGGAAGAGAAGGCTTAGATCAGATACCAGGAAAAAATTCTGCACTGAAATGGTGGTCATGCATTGGAGCAGTTTGCCCAGGGAAGTGGTGGGATCCCATCCCTGGAGATGTTCAAAGGGCATGTAGATGTGGCACTTGGAGATAGGGTTTAATGGTTAATACAACAGTGCCACTTTAAGTTGGACTTGATGATCCTAGAGGTCTGGCCCAACTTTAACAATTCTGTGATACTAATGAGAAGACCTCCATTATCCATGCATACCTGTGACAATCAGTATCTCATCTTTTCAGTTTTTGAAGATGGCATATTTATGTAATTTCAAACAGAAGCACCCTTGTTTTAATATAAATAACCATACTCTCACATACAGAGAGGACAGCTGATGCTATTTCTGGGGGGAAAATAAGAAATAAGAATAATATTTAGGACCTTTTCATGACTCTTCACAGTAAATGGAAAACATCAAAATTGACATGATTGCACTGTGGATTTTACAGGCTACATTCTCTCTAGTATCTACATTTATCAGGGTACCAAAGTCACTGAATTGCATGGAATACAACCCGAGGCAGAATTTTTGTCTAGACCTTTCAGCAAACTTTATTTAGCCAGCTTCAGTTTCTAACCAGAGCCCTCACTGTATGGAAGCCACATATGGCTCTTGTGTATCTGTGAGTCCTTCTTGCCTGATGCTTATGTTTTATTATTCCAATAGTAGCTCAATCAAGTCAGTTTCAAGCAAGCCTGCCAAGCCAGAAGAAGTACAGGTCATTATGTCAAAATTATACCATGGATTCTCATGTACAATACTACCCACAGTGTAGTTTGCCAGGGTGTGGCAGACAAGCTCATTTATATAGATAGTACTTGTTGGTGATGAAATATTCCTCGTAAAATAATAAAAGAAACAAGTGAACACGCTGCAGCAATAGGAAGAAATCTGCAGATGATTTGTATGCAAAACAAGAAAGAATACTTCCACTTGCTTCTCAGATTACTGTCTGCTTGCTCTGAACTAGCTCACTCCTTTTACTCCTCCCTTTTTTCTCTTCAAGTTGTTGTACAAGTTGGCTGAGCACTTTACCATGCTAAATTCTGATATTTGTGCAAGTGGACTGAATACTGGCTGTGCATATTTGTGCACTAGAAACTGAACTTCAACAGCCCTTTTGACTGTTGAAAAGATGTATTGTGTATATATGGAGAAGGAATAATTATGGGGCTTCCTTGCTGTTTATACTTGTTCTCTCTTCCTTTTTTAATTTTATGCATTCACTGATTGTTGTCACAATCATATTTCTTCTATGTGATAAAAAAATACAAAGAAATGTATTTCATATCTCCTTCAGCACCTCATCTTACAGCCTTACATATTTTACATCTTTTGAATACTTAAAACTAAGTGCACAGTTCACATATCCTGTCCTCCCCACACAGATTTGGTTGATCTCATATATACACCCACTTACACTGGACTTCACAAGCATCATGACAGATAGCAGGACAATTTGGAATATGATGATCTTTCTGGCTTATTCCATTACTTTCTTTTCCTTGATGATGATTTTAAGAGAGATACTTCTTCCTCTGGGCTCACAAATCTCATTATTTCTTTGTATGGAGAAGTGGCCTTGTGTGCTCAATCACTTCCTTTCTATGAGAAATTCATTAGACATAGATAGAGTCACTCATGGTATTTTTTAAATTCTGTTGAACATGTATTTCTGACAAATGCTACGTGTTCACTCCAAGGCATGATGCAGTGTTAGTCATCTTTATGTATTCATACTAAAAATAGTCAACCCCACAGCCAACTACCTCTGTGTTAGTGGAAGCCAGCTCTGTGACTGTGGAGGGGTGACTAACTCCTAGAGCAAACATTCTCCAGAATGCCTCCGCTTACTCAGTTTAGCTGGGACATTTCCTCCACTCTCTACATGATTAATGTTCTAACCATTGTCTTCAACATTAGCTTTGTATTGACAATGGTAATGAGAAACACTTAGTGTGAAACTTTGTTCCAAATTTAAAATATGCTCTTTAGCAAGTTAAAGGGGATATCTTTATTGTTTGTACTGCCTCATGTTCCATTTTTGCTAAAGCACATGAGATCAAAGAGTGCCCTAAGGCATTTTACATCACTGCTACAGTTTATAAACTGTGTGTTGGCCATTAACTAACAACAATTGATTGCTGTCAGATTTCACTAGACATCACAGAAGGGGTCAAACCGATAAAATATTTTACAAGATTTTACTTTACAAGTACCTTACAAGAGAATGTGAGAATCTTCCTGGTAGCAGAGAAGGAAACTGTTACAGACTTTTCTATTCTGGACTAAGTCAGATCTCTGCAATGCCAAATAATGGTTACAGTTAGCAACAAAGTGTACATTGTCATGCCTCTTATATGTATATGCATGTTTTTATACAGCCACAGATACATTTGTTTATGTGTAAAATATTTCAGTGTCAATATATACATATTACTGGTAATTAAAAGGATGTATGGACAAAAACTGACACATGCCATTTCCAGCTCTTATTTTTGCAAACTACATTCCAAGTCCTAGTTCTGAACTTAGCACTCTAAGTCACTCTTTAACTGAAAAATATTTTCAGAAACCAGGCAAGCATATGTCAAGACAAGGTATTAACAACAGTTAGAAAGAAAACACCAGTTTGAATTTTCATCTATAAATTGAAACATTGCTGTGTCCAAGTCTGGGCCTCTTGTTTCCAGTGTTCAAGAAACAACTGGATGTGGCACTTAGCACTGAGTGCTATTTGACAAGTTGGGGACTGGTCAAAGGTTGGACTCTATGATCTTGGTGTTTTCCAACCTAAATGATTCTGTGATTCTGTAATACATAAAAATGGTAAGTTCAGAGGAAATATATCAGAAGCTATCCCACAGTTGTTTTGATGAAGTGTGGTTAAAAAGATGAAAGAATTGAGATTTCAATCCTTGTGTTTAAAGCTAAGTACTTGTTTTGTTATTATATTACTATTTGATGAAAATTTGGACATGACCCAACAGTGTGTGCTCACAGCCCAGAAGGACAGGCACATCTCAGGCTGCCCCAAAAGCAGCATGGACAGCTGGCCAGGGTGAGGGAGGGAATTCTGCACCTCTACTCTGCCCTTGTAAGAGTGCAGAATGTCCTACCTGGAATGCTGCACCCAGCTCTGGTGTCCTCAGCATAAGAATGATGTGAACCTGTTGGACAGAATTCCATGAAGATGGCCAAGGGTCTGGAGCACCTCTCCAGGCTGAGAGAGCTGAACTTGCTTTCTCTTGGAGAAGCCTTCAAGAGATTTTACAGCACCTTCCAGTATCTAAAGAGGGATTATAAAATGCCCCTTTAGAGATTAGTGGAGAGAATTTTTATACAGGCAGATAATGACAGGAAAGGGTTTTAAACTGAAAGAGGGCAAATTTAGAGTAGAGGTTAGGAAGAAATTCTTTACTCAAGGGATGGTGAAGCACTGGAACAGGTTGCCTGGAGAGACTGTGGGTGTCCCATGCCTGGAAGTGTTTTGAGGCAGGTTAGATGGGGCTTTAAGCAACCTGATGTAGTGTATGGCATCTCTGCCTGTGGCAGGGGGCTTGGAATGAGATGATCCTCAAGGCTCTTTCCAACCCATTATCTTGTTCAATGATTCTGTGATTCTGTTTGAAATGAAGGCTTGTCTGCTCCCTGAATCTTGGACATTTTCCTTTCAGAATTTAAACAGAGGTGACAAGAAACTGTGGTTAATTTCTTTTATTTCAGTACGAGTAATTCTAAAAGCAGCTATCTCCACAAAGACCTCAGAAATTAACAAGTAATGCTCTTACTGAATATTCAAAGTAATTATATTTTATTGTTTCTGAATGTACTTTCTATCAAGGACACACCACTCTTGACTAGTTTCCTGTCTGCTCTTTACACACCACAGATCTAGAACAATATTAGCATGAAAAACAGAAATAACATCAAGGGGCATTTTATACAAAACAAATTACTTGCTTTTACCTCACTGACTTCCCTGACTGTCTTAATAAATAATACTCTGGCTCCCATTCAATTCCCTGCTTGCAGTACTAAAAATTATGACAGAGACACTGTTTCAATGTGTGTACTGAAAAAGAGAGATACATGCTCAAGCAGAAAAAAAAAGGAGAGGGGTAGATCAGTCTTTAGCTATCTAAAAAGAAATAATTTCATTTCTAATCTGGCCTTGGAAAAGAGGTGCAAAAATATCTCTCATCTGGTGTGTGCAACAGTTTTAAAGTAGTATACTCTAGAGGATCAAATTATTCAGGCAGCTGAATGAGAGGCAAAACAAGAGCCAAGGATTTTGAATAAATACTACAGCTGTGGGAAATGAGTTGCAGAAATAAAAGGAGGAGGGACCAGCTAGTTTTGAGAGTAATAATAAGCATATGAAATCTAAAGGAAACAGAGCAAAACTGAGTCTGATTTAACCTTAAATAACTTCATTGAGTTCATTAGAGTTCCATAGGGTACTGAATACATCATCTCAGAAATTGATTGGTATATGATGGCTGTGAATAAGAGAGGGGATTCTGCAGAAATACCAGTCCTTTTGTCTTAAGGTTTTTATATTATACTATTTCAGAAAACTTGGAAATGACAGACTCTGAGTGGTAGCTAGGGCCAACAGTATTGCAAGCAGGTGTTACACAACTCCCCAGCTCCCCCAGCTCCAGGGCTCTGCCTTCATCCACAACTCCTCTGCTGCTCTCAGTTTGGATCATTCTATGCTGTTCATTTTGTGATGAGCTGGGTAGTGCTTTTGTTTCGCATACAGATGTGCAGCACTGACTAGAAACAGATCTCAAGATTGTTTCCACTCTAGGTATCTTGGCCTTTTGTCAGAGCTTTTCTGTTTTTCCATGCTTTTCAGTCCTCTGTGTTTGTAAGTTAAAAATAAAATGGGCTGAGCCACCCAAAAGTAATTCGCCACTAGGGATTGTTTCTGCTTCTGCAATTCTGTTCTGTGCACCCTTCCTGTTGACTTTGCTGCTTTGGATCTCCCAAGTTAAGTCTCTTATTGCCAGGGAAAAGATTTTGTTGTTCTCCATGAGTTTTTCCTTCCCACCTTCCCCATGAATGTTTGGGCATGACTAGCAGATGAGTATTGCTTCATCAGGAGTCTTGCCTCCTGTCTGTCAGAAAAAGAATGCATTTCTATCTTCAGCCAAAAGGCAGAAAAACCAATAATGAATCCTAATTCGCAAGGAAACTGTTTTATTTAAGATAAATTGTGTCTGAAAATATACACACAGCAGCAACTGTGACCTCCTGTATCAGTCCTAAGTTTCTCTCTGCCTCGGCAATCCATCTGAAGTGGCTCTTCAAAGTTTCACCTGATTTAATTATTTCCTATGAGCTTCTACTCAGTTTTTCTTAGCTTTACTGGATATGAAAGACTGAAACCTGAGATTAACCCAAAGAAGGAGGCCTACCACTCAGAAATATCAAGAACTACATAGGCTTATTTTCAGCATTCCTTTACCTAATGTTAAATCAAAAAGATGGAAACTCTGCCAATCCCACCCCCACTTTCTTGTTCAAAGGACTCCTTGGTCACAATCTTGAAGTTCTTAGATGCATTGTGTTTGCTTTTTGCATACAGGTCAAACCAGGTCCACCTCTCCTTCTAACTACTATTATCAGCCCTAAATACTGACAGTTCAATACATTTGGCACTCAGGGGAGGGGTCAGCCTTGTGGTGGGGTACCCACCAAAGCCACTCTGCCATTCACCTCCTCAGCTGGATAGGGAAGAGGAAATACAATGAAAGTCTCATGGGTTGAGATAAGGACAGAGAGAGATCACTTACCAATTTCTGTCATAGGCAAAGCAGAGTTCAGCTGGGAGAAATTAGTTTGATTTACTAACAAGCAAATCAGAGTAGGGTAGTGAGAAATAAAACCAAGCCTTAAACCATGTTCCCTCCACTCCTCCCTTCTTCCAGGACCTAACTTCCTACCCAAATTCTGTACCTCCTCCCCACAAGCGGCAGTGGGGGTGGGAAATGGAGGCTGCAGTCAGTTCATCACACATTGCCTTTGCCACTTCTTCCTACACAGGGGGAGTTCCTCACATGCTTCCCTTGCTTCACCATGGGGTCCTTCCTCCAGGAGACAGTTCTCCATAATCTTCTCCAATGTGAGTCCTTCCTCCAGGCTGCAGTTCTTCAGAAACCAGGCTGCAGAATTTCTCCACTATGGATTTCCCACAGGATCACAGTCCCCTTCAGGCACCCACCTGCACCATTATGGTGCTCTCTGCACACTGCAGGTGGATATGTGCTCCACTGTGGCCTCCACGGGCTGCAGGGGCAAAGCTGCCCCACCATGGTCTTCTGCATGGGCTGTAGGGGCATCTCTGCTCTGGCACTTCCTTCCCTTCCTTCCTCACTGATCTTGGTGTCTGCAAAGCTGTTCCTCTCACATGTTCTCACTCCCTTCTCCTGGGTGCTGCTGTGCTGTGCAGCAGAGTTCCTAACCCTGTAATGCCCAAGGTGCTAACACCATTGCTGATGGGCTCAGCCTTGGCCAGCAGTGGATCCATCCTGGAGCCACCTGGCATTGGCTCTGTTGGACATGGGGGGAACTTCTGGCAGCTTCTCATAAAAACCATTCCAGTAGACCTCTGCTACCAAAATCGTGCCACATAAAACAAATACAAGCACAAAAAACAAATTAAACTAGAGGAAAGGGTAAAGCAAAATATTTTCTACTTATCATCCACATTTATTGAAGAATAAAATTCTGAGGAATCATGATCTAGAAAGAACTTTTTTCTCACCTGACCTGTTTATCTTCTGCAGTAAACTGCTGCATTTACTCACCTGAGCTGTATTTTCTATAGTAACAGTAGTATTAGGACCTTAGGCAGTAGGCAAAATAAGCAGTTGTAAAGAAGATCTTTTCAAGAAGAACCAGCAATCCAAGATGTTTGTCAGAAAGGGTGGGGAAAAACATGAGGGAAGCAAAGCAGTATTTGGTGCAGCATCCTTCCAAAGCATATAATTGCAGTTACCTATTCTCATGAAATAGAGACTAAATCCATCAAAATAATGAATATACAGAGCTTTTAGGTTCTTACATGCTTAAATGCAGAAATACTTCATCATTTTTTACTATGGTTAATTGAAAAAAGTTGTGAATATACTTGGAAAGCCAACAGATGGCTTCCAGCCACTGGATTCTTCCACACATCCTGTGACTCTGACCATTTTTAATTACAGGTGTCTTTATAAAGCTTTCTATCATGACTTTGGGAGAAGGCCAAATTATCAATTGTATCTTTTCTTCCTTCCAGGGGCTTCTGTCCCAAATCTGGAGGTGGTCAGTGTTTTAGTAGACATTATCAGTTTCTGCCTGGCAGGAAGGAAGGAGAAGCTTGTATCACATGAATGAAAGATAATTATAAGAACTTTATTTAAATTTTTTTTAAAGGAATAAATGTAGGGCTTATTTTGTTGTTCTTTCTTATGCTGCCATTTCAAATATTTTTATGGAATTATTCTTAGAGCACATACACATATATACACTGAAGAAGTTCACAGTCCACACATGAGAATTTGTTCATGGATCTCAAAAAAAAGAGGGAAAATACTACTCTCACATCTGGCAGTCATTTGTTCATCATAGAACTGTGTATCTGAAAGCATTGCATAATAGGTATGCAGGGCCAAAATCATCCTGGGTGTAACAGTACTGACGTCAATTCCCTTACACCACGAAAGAATTTTTTGTGTAGAATGCAAACTGTTTTCATGAAAGACAGAGAAACACTTCAGTATGGATGCTTCTTGACTTTATTTTCTTTAAACAGCTGTCAGCTGGTAGACATTGGCTTGCTGGCCAATTGCAATAAGTGGCATGGACCATGAAAAGGCAAAAAGGAGAATGGGTATGGAGAGTAAAACAATTGGTATTGAGGATTTGAAATGCTATGTGCTGTATGTAAGGGATGCTATTTCAGACTGTGTCTAGAATGGTCACTTGAATTGTGAATGTGCTGTAAACTAGAAAACACAGGGTATGTTCCTGAAATACCTAAGATTTTTCCATAACTAACATGCTTGGATCTGCTAGAAACATGAATCATTTCCTACTAACAAAGAATAAATTTTTTAGACATACCTACGTGACTTAAAAAGCAGAAGAACTTTTTAAAAAAAAAAAAAATGTAGCAGCAATTTGCAATTCTTGTGTTGTCACTTAGATTTTAAATCTCCAAGTACATTTCCTCTCTTGTTTTCAAGGTGGCTGATTCTTGGAGCACTCCCCAACTCACAGTGTTAAAAACAGGCAGACTCCTTCAGCTGACACTTGAATTTACCTCCTGCTTTCTTCTGTTGTGGCTTAGGAACCATTCTACTAGCAGGGAAGCAGGAAGGGAAATTTCTTGCAGAAAGGTCATGAAAAATGGCAAAAATTAATGTCTGTAAGTACTGACTGATGGCTGTCAAACTGATATTTCTCTAAGTTTTGTGATGTTGAATTTGATTTTGAAATCTAGAGGATTTTTTTGGGTGATCCTCTGTGTCCTAAGAAAGGCACATGTTGTACATCTTCCAAAAGCAACAATTCAGATTATCAAAAAAATTACCATTGAACATAAGACATTATAAATGTTTAGGCTTTGCATATTAAGAGTCCTCATACATAGTAAGATTATATGAACTCTCATTAATTACACATCTCTGTAAACCTTAGATTCAAAATTTCATGGTACCTTTGTGGCATCAGTGCAACAAATGGAATCTTTTATATAAACAGAACTTTACCCTTAGCTCAAAATCAATTAAAATTGCTTCACAGATCACTTATGCTTTTTCAAGTAAAGTCTGTAATTTACAAACTGTATCTGTCTGTAATTTTCTAACTGCATTGTCCTGCACAGAGGAAACAGCATGACACAGCTTCCTCCCTTATTCCTCTGTGTCTTTGGGCTCCTGACTCTGCTCAAAAGGAATTCCTGAACTTCCCTGAACAGTCTGCATTTGCTGCTGATACTTACAGTAGACACAAAACTAAGAACAGATCATGCCAGTCACAGCTTAACCTAAAATACTAAATCAGGTCCTTTCAGCTAGGAATACTACCACTTTAAAAAAGTTTGTGTTGTTTTTTTTTTAAGTTATACAGCTCTTTCTTAGAGAATTATAATATTAAATGTATCTGCTGAATAACTTCTGTGTGGATTTTTAAACTTACAGCGTTCTCTCTTTGATTCTATTTAGTGGGAACAGGATCATGATACAGGATCTAGAGGACACATACATTTTTAAACATACACATACAAATATTTTAAAAATATATTATGTATATAAACTATATATATCCCTTATAAATTTTACATTGCAGTTGGGTATGAATTTCCATTTTTTATATTGTTCAGCTAGTTTGCTTCAAGAGAAACTGAACTAAATTGAACTACATCAGTATAAACTAGCTGCTAGAAAATAAAAGGAAAAATCTGTGTATGTGCATATGCATAGATTTGAATTAAGACTTTTATTATTTCTTTATTTGAGCAATTTCAGGCTGAAAAAAAATCAACGTTTGCAACTTCAAACACAAAACGTCAAATAACATCCTTAGTCCAGTCACAGTTAACCACATAGTGACTAAATATAGCATCAGCTAGTCTTCAGGATGTGTCCACAATAACAGATTACTCAAAATATTCTGCTGCTATTCCTTACCTAATATTATGTCTACAACAAAATGTGGAAGTTTAAAATACCTCTGTAATTATGGTAAACAGACAACAATCACTGAAATTGCAGAGTGCTGTACACTGTTCCTAACCTACAGGCTGTATATAGAAAACTAAACTAAACAATTCTGCCTACCACTAGTAGCCAAATGCATACTGAATTCCAGGTGTTGGTGAAGCACAGGGGAATCATATTTTGAGTGAGATATAAATTCCAATCCTGATTTTTGTTAAGATTTTTAGATTATTTCTAATTATGAACAATTAGTGTATGTTTCCTTACTAAGGAAATTCTACAAATTCTCCATGTTGAGAATTTTCACAGGTGTCTTAAAACGTAGAAGTCGTCAGAAAAATGACACTATTTCCTCTTGCTCCTTTACTTTGAAACGGGGAAATTACTCAATGTCCAGAACCTTTATTCAGGTTAACCCAATAGCGCAAGCCGAATTCCTGTTGGAACCGAATGCAGAGAGCAGCAGGTATCTTTAAGTGTTTTGAGGAAAGCAGCTCTGATTTCCGGGCAGGGCTCCCACCCCTCCCTGCCTGCGACCCCTCCTGCCCTGCTGCTTACGTACTGCAGCCTTTGAGGGAGAGCAGGAAGAGGCGAATCAAAGAAGCAGCTGTTCTCTGAATCACAATCCTCTCTGGATTTCTCTATTAAAAAAAAATATATAAAAATAGTAGAAAGATAAGACTGAGAAGCATAGCATTCCTGGAAGCCACCTCTGCAGCTGCTACCGAGAAGCTCAGCAGCACGGTGATAAAGATGGATGCAAGAGCACACAAAGTCTTTTCTTTACAGACTGAGGGTCTTTCACTTGGGCTTGTACAGTCTGCAGGGCTGGATAGCTACAAATTCAGACTCATCTGTTAGAAGCTGCCTTAGTTTGGCTCCAGAAGCTTTCCTTCTATCACACCCTGAGTAAAGACTTCCCAAGCCCACTTTCAATATTTTCAAAGTTTGTAATTAAGAATCAGCTCTTTGCTATTCAAATATATACACCCATTTTTATTCTATTTGTTTCCTGGCCTAAATGAGCATGTAGAGGCCAAAATCTAATATCAACACCCTGTAAGCAGATTTCTATCAAGACACCTATGAAAATTTTATAGATTTGAATAATGGTTCAAATTCAAGAAAATATTTCTTTGTTTCATTTTAGAAAGATCAACTTGAACTGTATTTTTCTGAATGCAGATTATCTGTTTCTTTACTACGTCAAATGCTTTTTCAATTGAGCTGTAAGATGTTCTGAATTTCAAAATAAACTTTCTTTCATTTTTCATATAACAGATGAATTAAACCATTTCTTTAAAGATACTCTCAAGATAATTGTAAAATAGCCAAAAATCAGAGCCATTTGTGGCACCTGAAATGATTAGAAACACGACTGAAACTATAATCAATAAGTATGGTTCAAGTTTTCTGGCCAGAGACCTGACTTTTTGTTCAGGCTTTGCTTGGAATTTTATCAGCAATTAGAGGTCTTAGCAACAGCTAAGATCATAAAATCATAGAAATCATGAGTTGGAAGAGACACACAAGGGTCATTTTCTCCATCTCCTGGCCTTGTACTGGACACCCCAAGAGTCACACCCTGAGAGCAGTGTACAGACACTTGAGCTCTGCCAGGCTGGTGCTGTGACCACTGCCCTGGGGAGCTTCTTCCAGTGCCCAAACACCCTCTGGGTGACAAACCTTTTCCTAATATCTAACCTAAATCTCTCCTGCCACAGCTTCAGGTCATCCCTTGGGTCCTGTCACTGGTCACCAGTGAGAAGAAATCAATGTCAGCCCCACCACTTTTCCTGATGAGGAAGTTGCAGACAGCCATGAAGTCTCCCCAGAGCCTCTTTTTCTTCAGGCTGAACAAGCCAAGTTGTACAGATGCTCCACATGTGTCTTCCTCTCTAGACCCTTCAGCAGCTTCACAGGCCTCCTTTGGACCCTCTCTAATAGCTCTATATCCTTTTTATATTGTAGTGCCCAAAGATGCACACAGCAAAATGAATATAAGCATTCCTATACTATTAGAATCATAAACATGCTCTTCAGACATTAAATTGTACTCAAAATTGAGAAGTACATTCATTCACAACTGATCGATTTCCGTTCCAGTTCCTGAAAGCTTCTTACACTTAATTCCTTCTCTCAGCTGCTATTTCCCTTATGCTATTTAGAGAAACAAAAAACAGACAACAAAACAAACAAACAAAAATTAAAAAGAAATCATTAATGACTCTCCTTCCTGGCTCATAGTTCCTTCTTTTCTTTCTGCCTTTACTGAAAAATCATATTCTGTGCAATCCTCTTGAAAACTAGACACTTAGACATTCCATAATTTATGTATCAGATACAGACTTACTCAGATTAATGGATATTAATATTCCCTATACTGCCACTTGTTATGCTCTTCCACAGTACAGCCACATGGTTCTGAAGTTTCACCTATACTTTTACATTTTCCCATTAAAATCTAGATTTTTTCCATCATCTAATACCTTTTTGTTAAAGGTATCCAGGAACGCCTTTCAGTAGGTCATTATGAAAAGAATTTCTGGAAAGTATATACTCAAACTGCAGGAGCAAGCTAATGGGTATTACACATCTAGTATAATAAATCCCTTCCACTTAATTTAGCAGTCTCTTTGGTCAAATTACATGACCCACCCCTGGAAGTGTTCAAGGTCAGATTGGATGGGGCTTTGAGCAACCTGGTCTAGTGAAAGGTGTGCCTGGTCATGGCAGAGAGGTTGGAACTGGATGCTTTTTAAGACCCCTTCCAACCCAAACCATTGTATGATTGTGTGATTGTGTCTCCTTGGAAAATATTTACTTTCCTTCAATGAAATAATACATGCATATGACTAATGGAAGCATCTACATTGCAGAATAGTCACAGTTTTGAGGGTATAGAACAGGATTTTATGTGTTGAGGACAGTCTGTCACTCACATTTCAGGTTTCCTGTGTCTGACATGAAACCAAAAAAGTGTGACCACAACTTACTTGAAACATGTTTGTGAACAACATGAAAAATGCATAGACCTCATTGGATAAGGGAGCTGCAACATCCCACCATTCAATTAAAAATGAAAGCATGATATGCAGAGAGTGATGAAGGTGGATATTTGGTACACCTTGTTGCTTTGTGCGTATTAAAAGTCACTGTGGAACCTTCAGAAACCTTTTCTCCTGTACACTGTGCTTTAAAGCACAGATGTTAATAAATTTCATAATGTAGAAGACAGTGAAAAAACATGTCTCTCTGCTCTGACGTTATTAAAATTATATTTTAATTTCCCATTCTGGTAATTTCTGTAGCCTTTTCCCATATATTTTGCATCTGGTACTAATATGGGCAGAAAAAAGGACTTTCCAACAAGTTTAGTTTGTGACCTTGGATGACACTTTACATTACATAAAGTGTGAAAACAGACCTAGTTAATTACTTAAAACATTTGTTCTCTTGATTAAACATTTCATGAATACATGACTTTAATTTTCATTTTAACTTGGGCTTCTGAATGGAAAAGTCACTATTGAAAAAGAGCTCAGATGCCTGACTTGGAGATTTTCTGATCATCCTTTGTTAGCTTTAGCATAAAAAAAAAATGAAGCACACATTCCTGTAATACTTCATCAAGTTCTGACTAACAGAAAATCAGAAATGTTCTGAAATGTGCAATTACAAACAGGCATAAACTCTGAGACATTTTTGTGGTTTCAGAGAAAACTGACTTAAGTACATACGTCTGGAAAGTCCCACCAAGAAGCCACTTCTGTATTTTCAGGAAATTAAACAAAAAGGCCTACTGCAATTTTTTTATTGTCATTCATTTATTTATTTTAAGCCACATAATAAGAAATTTGTAATCATAGGTGCAGTATTTAGACCACAAATAAATTTTTTAAGATAAAAGAATTGTTTCTATAAACAACTGTTCTCAAAAATTTTGAGACCAATGCTCTAATGGTCTTATATTCTGTGAGACTGTGAATAGTGGGAGGGCTCAAAGCTTTTTTGTAGCTATGGAACCAAGTCATGATTACAGTCATTCTCTTAAATACTTTGTTTTTACTTCCTTTTTCTGGAATGACCCACAGAGACTACTGGACAAATGAAAAGTAATAGCATATGCCAGAAGATGCCTCTGAAAAGTCTTGATTAAAAGGATGACTGGAAGAGCAGTATCCTGAATTATACTCTGAATTGCTACTCTTGAGCATAAGAACAGCTGTACTAAATCTGAAGGACCTTGTAGCCCCACATCCTGTCCCCAGCACTGGACAAGAGCAGGGACCTGCAGAAAAGTATGAGAAGAGGAAGACTATTATTGTCAAGATCCTAATGACCAGCAGTTTGGAATTCAGAAATTTCTTTATATAAGAGCCTTGGGTTTGTCTAACCCCTTATTCTGTCACCAAAAATATCCATAACTAGAAATATAAAATCCAGTAAAAGGGGATTGAACATACACTTTCCCAGTCTATTGATTCTTCCAGATTTGAAGATTTCCTAATCCTGATACCCTTTGTGCAATAATCCACCAACAGGTCTGTCTCCCAGTTAGACAACCTTTCCCTGAAATGCTGTAAATTGCCAAAACTCACAATGTCCTTTGGTAAAAAGTTTCACAACTCTCCTACCTTTTTTTGTTTGAATTTTACTGCCATAGCTTAATTTGATGGTCACTACTTGCAGCTGATAGAGACTGCAAAAATTGTTCCATGTTAATAATTGTTAGAAGGATTAAAATTTCAGTCAGGGGGATTCTGATGTTGCTCAGAACCACATTTCCCTTTTTCAAAAAGTAAATGTCTTCATCATGCCTACTCTCTACATTGGCAAAAAGGAAAGTATTTTTCCCTTTTTCAGGAAAGTTTACCAGATCAAAGGTTCCCTCAGAGTTTCTGGATTTCAGCTGCACTTTCTGTCTAAAGCCCCTGGCAATCCAGAATCCAGGCAGAAGGCAGTTGAAGGATTTCAATCATGAGTAAAGAATCCTCTTCCAATCCTGAGAAAACAGATAAGGAAACCTGGAAGCCAGACTTCTTGTAATAATGCAGATATCAGACAATTAGAGACTCTCAGCTGCCAAATTGAAGGCTGATCATTCAGGATACTTCAACTCTGTCCCAGATGGTGTCTGAGCAATATTGCAAAGTTGTGAGACTCAGAGTAAGCCCTAAGCTGCACAATTAGTGGTCACAACAGAGGGATCACAAGTTGAAGCTTAAATGGAAAGTATCTGTTTCACATCATTGCTGTTCAATCTTTGCATCTTTGTGATGAGAAAAAAGATAAATTCTACAGGACTAACAGAGAATGGAAGGAAACAGGAATATTTTTCATACTAGCATAGTAAGTACTGTAGTTCTGTCATATTTGTGCCATTGAAAGAGTGATGAGTTCATTTGTACAATCACAGCACAGGAATTGTACAATTCCACAGCACATTGTGGAATGTCCAGCAGTTAAAGACACCATTCTTTGTTCAGCAGCTTCTTTGGTGTTGTGAAAGCATCTGTATTCTGACAATGCAGGGTGCCTTTTCTTATCACTACCTTACACTTTGTTTTTGTTTTCTATTTTTAGGACAAAGTCCCCAGATGTCTTACCTTACTAAATGTAGAATGTGCTGTAGAGTAGTCATTTTTGTGAGGGTTTAATTCTGAAGAATGTATGCAGTGATGTGAACTTACAGGAGAGCCATCCTGTCATCCTGCATCCTGCTACTCCCACACACAGCACAGTGCTGTGTGCAGTGTCACAGCCTTACCTGGCACAAGCCTCCAACGTGACAAGACATGACAGCTGAGCTTGCAACACCACCATGCTCCAGTGAGATACTAGGGCTTCTTATGCACAGTGACATGCTGATAAACTCTTAATTAGCTGCTGTTTATGAGTGTCTGCTTCTCCTGCAGATCCTAATTCACTTGCCTCTGCCTATACTATGTCTTTATGTGCCAAATATGGATTATATTGCAACTGGTATCCTCTTGTGTGTGCCTATACAAAGGATGATTAGCTGTAAAGCCTTCTGTGAGACATTTTATATGGAAAACTTCTCACAAAATATATCGGGTTGCACCAGACAGCTGCCTAAATTCTGGAATTAATATATGCTAACCACTTATATGCCAAGATTGCCATTCGAAGTTACTTGTAACTGTATCCACTAAAGCAAAAAAACTCTTTGGCAAGTAACATTTTTCTGTCTCCCTGTTGCCCTGGTACTCAACATTATACCAGCCCAGCACAAGGGTGTCATTATGCTTTTTCTCATGCTACCACTCTCTGTGGTCTACTGTGCTGTCACTCAAAATTTTAGATGTCTGTTTCTAATTGAATACTTCCTTCTGTGATAACAAAGGTGATTCATATAGTGATATAATGTCCTAAATACCATAGGGTGTTTTTCAGAACACACTAGACATTTTCGATTTAATGCCGCTAAATACTGTTCTTTAATTACACATGCTTTTCTCAAAAGGGGTTTAAAAAAGACAGTGAGGACTGCAAATAATACGATCTATAAAGAGATCTATGTGAGAAAGATATAAAGATATAACTACAAACTCTTTTCTTTGCTCTGGAATCAGTGAAGGCATTCCTGACACCACTCCTTTTGTGACAGTATGTATATTCTGTGGTGCCTTCCCTCTTCCAAAGACACAAGACATTCTTTTAGAACATGTTCTTCATTAAAGATGCTGAATAAAATTAGGCTGCACTTGGAAGCAGATACCTGTTATATGCTGTCTTTGAGCAGCAATGAGCACAGTTGAACTCTGTGCTTCTGTTGGAGTCCTTTGTCACTCCCACAGTAAAAATAGAATGACTGTGCTGAGTAGATGTGACCTCAACTTTTCTTATATTGGGGTTTTTTTTCATTATTTACACCTGTATTTAGATTTCACTCTATTTTAAACTGCTCTGTCATGGGTAAAAATTTATGTTTCCCCACCCTGTCTTTTAATTGCATCCAAATCAAGCTTGTAAAAAACAGAACCTTGTAGAGCAAAATAGGGATAAACAGCCCAGGCTATTTCACTACAACAAAATTTTTTTTCCCTCTTCAGATACCAAGAGGCTTTATATGTGAAGCTAGAGTGTGACCTTATCTCTAAAAATTCACAAACATGCTGAAGTCTTGATTCCCTGCCACTTTAGGTTTAACAAAGTAAAAAGAGTTACAAATTACCCTTGTGGCTTGCTACTTAATTTATCTATCCAGTTATTCCTCTCAGAACTTGCAAGGATGGGTAAAAATAATATTCACCTTACTTTGCCACCTACCAATGTTGCCCTTTTTTACCTCCCTGAGCTTTTCCTTGTCTGATGGACATGGGAGTGACAGCAGAAGTTCCTTAGTTTGGCTGCCAAATCCTCTTTTCTTGTGGGAGTTGGGAAACCTGCTAGTAAAGGCACCTTCTGCATATTCAAATTTGAAGGTCATTGTCTGGCTTTGTGCTACCACTTGTGCAGTAAGCTCAGTGCTGATAATACAGGATCCCTTTTTGAAGCTTTAACCCTAAAAGACACCATTTCCATTTGGCAGTAGTTTCTGATTCACATGTTCACTGAAGACAGGCTTCCTCTTTTGAGAACTGGAGGAAACTAGATTTGTCATTTGAAATGTCAGCAGCTTTTACATAGAAAAAAAAAAAAAAGATGGGAAGTAAAGCCAATGAATTATTTGTACTTCTATCATAACACTGGTAAGATCTCTGAAAACAGGAACAAGAACAGGTCTTGGAATATTTTAAGCGTGGTGCCAAATTAGTTCCAACCTGTATCTATTAAAAAGTAGAAGTCAGCAGGAACATAAAATACTGTTGATTTATGTTCCTTAATCTCTTCCCAATGCCATATTACTCTCATTGTACAGTTGGCTTTACAAGCTCCAGCAAAGGACTGGCAACACCAAAGGCTATGGAAAGCCCTGTGTACACATGTAGAGAAAAGGAATGTTGTCTCCTTAAATAGCAATCTTATTTATTTCTCTCAGTGTGAGATTGGAAATGGTAACATACTCACCACTGTCAAAATACACTTTAAAAATAAAAATAAAAAAATTCAACACAAAATTTTCTTTTATAAATTATTTTACAAACAACTTAATAACATTATAATCACATGGACAGAAAATCAGTTTTTGCCAGAATAAAATTAATTACAAAATCTAAAACAGTATTTGCATATTCAAAAGCACAACCACATAATGAGAGTTCAAGGAGCCTCTGTGCAGGACAGTTTCTGATCTGTTGTCCATTAAAATGTGATCATTTGGCCTATATTCAGAAACTCTACCTTGAATCAGGTCAGCAGTCTGATGACTTCACCCATTACAATAACATTTCAGTGCATTCATCACAGGAGACTGAACATAAGACAGACAGACATTAAACTGAAGAATCAATAAAAATAAAATCTGTGGAAAATGTAGTCTGAGAGCATCACTAAAAACCCAAGGTGAATGAAATGTTTGTAGATGCAGGAGTGCCACGTGTTTGACACAGGATGACAGATGGGTAAAGGTGTGATTCACAAGCATTTACTGAGCAGAGAATTAATCTCAATATTACAAGCAAATTTGTGCTGCAGAGAAAATCTGAGAGAGACCATATGGCTTTAAGTCAGGAAAATAACAGGTTTGCTGCCTGCAAAAAAACCTCTCTTACTGAGGTATGTGGTTTTGATGGCAGATATAGCAAATGATTGGCACAATATAATAGAGTGTAATCTTAAGAACCACAGAATTATCCTACATTAGTGCAACATGCTTTTATTGTATGGGCTGAAGTTTCAGCCTGACTCTAACGGTTTGTGTCTATTTCTTTTTTAATATTCATTATTCATTTTTCATAAAAGATGTTTTGCCTGAAGCAATGTTTAATATATCATTCAATCTATCCACTAAATTTAGCTTTACTTATTTGGAGGAGAGATCCTAAAAGCAATTTATTTCCATCTGGAAATGTGAACAGTTAACAGGAAAATTCTGTTAGTTTTGTAATTAATTTCCTTTTATGGATGCAAAGGTCAAAAATGGAAAAAAATAATGTTTGAAAAATTTTGTACCATTTTGCAGATGAAATTACATTTCTCCACTCCACAACACTCAAAAAATATAAAAATAAAAATAAAAAAGGAAAAGGTTTGGGGAAATCACTTATGTCCTTATTCTAAATATACTCAATGTATACAGAGGAAAAAATATCTAACTGTATCCTATTAAGTATTCCTGGAAACTGGTGGTGACCTCTCACAAAGAGGAAACGCGTGGTAGGGGACAGAAGATGATGCAGTGGCTCCCAGAAGTCACACCTCAGCTGCACAGAGGAATCTATGCTGTGTGTTGACTGCAGGGCTAGCAGACAACAAGTGCACTCAGTCCTTTCCATGGAGAGCATCCACTCTGCTCCCTTGTGCAGCAACACACCCAGGGTGCAGTGGCAAAGGGCACCTGTGTCTTGGCTGAGAGCAGTGTGGGGCACAGGGGAGGGAGCAGAGCAGCCTCCTGCAGCACTGCTGTCCCCCTGTGCCACCCTTCCTGCCAGCCAGGAACCCCTCCCTCCCAGCCAGCCTCTCTGGCCACAGACCTGAGCAAATTACACGCGTGAAGTCCACGTTAATCACAGCCCTGCAGCCACAGAGACACAGCTTGTGATGCATCTTCTGGGCAGCTCACCCCAAGGCAGGCCAACCAGCTGAGGAAGTGAACAACAGTAATTCCCCTCACGACATTTGCATCCTCCTCCCAGTACTTCCTCCTGTTCCTCACTGCATCTTTTTTTTCTCAATACAGAACTTCAAATATATGCATGCATAATTCAATTCTGTATTACACAGCTGCTTCTGTGATTTTTCCTATCCTTTTTCAGTTTTAGCATGATTCTTGCTATATTTCTCGAATGAGGGACTAGAAAACAATAACAACAAAAACATATCTGAAGTGCTTCCTAGCAGTTCTTGCATTTCCATGATGACCTTCAGTCTTCTGTGTAGCTGTGGAGAGCCTTTATCTAGTTTCTCAAACTCTCTTTTGACCACTTCTATAAATCCAGTCATGGTACCAACTCAAGCGCATAACAGCAGTCCTAAGTGCCCCTAAATTACCTTCAGAAAATACCTGAGATGCCTCTCTTCCATTTACATGCCTGATTAAGTGCTTATTTGCTATGCAGAGCAAAGCTCTTGCTTTGAAAGTTCTGTTTACTTAACAATTATCTTTTTGAACTAGGGCAATGCTAGAGATTTCTACTCTGGTATTTCCAAATCCCTCCTTGGCATAGTTAATCAATCCAAAAGTCTTTTTCTTGTTTAAACAGAAGACTGGATTTATGAAGGCCACTAATCAAGTTTCTTTACTTGATGTTATAGTTCGAGTAGTCTCTGAATTTCTCATCTGTAATATGAAGACACTGACCCACAGTCCAGCTGAGCAGCTCTGCTCTACCCCAGTGAGACAAAACAGTTTTAATTGCTGATTGATAGGCTTTATAGAAAAAAAAAAAAAAATTCTTTTTGCTTTCTTCTGTAGCTTCAGCAGCTACAGAATGTTTGGCTTTCCCTTTTCCAAAGACTTGACATGAACAGCTCTCTGGGAGAAAGAGGTGTGTTCCTGTCAGATTCATCTCTGCCTGAAATGTGGAGTTTAAGCAGGGTCCTTTAACTTCTCTGAATGAAAAGTTTTTTCTTTGTTCACTCTTTGTTCTTTTTCAGAATCAGTTCACTTATAGGAGAACATGATCTGTTGCCTTCTGGTGTGACTGGATGTTATTTTAGCCCCCAAATTCAGTAAACACAAAGAATTTTTTTAGCTATGTTCACATCCCTCTCAAGATTGGCTCTCTTCTTAGTGATTTCAAGCATGCCTCAGTATTAGCCAATATATAAGGCAATACATATATATTTTCATTCTTCCAAGAATAGCCCTCTAAATAACCATAAATCAGTTATAGACTGATCTCAGCTGAGATCACAACTCAAAATTCCAAAACTCAGAGCAGACCCCAAAGTTTGAATCACTTCTATCTAAAATAATATAAAACCTCCATGAATGTGGCCTAAGTACTTCAACATAGACAGCTTCAGTTGTTTTCTGTCTCTGCTTAGCTGTTTTCATGGCCTCAATCTTGTCACCTTATCTTTCTCACACTCAATTTCTCCAGCTATAAAATGATGTTAAACTGTACTTCTTTCTAAAATATTATAAGATAAACTGGGGAATTTTTTCTGTAGTCATGGAGTTCTATTACAGTAAAGGTTGTACTGAATATAAGCAACAGATTAATGTGCCATTCATCACAGGTACAAAACCAAAACATTTTTCTGGATATCAAAAGTGACTGGACTGCAGTTGTTGCCCTCCAAGTAATAATCCATTTGTGAGTGACAGACATAGTTACTAGGTGATGTAAACATGGAGTATCTACTTCCAGTAAAATGGATACTCTTGCTCACCTTTAGTCTGTGATCTGGCATCAAAATTTAAAAGGTTTCCACATTTGGTATGCATGTTGGTAATATTAAGACTGGAATTTGTTATGGAAAGCATTATTTAACCAAAAAGTACATCCACTTTCAAAAGACAACATGCATTTCTGGCAGATGCTTCTCAATGCAGGACAGCAATGAATCTTAGTGCTTTGCACATGCAGGTTGTTGCCAATTATGTAAATAGGGTAGATAAGAAACTAGGGAATCTTAGACTAGGCAGTGCTCTTTACTAGGATAAATAATTCAACAAATATAGAAGTAATCAACCTTGGAAAGTTAGGTTTACTTAAAAAAAAAATACCACTTTTGCAGTAAACTCAGTTACCCAGTCCTTGCATCATCTTGCCTTACAAATTGTCCACATACTCATGCTGACCTAAATTACTGGTTTGTAATTGGACACAATCTTTGAAAAGTTTCTCATTTGGGACTGAACTTTTTATGACCTGCGTAGAAAACTGCTATTTGAGGAGGAAAAAAAGGAAGACCATAATTTGAGCTGATGAGTTCCGCTCATAGAGAGACAACAATTGATTTGGGAATTTAATTTATATAAAGACCATTCCAAAAAACATTTTACAAATACAACAACCATAGAATGCTTTTCTGCAGCTAAAGAGTTAAATCCAGCCCTTAAAAAGCATTTAAAGCACATTTCTGCACATTTTCTTTTGGCTTTCCTGTCCTTTCACACTTTCATGCATGAGATGCAAACCAAGTCCTCCACCTGGGATTTCTGTGCAAAAGTGAGGTCACCAGCCTTACTGCTGAAATTGGTTGGTTGTCCCAGTGATAAATTAGTGATTTGCTAAATAAAATCATTCTGTGCTGCAGATTTATTTGCCAGTGCTGGTCTTATGTATGTGGACAAAAAATCTGAAAGCATGTTTTTTGGTGTAGCCAAACAAATCTGAATTTGAACATGTCCAGTTTATAAACTGTCAGCTAGATCCAGATAAGCTCACTGTAGATAATATGTAGGTTTTGCCTACAAAGCAGGGGTGTAATGGGTCAGAGTTACTTCACTTACAACTTTTTCTTCAGAATGTTTTCTCAGTATGGTGTAGACAGTTGTTAAGATCAAAAATCTGCTCAGCAAAGTGTGACTCATATAAGCAATAGTTTGCTGCATCATCCATTTTTACAGTTGAAGGGCTTCACTTATTCTTCTTGCATAGCAATTGCACAAATGCAGCCTAAACTGGGTATAAAATGCTCCTAAATGTGGAGATGTTACTTTATACTCTTTGCACTCAGTTATTTCCAGTACAAATATTACTCACCATAAAGAGCAATGGCAAAGAGAGCTTGAAGAAGAAAATCCAGGGCACTGGATTCAGGTTCTATGACATACTCTATGGAATAAAACACACAAATTCACACACACACACACAAAAAGGTTATGTTGTTATTTATTTTTCAGCTTAGTTTTTTTATCATATTGCTTTGGGCCAAAGATTCTACTATTAGGGTTTAGAAATAACCTTACGTTTATTAAAAAAAGTAACTTATTTCAAACCAGTTACTAGTGTTAATTTTGCTTTAGAAAGAGCATGTTTTGAAAAACTTTCAACATGTTCACTCCATTAATTTTGTCACTAGCATATTATATGAGTTGCAAGTGCTTCTGGTAGTCATTACATAAGTCAAAACTTAGTTCCTTGTTTTTAATTGACTTATAAAATAGGAAGAATTAAATCATGTTTTGCAATATCAAAAGACCTTCATAAAAGTTTCATTACTGAAAGTAACTTCTATCTCTACTATGCCTTTTGCATAAAACCCCCAAGGGAATGTACAACTATTCTAAGATAAATCTTACAACCCTAGCATAAAATACTGATAATAATGGGGGCTCAGGGGTACAGAAAGAGCACTATAAGATATTAGATTCACTGCTCATCATTATTAACATCATCATAACAGCCAACACTGAGAAGAAAAAAAATTGAAAAGGACCTTGCATCTGCAAGTCTGCAAGAAAAACATCAAGGAACGTGCTGAGACCAGATTGGCTGGATTCAAACTTCCAGGTTTTTCAGACTTGTAACTCCATTCATCTCTGGAACAATTTTCAGTGCTGTAAATCTTCTGTCATAAATGTATATTTTATATTGGGCTATTTCAGTAGCAGTGATAGCAATAGTGATGTGTATTATTATTTTCTTCATGCACAAAACACCAATTTCTGAGCATCAAGAATACTCAAATGTCCCTGATCTCAGACCTGACAAAAGTTGGGTTACCAGACAAAAACTAACCTGTACTGATATCTATAGGTTACTGTGATTAATGAACTACCAAAACATAGCTTGGTTCTCTCATTTGTGTTGGAGAAAATTACTGTTTCAACTTCATTTAAAACTAAGCCTGTTACCAGCAGCAGCTTCTGTAGGATTTATTTCTTGAAAGCTTTAAAATAATGTTAAGAGAAATGCTAACACATAAGCAACTCAATGCTGCTCTTTAGGAAAGAGGAGTGACTAAGGTGGAGACTGACACATCAGAGTAAGAAAAACTTTTCTGTCTGCAAGTCTTTTCTTGAGGTGCAATGAGATTGTAAAGCTCCACTTTAGAAACACAGAACTGGTCGGGCATTAGTTCATAATATATTTTTGTTAAGTTATAGAATATGACTGTTTGTACTATGAAACTCCAAAATGGATTTTGAAGTTTTTTGGATATATTACCAGTCCAAAGTGGTTTTTATTCATTAATAAAACTAGTTAATCTATTTTTCATTCTTTAACCAAACTAAGCACTTCCTGAAACCCCTAGTAACTGTGCTACAGCACACAAACTCCTCTAATGAGCTTGCCCAAATCTACCTTAAGGGGACTAATTTGAACATTGCTATCCTCACTGTAAAAACCACAGTCACCACGCCTGTTCCATTATGGCAAAGCTGTAGATCCACCTATAGACACATATGGGGACAGCTTTTGGCTCACACTTAGGGTAGGTAACATTCTCTTTGTATGCAGCTGTCCTATCAAGTTACTCATTTACAGGTTATTTTACACCATTCTTCTCCATCTTCTATTCTATATGTGATATGTGTGTACAGAAAGACATACATTAAGATGAAAACTGGAAAGCACACATAAATATCCAACCCACAAAGGGCTTTCTAAATTCATAACACTTCTGTTTTATCAGTACAACCAATCTTACTGATCTTTGCTGGGAAGCAGAAGTACCAGGACAATAATATGACACACAGGGTTGTTTCCTGCCTGCTGAATGAAATATGGATTTAAAATTTAGGAAATATTTACTGTATATTTTAATATACTCAAATATATTTAAAGTCTTCTATACAGCAAGATAATTGTTAACTAAATGATCATGTTTCAGTTCATTGACATGTGTAATATTTGCATGATAAGGTGTTGTTATGTGCTTTGTTGACCCTCTTATACTCTGCTAGAGAATATGCCATGTAGAGTTAGTGAAAGAAATTATATGATTTTGCTTGTAATGTTTATTTTCTGTATTATCATCATACAATTTAGTTACTCTGATCAGTTGAGACCTGGCTGTTATTACACCCACACAGAGATAGGGCAAACATTTGGAATTATAATTGGTAATACTTTAACCACTTTACATGAAATTATAGGCAATACTTAAATTTCTCTCCAAACTTAGAATAATTTCAGCCTGGGAACATACTTTTTACTTCAAATTTGGGGGGCTTGTTTATTTTCCTCCCTAATAACCAGGGTTATTTATAAGTCATTTGAGTTCCTTTAAAAATCAGGCTTTTGTGTCCATATAGATTTGCTCTTGAATGTCTAATAAACAGTTTTGATTTGGAAATTAAAATTGGCAATTGATTAGACAGCTCTAGAGCACAGTATAGCTCCACACAGATGAGAGCTATTCTAATAGATTTTACTGAAATAAGGCAGTGCAAATTGCAGCTTATATACAAGCACCTTTCTTAAAGAGCTAAATGACAGCTTATATACAAGCTTATATACAATGCAGCTTATATACAAGCACCTTTCTTAGAGAGCTAAATGACAGACACTTGCTGTTTCATTGACTTGAACTTATTTGCAACCAATAACACAGATGTGATTAAAAAAATCTGAGTAGTAAAAATGCATTTGCTTAGATTTTTAATGGTTTGTTTGAGACCTAATCTTGATGTTGTTACATTTGCCTGTAAAATTCATGTAAACATCAACTGGAGGTTTAATCCTTTTGTGGATTAAAATGTTCTTGCCCATATATGAGTGGAGACATTAGCTATTGGTCTACCTGTAAAAAAAAACTGTATAACAATCATATCTGCCTGGCTCCTTCAATATTGATACTTGTGGTTCAGCAAAAGGGGAAACTATCTTTCACAAGACACAGCAGCCAATTACTGCTTTAGACTTACTGAATAATTCACTAAAAAATGAATACTGGAAGAAGTGTACTTAATGCTTTACTCAATTCTGAAAGTTTGATAAAAATGTGTTACTGGATCAAGCAGAAGCTTGGCACAAAATCTGATACGCCTTTTCTAAGAGGAAAATGCTCAAAAGGTCTTGAGTATTTTGATTACTAAATTGGCAATTGTGATTGCCTGGGGGAGTGGACAGGGGTAGAAACTGTTTTATTGAATGGATGAGAATTCTGAACACAGCAGGAAACACAATCTGCAATGCTTTCCAAAAATGCTGGTACTGATATTAAACATGTATGCCTCATCCCACTTGAGTAATAAGAGTACTGTGACTTAAATTTATTTTTCATAGTGGGAAAAAACACATCCCACAGTGATAAAGCACTAGAATAACAATGAGACAACCTGGAGGATGAGCTGTGTGCTGTTCACTGTACACCTGTGCAGCAGTACCTGCCAGCCAGGTCCCATGGCCCCTCCATCCCATCCCTCTGCAATCCTGTGCCAAACTGAATCCCAGCAAAAAGACTGCTGGTAATGTAGCTGTACTGCATGACTCCCAAGCTGAAGTTCTAGCTCATGAGAACTAATGGCAATGGCATTAACCATTTAAGCACTATTTGAAAGACAAAACATGAATTCTAGCTCTTTTGTACTTTGTGCTCATTTTTCCTTCCTGATCCCAGAGGAACTGCAACAAAGGGTCTGTCTCTGTCTTCCAATATCCTTATTTTATAATCCAAGAGAATCTGGGATATAGAAAACACTTCTGCTCAGGGGGAAAATATCTCATCTGCATAACTGCAAGGTCCATCTCCTAGGACTTGCCTGGCCCAGTTCCCTAAATGTGGCAACTCCTACTACTTTTCCTGGACAAAGCTCAGCACAGTTTCATGCACGTGTCCCAGGAGCAGGAAGCTTACCCTGACCAAGAACACTTGAACCAACAACATGGTTTTACTACTGAATCTTTTTCAAGATCAAAAGTAAAATCATATTGCTTAAAGCCTTCCCCTGGGTGCCACAGGGCACCAGCCAATCTTACTGCACAGTAGGAAACACCCCACACTTTGTTGTCCTTCTCTCCATGGATTCTGTATCAAGCTACATTAGAAGGTGATGGGAAGTACAGCCTCTACTTGAATAATAAGGAAATGTTATGCAGTAGCCCTTGGTGATTTATTGTTCTTTAAAGAAAAATATGGGTAAAGAAGCCATCAAACAGTTCAACCAGGACAACACACTTCAAGTTGCATCTCTCTGTGTTTAGCAGATGACAAAGACATTGAACATCAAAAATGAAACCATATGGACTAAATTTTTCACCCACTCCATTCCCAGTTCCACTTTTTCTTGTGGCAAAGTCTGGTTTTGGTATTTGATCTGTTCTAGTCACCCATCCCATCCCTTTGATTAAATTAGTTCCATATGTAGATTTGTGTTTGTGAATTTTTTAATGTCAGATAGCATCTAATACTGCATCTCTTTCAAATGAGAGCAAGAAGAATGGGCATAAGTTGCATTTTATCAGTGGGTTTCCTACTGTCTTCTCAAAGAATGTAACACTTTTCTCCTCAGACTTCTCTCTTTTTTGCCTTATCTTCATGTATCTTGAAGAGTTCTTTGTGTGTTAGTTTCTTGTAGCTCACTCTACTCTTGAAAATACAAGGATTGTAAATAGAAAAAAAATAAAGAGATTAAAAAACAAAATAAAGATTTTTTAAAAAGCTGAAAAAAAAATCAAACTGCATTAAGAAAATAGCAACAGGCAAATGTGATCCCACACCATTTCCTAACTTGTGGTGTATGAGGAGGCAGTGATGGATTTCATGCTGTGAGTGTTTTATAACTATACTGAAAAAATAGCATTTTATTATAGGTTTGTTTCAGACCTCAAAAGCCTAATGATGGTCATGCCAAAATAGCACAACATGGAAGTCATAAAACAAACCCCAAGCAGATGCCTCATAGGAATATTCTGTGCTGTATGATTGCAGGGTTTTATAGGGAAGGCTTTCTCATGAAGATAGTTCAATGGTTAATCAGTGAACCTGCCAGTCTTAGTGGACATTTCTCTTCTCTGAGAAGATACAATTCTGCTTCCTGATCCTTGACTTTTTTACTCATTTATTTGCATTACAAAATCTGACAGATTCATATATCATACTAAATACACTAGATCACCAATATATTGCAGAGGTTTTCTACTGAAAGTAGAAAATAAAATTTTCAGTTATACCATTACAAAAATCTTAATACTTTGTTGCTTTTTCAGGTGCATTACTGCAATTTTCACCAATTCTAGTTTCCATGTAAGAGTTACCAGACACATGCATTTGGGAAAAAGGATGTGTAGTATACATAGAAGAATGACTCACAGAAGAAAGGGCAGAAAAAGAAGGGAGAGAAATATCTAAAGCTGGGAAATGGATGGCAAAAGAGAACACAAAATCAGAAAAGTGTGAAGCCAAACTGGGGACAGTTTTAAAATCTAAAAATAAAGCTTTCAAATAGATACAAATAGTCTGATCCTCTTTAAGGGATCTGTCCTTAAAATATTATTTGCAGTCAGACTGAAAGGGATTTTATTTTAAATGCTGATCACATTTTGAGAGATGCAGACTGAGAACCATGATTTATGTAAAGAGACTCCTATGTAATATTAAAGATAAAGAGAATTATTTGAAGCTAGAGAAAAATACTCCAGCTCAGTTCTTCATCACATTGGCTGATTAATATTGACTTTCTAGCCTTTCATGTATTGCCTGATACCTGCTACTGCTTTTTCCAGCTGGTTATTACTCGCTCAGCAGTGAGAGAGCACCATTTCTTTTACCTGGGTGGTAGTTATGTGTTAGTAACAATCTTGCTTGGAAAGATCCAGTGATTCATCCAAAATGAAGGAATGGGGTATCCTGATCCATCTGAAGGTGGCACAGAAAGGGCTTCTGAATCTCTGTGGGTTTTGAGATGAAGTAGGATTTATTCGTGATGGTACAGCAAAAGAAATGTTCTCAAAACTGTTTCTAAGAATAGCAGGATGACTTCTATAGCAATCCTGTGAGTAATTTGAGAGCAGCATCTATTCTGTGTTTCTGAATCCCATGAGAACATTTGAAACATAAATATATATAATTGTACAACAGCTTTTTTTTTTTTTTGCATTTGATTTTTTTTTTTCACTTAAAATAGCTTGACTTGCATAATAAATTTTCTGTGGTCTACAGTGTTTGAAGAATCTTTGTGTTATTTGGAAAGCAAGAGCATGCTCCAAATCTTGGGCTTCATATTTCTTTACCTTATCTGGGAGCTAATGATGAAAGTCCATGGAAATGCAATTGGTAGATTTCAAAATGAAAGATCTGGGAGTTTCGGCAAGGCAGCTGAATCACAAGAGAATCATTCTCAGAAGATTCATTAAGATGCTGGCAAAGTTTCTTCCATGTGTTTCATTTAACAGGAGCAATCACTACACAGGAGCCAGCATTTATGATCAGTGAAATACACCCATGGCCAACATAGGAGACAGCAATGGTCTCACAGTTTGAGGTAATCCCAAAGCAAATGTCAGACACTCACCAATCTTGAAAGCCATTGATTACAACTCTATTTCTAATGGAAAATCAAATAAAAGCACTGACACTGTTGAAGAGAGGAAAATGTGATGTGGAAAGATTAAAGGACAGACACCCTGATCTAGATGAGCCCAGCTGAATATGGCTGAATTATTCAGATTAGTAGTGGCAAGAGGCAGTTCCTTTCACATTCTCAAAGTCTTAAAGCTGTTGGTCCCATGGTCAGACTGCTTCAGGGCTGGCTTGTACCTAGATCATGAGATCTAGAATGTGTTTATTTGCAAATTATTGCAAAACTATATATTCCCATTAACAGTGTCTTTCCTTTGGAGAAACGCCTTGCACTGCTGGGATGGCAGATATCAAAGAGACTGTTTCCTGTAATCTGGAAGAATATTATTTCTTTACATTTCATATATATTCATGGTTGCAATGAGCTTATGTTTCTTGATAATAAAATTTTACATTATCACACCAGGTAGAAATTTGATCCCAAACCTATAGGCCATAAAAAGCACAACAGCATTTCTAAAAGCAAAACTGAAAATGTATATGTAAAGATATGCATATTTGGAAGTTTGTAGTATTTGTTAGATCAGTAATAGAGTGAAGAACAAAAAGTTCCTAACAGTAAGACTCAAATGGCATAGAACTTGAAAATATATACAGGAACAATAGGCCATAAACAAAGATTGCTTGAAAATCCAAGTTAACTGCTACATCAATGTCATCTACATAAATGCTAAAGTAATAAAAGCCAGCAAAAACTTACTGCTACATACTGTAATCAAGTTCTCCATCTCAAAATTCAGCAGCCGATATTGAAAGTTTTTAAGTACTAAGAAATTTAGCACCAGATCAAGAAAAATGCCTCCTTGATGCTTTCAATTATGTCTGTCCCATTTTGCCTATTCCTGCACTTTTAAAAACTTTTACAAAACTCATTTACCCTATCAGATCATTAACACTATGACGGAATTTTTTTCTGGTGGTTTCAGGAGATCAGGGACAAAAATAGACAAATGTGCTGAATGACTGTTTGGTTTGACTCCTTCTCATGCCTGCAGATAAACTTACTTTCTTTATCTGTTTTGAATAGTGGTTATAGTGGTTAAGAGTGCTTCTCAGATGGTATTTTTATTTTAAAAGAGGTAATTGCTATGTTGATGGAGGAGGGCATATCAGCAAAGAGATGGTATCTCAAGACTTCATTGATGATAATCTAAAAGACAAAAGTCCAAAGAACATGCTCAAAGTGTATTTTTGACCGGATGGCCTTTTGCAGTTTGCCAGGAGTCTGTGTCCTGAGCACAACATGTTTCTAGTCAAATGACTGAAAACAAGTAATTTGCTTTTACATTAACATTTGCTTTTGCACACTAGGTGGATTTCTGTACAAAATATAAGACAGTTAGCTGCTTTCTTCCAAGGAAGTTTCACTTTTTGATGTTCCCTCGAGGTTTAATTTTTTAGTTTCCCAAATAGCTTTACCAGTCTACTTTTACAACGTCCAGTCTTACTGTTCTAAATTGATGCACAGCTAGTCAAGCTAAATAACAGTTCCCAGTAATCTCAGATACACAGCACTTTCAGGCACATATTTTCTAATGACAGCAGGAAAATAATGTGTGGCTAACATATTAGAGTGAAATAAAGAGATCTAGAATCAGTTCATGCTTTTAACACAGGGACTCAGTACAACCTTGGGTTAATCATAGCAGAAAAAATATACAACACATACACTTGGGCTTCTGGTGATCTAGGTCACCCACAATCTAGTCTCCCTAGCCAATTCCAGGCAAAGGACAGATAATAGTTGTAGGTGCCTCCCTTTTCTGTCTGCAAAGGAGATTGGACTTCCACTCCTTATTGGATTATTCTCTATATGCCCATTCAGTGACCAGTGCAATTAATCCCAGATTTTGAGAATCGTAGACACTCTGACACCAGCAGCATCAGAGCCTACCAAGCAGGTATGGATTACCAAACAAGTAATATCATGGAAGGAAAATAGCTAAAAATGTTTGTTAATTTTGAATTGCTTAATTTTTCAAGAACAACCGAGATACAAATTTTCAGAAAGAGCTGGAGCATCCTCTTCTGAGGATAGGCAGAGGGAGCTGGGTCTGTTCAGCCCCAAGAAGAGACAATGGAGAAGGGACCATGTCTGAAGGGAGGTGGTCAGGAGGAGGGAACCAGACCCTTCTCAGTGGTGCCAAGCAATAAGAAAAGAGGCAATGGACAAAACTGATGCACAGCAAGTTCCATTTGAATATGAGGAAGAACTTTATTGTGTGAGTGACCGAGCACTGGAACAGGAGTTTCACTGGAGGCATTCAATAACTGCCTGGACACAATCCTGTGCCATTTGCTCTAGGATGGTGTGAAGATTGAACCAGATGTGCAAGCTATACTTACATGTGTGTCTGTGGATGAGTGTGGGTGTGGGGGTGTCTGTGTGTGTGTGTATGTGTGAGAGTGTGTGTGTGTGTGTGTGTGTGTGTGTGTGTGTGTGTGAGACATTTTAGAAACAACGGTACTTCACAAGCATTTAGAAGATTGATTTAGTAATGGAAGAATTCAACCAAAAACCCAGAGCACATTTCCAGCCATGTGTTCTTCATTGTACTTGTCTGCATTTCCATCTACAATGAATAACTGGAAACACTCTGTCAGTACACCAGATCACAAGAGGAGCAGGATGCTTCTTAACTACCACACATTTTGTAAAAGGAGAAAAGGCTGCTTGCTGTAGTGTAAGTCAGATCAGGCTGAAGAGAAGCAATTCTGTCTCTTCCTCCCACACACAGACAATTTACACCTGCACAATTCAGCTGTGCTGAAGCATTTTAATAAATCTCAGAAAATCAAGAATAGGGTTTAAAATTCCCTTCTCAGGAAAGATCAGAGATGTAGGAATGTCATATCATATATGTTGCAGCTGGTGTGTACAATGGAAATAATTAAAAATAGTTTCTAAAAACCTTACTATTTTTTTCACATATTTATGAATTGGATTTAGCCATTAAATTAACTGAACACTGTTCTTTGTACAGAAAATACATGTACTTTGTTATTTACAGTGGGAGATTTTTTTTATCCTTACAGAATGTGGAGGCTAAGAGGAAATATGTAAAGCATTACTATTATCCATGATTCATTGACAACAGGGCAGTTTTTGTCCATACTTCTTCAGAAATGGTGTTTCTTACAATAGTGCCAACTAAGAAAAAGAGCCCATTTTTCTAAGCACTATGGAAACAGAATAATCTTAAAACAAGCCCTACCTCAATCAGCTTACAACCTAAGGAATGAGAGAAAGCAGATAGCTGTTGTTACTCTTTATGTCTTGCCTTGTATAACGAAACTGTAAAGAATTATATAAATTGTTGCTAGTTCTGATGTAGCTTTGTGATTTGCAGATTAAACTGAAACTAAGTATGGTTTCTGCCTTACTGTTCCAACACATTTGAATTTCTGGATCTGAATGAACCTGACAACCTTCTTTCTCACAAAGGCTTTTAGTTTTACTTCCACAGTTTTTTAATCAAACTTGAATGAAAGGGGAGTCATGCTTAAGGTTTTCTAGTGCCTTCTAATCAGAATTCTTAATCAGACGAGGCATCAAAATCAGATCACACTTCTTTACACTTACTCTGAATCTTAATACTGTTTATTTGCCCTTAATTGTTCTGAAGTTGTTAACATGCACTCATACAAACTAGTAAACTGCCTACAAATGTTAGCAGACTGAGGTAGCAGGGGGAAATTTCACGGACAAAAATAGCTTTAAGGCCTTGAATGATAATTCTAATATCTTTGGGGAAGAAACAGCTACCCTGTTACAAAATGCCTCTTCAAATCTCATTTAAAAATATATGCAGGAGCAGTGGTCTCCATGTCACCTTACAAAGTGAAAATGTGTCTCATCAGTTGTTCAAAGAAAATCATCAAGCTGCAAAAAGACAGCAAGTAGAGCTCCTAAAGAACTGCTCTTGGATTCATCCTATTTGCATCTGGATGCATGTAGATGTCACTGAAAACAGCTGTGGTTATGAGATGGACTGACAAAGCAAAAAGAGGGCAATGAAGGGAGATATCACACTAGAAAAACTGGGTAACTTTGAGGACTGGAGAAGCAGAAACTAAATTAAAATGCTAAAATCAAGCATTTTGAAACTTAGAACAAAAGTTTTACAGTAAGATCCAAGATTTTCAGCTAGAGGAGACCCAAGAGAAGAAGGACATGTAAACATCAACTGAATACAAAACTATTTGGGCTACCAATCTACTGTAACCAAAGAAAAAGTGAAGTACGTTGATAGGCTATATCAGGGATAAGGAAGGATTCATACCATTAGCACAGAACCCTGGCAATAACTCTTATGAATTGTTCTGCACTATTCATGTTCAAGAAGAATGAATTCAAGCTAAAGTAGTTACAGAGATGGGCTACTCAACTGCCCTTGGAAATGCAGAGCCAGGCATATGAGAAGAAAATGGAAGTCTGTGGTCTAGTGCATCTCGAGAATGGGGACTGATTTCATGACAGACTAAACATATCAAGTGGGGAAATAACTATTAAAGGTAGCAGGAACACATGGGTATAATCTGAATTGATTGCATTAACAGATTTAGGCTGGATTTTAAGATGTTTTCTCTTAATTAGGGAACAAAGAGAGAGACCACCTTCCCTATAAGTATGGGGGAGACACATTATGTTGTTCTAACACAACAGTTTGTTCTAATGCCAACTAGTCAGTACAACAGAGAAATATAACACAGGTGCTCTTGTGAGCAGAGCCACATAAATTGACTTTATGGGGTTTTGTCCTTATTACTTTATAGAATTCTTTTAGCTATATATGCAAACCCTCATTTTTTGTTTCAGCAAGGTAACTGAACTCTTTAATTCTTTATCTATATACCCAGCCCCACTGAACTAATCAAATAAAATATATGGGTTAAAATACTGGAAGTTGGAAGCCAACTATTTTTGCCAAAATGATTTATGTGTGCCATGCTGTCCTGTGTAAGATGGAGAGTCAGCCATGCAAAAAGGTTGTGATATTATTTGAAATACAGCATTTTCCAGGCTTCCCAAAAGCCAATAATTTAATTCCTTCCTACTTGGTATGTTTACCATACATTGTATAAAATGTTACTATAAAAAGATATTTGTTAGTTTTATTGTTTAAACCCTGGAAATATAAAATATTCCTAGAGAGCTGGTGAGCAAGCATTTTACTGACATGTCTACGTAACATTGAAATACACTGAAAAGAACTAATAAATTTTTTTGGCAGGTTTGCCCCTAAACTTCTGTGCCTGTGATCTGTCCACTAACAGGTACAGCCTTAACATCTGACAGGTTATCAACAGCTTAAACATCTTTTCCATTTGTAGCTGACTGAAATGTCCCAAAAGAATTAATTTCACCATTGATAACTAAATTATTATTGAGAAAGTAGAGAGAACAATGCAAAAGTATTTCTTGATTCCAGTCTTCTCAGAAGGATTGTGTCCTTTATAACTCAGCTCTCTCTGAGATCCAAGACTACCTTTTTATGGTTCACAAGTTGTTGTTGTAATCAACTTGGCTGCAGGCCCAAAGCAAGCTGTGTGACTCAGTGACAGTTGCAATCAGTGCAACCAGGAAAAAGACAAAGAGCCAATACATTTGGAATCCACAGCAATGGAGGAAAATGTTTGGAGAGCTTTTCAAGAAGTCTATTAGTTGAAGAGTTTCAGATTAAACTGATGTTTAAAATATTAAATATCATTACCAAAGAACAGCATCTAATGTTGCCATTTATTTTTTTTATTTGAAGAGTATTATGTTTCAATTAGATACAGTTTGCTAATGTCCCACAATAAAATGTGCCACTGTTGCTGTGCACTACAAGACTATTGTTTGGGAAATGCTTAGACATGTTTTAATACAGGCAGCAAGTTCCACTCTCCTAAAGACACAAAAGAGGTCAAGAATGTCATTAGCTGTATGCATGAGCTTAACTCTTAGAAATATCAGTGAGATTTAAATATGGCCTAGACAGAAAATCAGTTGATTATGACCATGCACCATCCCAGAGCCCAATACCTCTTCCTGAAAAATAACACATTTCCTATTTGCAACTTGCAGATTGCTTTGAAATAAAAAATGTTACTTCAGTGGAAGGTATCTAAATTTTTTCTTCTTATAAATAATAAAGTCCCTTTGTACAAATTTATTGTGTAAATTCTTTCACAAGCATTTTGGTAGCATTTGTGTGATCTGTTTGTAAGAGCAATCAGGAATCCACACTAACACTGTTGCGAGGAGTTGAATCCAGGGTGAGATACAGACGATGTTAAATAGTTACACCTGTTCTGCACTTTCTGCAAGGAGAGGAAAAATGCACAAGCATATGAGAACGAGTTAAAGATATCCTGAATAGCTCCAACTTATGTAATAGTACTCCCACTTTCTCTGCTAGCAATTCATTGCTTCTTCATGAACAGAAATGTACTTAAAAGTCACCCACAATCACACATATGAATACAGTCCCACTCGCACATTTGTACAGCGATTCCTATAATCTTACCTTGTATCAAGCAGCCTAAAAATGAACTTTTAAGGAAGATCATACAATACACATTTTAAATAGCCCTGGGAACTCAGCAGATACATCAGTGAGAACTATGACACGACCCCTTGTCACAATGAGCCGTTGGTTACATAAAAATTGCCAGATTGGCTCAGATTAGTTGTCCATCGAGTCTTGAATCCTGTTTTTGAAGGTGACAAGTACCAGATGCTTCAGAGGCAGGTGCAAGAAACCCCCATACTGAACACTTATGTAATAGAGAGGGCTCTTCCTAAAATCAGGCAGTTGGTGGGTGGCTTGTGTTTCACAGCAGGAGAGTTTATAATGCCGTGAAATGTTTATCTTCATTATGTAACCGTCGATGTGATTACCCATCTATAGTCAGCTTGGGCAAAAAGTGCCACAGGGCTTTTAATAAACACTGCTAATCAAGACTTTGTTTTATTTCTCAGATGAGAGACATCAGAGCAACTGAGGATCCCAGAGATCCCAGAGTATTACACCAATTTGCCAGACTAATAATCTTTTACAATACAGAAAGTACTCTCAAGTAGGGTTTGTCTGGCCATCTAAAAGGTGAGTGTCTGGTCTAAGCTAGTCACTAAACCAGGAATATATTCCAGTGTTGATAACTAGAAGCAGTAATTTTTAGGGTTACACATGATAAACTTGAATTGGGGAAGTAAGCAACAGGACTTTTTCCTTCAAGTCCTTCTTGAGGAAAAAAATAAAAATCTCTTAGGCAAATTGAGTTTAAAATAGCCCAGATCTGAAGCAGACGACAATTCTAAAATAATATTCATAATCTCCTCTACTCTAGATGAAATACAGAGCTCCTAACTAAAATAAAAGGGTGAATTTTTTCCATAGTAAAGAAGTAAGATTGTAAACTTGCAGTCATAAAGTAGCAATGGAAACATGCAGTATAAATACCAAAAAACTCATCTATACTGGATGCTTGATTTTTAAGGAAGTTTATATTGGTGTTTTAGATTTTTATTACGCTTCTTCAAGTAAAGCTTTTCTCCAAGAGGCAGAATGCATGTATAATGATTAAATAGAATTTGTTTGATGGTACAATCATGCCATTAGTTAATTTAGCACAACACTGTATGGCTTCTAGAAGTAATGGCACATACAGAGTAGTCATCACATTGGATTGCAGCACAAGACCATTTGTAGGAAAACAAACAAGTACAGTGCAGAAAGTCTCTGGGTTTAACATTCTTTTAAACTAAATTATTTTGATGAAAGGGCAAAAATAAGCGTGGTGGAACAAGATATTGGAACAACTGGGCACCTGAAGTGGTACAAGGCAAGTTCCCTCTTTGCTATCCTGTTACTGTGCAGTCTATTTTCTAAAGCAACATTCACTTGCACTTGAGTTAACACTCCATTCAGAACTTGCTTATCCATTCCTGATTTCTTTTTGCTTCTATCAGACCAGAAAAGCTTGCGAGAGTTAGTATCTGTTTGCATATCTGAGGGACCCTTAAAAATAGAATGGATATTTCCATTCTCATTTCTAGAAGTGAGAGAAATCAGGGTGGAATAAAAATTATCCTCCCATGGAAGTCAAGTGATGTAGGAACTTAGTTCCTCATGACTGAACATATTAAATGCTTGTGTAAATGCTTCTTGTTCATTTTACTGAAAAAGGAACAGGTCTGCTTGATCTGCCTGCACTGGTAAGTTGAAACTTACCCATCTGTGCCCTGAAATGTATTAAAAATCTGCATAAAACTGACCACAGCATCTCAGCTGAAATCTCTTCAACTACACTGCAAGCTCTTGTTCCATCACACCATACCCTGGAAATATTTTAAATGAATTGCCAGAGACTGCACAAAACAGGGTTGCAGGTCTGGGAGGAGAACCAGGACTGCTGATGGGTCATTGTGTTCAGTGCATTAGACCACAGTTTCCCCTGTACAGTGCATTTCTGCATATGGTTCAGAAATATGTCTCCTGTTCATATTTCATATGGGCTGAAATGACTGCAATGAATCTGCCCGGGTTGCTGGCCAGCAGGTTCCACTAAAATTTCTAAATATGCTTGGGGTTTTCCCTTTGGAGGATCATGAGAACTGATTTTCTAGGTGACTATTGACCACAAGTCAAAAAGTAAAAGGAAAAAAAAAATAAATATATTAAAACTTTTATTACATTAAGAACAGTATTCTAAATAACATTTTTGCATATTCTTCACAGAATAATTACTTTTTAGTACAACCATTTGTGAATGAATGAGACTGCAGCCTTTTTCAGTGTACTTCAATTGTCTGTTTTCTTCCTTGGATTTACCCAAATTTGGTACCAAGCCACGCTTTAGGCTGGCACAACTCACCACTGCCTCCATAAAAAGAAGTTTTGCACTGTCACTTTCTTCTTGCTCCCCACTCCATGTAATCCATTCTTGGGCGAGTGTGAGTGTTTATCTAGTAACATAGTTAGCTGGAAATACTGAAAGACTAATCAGGACATTTTTCCCACGCTAGTTTTAATCTAAGTGAACATCCCAGTGAAGTACATTGCCTAACACACAAATATTTGGGCCACCTAAGGTGCCAGATAGAGAAGGGAACAGAGTAGGAGGAAGGCGAGGTTGATTGTTCAGTAGCAATGCTGTCCTAACTGGCCTTACTTTAAAGCACTTAAAATATCACCAAAATTGAATATATATTAATCCCAAAACACACTATCAGCACGCTCAAAAAGGATAGGATAAACTTCCTGAACAACAAATACCACAGATCACCACTGCAACTGCTGTGCACATCAACCACATCTGCCATATCAACACCACAAGATGTGTTCCCCATCTCCCACCTGGGTCTCCATCTTCCCAACATGTAGCAGCAATTTCTATCCAGATAGTTCTAGGTTATTGCAAATCATTAACTGGAATAATTTATGAAACTTTGATATTCTGATGAGTTAGATCCATCTCAAAAACATTAGAATTGATAAGGATTTGACTCTAACGTTATTTTGTATCTGTGCAAGATTTCTGCAGAGAACATAACAGGATTCCTGCTTAGAACTTAATAAAATCTGACTTTCCTGATACACTAATATAGATTTAATCAGCTCAGTTTAGCTAAATCCTTATTAAGATGTGTGTAATGACCACCCAGTGTTTTAACTCACACTACAATTGCAAATGAAACCTACTGCTGAAGAAATTCCCAAATGACCTCTAATAATTTTCCTCAAAATGGCTGAACATCCACTTGAGCTTCATTTTTTGTAAATGCATCATTAGCACCTGGATACAAACATAAGCATCACAGTGTTTTCTAGAGGCAGAGTTCAAAACTTTCATATTCAGGACTTAGAGCTAAGAATTGGTCACTTAAATTCTGCAATGACTGACTAATCTGGATTGCATTACTTAACTTCCACTGATCCTATTATGGATTTTAAGATGTGAATGCCATGCAGATCAGAATTATGCAACCTAACCCCCATAATACATCTATATATAATTCTTCTGCCACAGACTCAGTCCTGCTACACTCCATGGCCACTCCTGACCATCTCATTCATCAGAGATGTCATAGACACATGTGGAAATGGTTCAAGGAATGGTGAATAAGAAGACTGGGCCAAATGTATATGTTTTGTACATGTCTGAAGGTGTTTTGCCCATGATGGTATTTGGTGAGTGCTGTCTCTGCTGGACCTTATCTCAACCCACAAACCTTTTATTATGTTTTCTACCCCCAGCCCAGTTGCAGAGGAGAGTGAGGGATGCTCTGGCGGGTGCCTGATCCAGCCAGGGTCAGCCCACTACACTCACACAGATTTATTCTTGCATGTTATATGGCTTCCTAACAACATACATTATCTTCCTTTTGCTTTAACAGTAATGGTTGCCTCCTTAGCTCTCATTTCAAAAGTTCCACAGCTATTAAAATGTTGCAGCAGAGCAATAGCACTGATGTATTCGTTTTCATTAAGTGCAACTTAGGAGGCATTTGATATAGCAAAACATCAAATGTAACATAAAAAATAATTATTTTTAACCTCACTTGCCCTATTGTATACTGAGCATTGTCTCTAGATAAGGTGCCACATCTGTACCCACACCAAAAAGTGAGAACATTTCACCAGCTCTAGTTAATAGAGCAACAGAACTTTTCCTTTTTAGAGGTAACTTCTCCAAGCCATAGAGAAGATAGCCAGATTTCAACTCAGAACACTTAAATTGTCCAGATTCAAACAATGGAAAGCAAAGAGGCACATAATTTACAAAGACAAGGTCCCAAAATGTGTGGGATACAAAGCAGTAAGTTGTCTGAGATGTCTGAATGGTGACACACATGCCCAATTTGCTTCTCCTTGTTTGCACAGACAGGACTCATAAATGGTTTATTTTAGCGAAATAAACCATTTGCATTGAAAACACCTGCTCACTTAATTCTGCTCAAAAGAATCAAACCTGGAAAGCCCTGAAACCAGCTGCTGCTCAGCAAAATAATACCAGAACTCCAGGACTGTGCTCTTCAACCTTTCTAACGTGGACAGAGGAACACAAACAAACAGGCATTCAGAACTGAGGCGTAAATCACAGCAGATTTTCTGTGCTCTTTAGGATATTCAGGCAAAGGGAGAGAAACTGCATGCAAGACCTCTGCTTCACATACTGCTGCACGAGCCTGCTAGCAGAAGTCAAAGGGCATACCACAAGTAAAGAAGCAGTGGGTCCTTCTCCCCTTACTACCTCCACACAGAAAAAGAGAAGCCCAGGATGAGTCTCATGTTTTTCAGCTGACAACTGAATACACATTTTATTCTTAATAAAGATGTTCATAAAAACCTTAAGGAGACTGAAATCATGTGAAATTATTTGTATTCATTTTATTGAATTGCCACTATGAAAATATTTTTACATTAAATATATTTAAGGAATCAGAATAAAAACCATACACCTAGATTAATGATCTTGTCAGCATTGTGTCTCATTCTTCAGATGCAGTGACTACAGCTAAACCACTATCTGACCAACTGCACAATTCTTGAGCATTCTTGTACAGAATCATGTCAGTTTGACTTATCTTAGTCAAAGCAAAAACTTACAAAATGTTAAATATTTCAATTCTAAAGCCAAAAGAAAATGGGAAATAAAATAGCAGGAAGTCACATTATCTTGCCAGTCACAAGACAGGAAGTTCTCAGAAAGGATTCTTACTGCTAAGTAGAATATAATATTGTGCCCACAGCTGAGTTTTAAACACTTTTGATGTGAATTGTAAAATTATACAAAATTTGGTTTGTAATGTAGTTTTAGTATCCGGATGAGGTTGTGCCATGAATAACTGTTCCATTTTTAATGTATTCTTCTGAAAAAAATAATTACAAAACAATTGGAAATTTTACCCCCAAAGCCTCCTAGATAAAGAGCAAACTTTAATACTGCATGGTTGAGATGTGTGCTGCTTGCACATGTTAGTGTCTTTGCCAGAGCAAGCATGATAGCAGTTTACTGTAATTGTACCATTAAGTTTATGGCAGAATCCTTTTATAGAAACATGGAATTTTGATCCATAGGAATATTGCAACATAAATGATCTAGAAATGCCTTTCCTTGCCTTCGAGGTAAGATAAAAATATATTTTGTTTAAAATGCTCTAAGTAAGCACTTCACAAAATAAAAATCTGACTAAAACTGTATATGGTTAGTGAAATGGAACAACTTCCTTAACAAATACGCTTCACAAATGCAATAGTGCCCTGCTTCTGGGCATTCAAACAAACCAGGCGAGTTTATAGTCTGGCTTTCAGTGATGTGAGGCACTCCAGATTCCCTTGAAATCCTGGAAATTCCTCCTGATTCCCCATGTTTCTGTCTCTCCCTTCCTTGGGAAAAAGTCAATCAACAGTAGAGTAGGAATCAGAAACATTATTACTGCCAGGGGAGCTTGCCCCTTTTTCAAACAGAGAGAACAGGTCATTGCCACTCCTGTAGTACCACCAGAGCTCGTAAGAAAATCTCAAAGTTCCAGGAAAAAACGAAATGGGATTACAGTTGACAGAAAAGGTTCTTAGAGAGCAGCTGTGAAAAAGTGAGGAAGAACACAGGAAGCCTGGGATAATGGAATGTGCATTGGGAAAGTGATGCCTTACAGCATCTGCACCACTATGTTTTGGGCTCTCCATGAAGTTTGGACAATGAAATATATCAGCTGGCAAGCATGCTTACAAAGACTAAGAAGGAAGAAATAAAAATCCAACCGACAGACAAAACCACAGTATAATCTTTTATTATAACCTAATTTACTTGATGGTCTGACTCATGATTTTTGAGTCCTCCGGGTTTGTAGCTCTGCTCCACTTTTTCATCAGATCAAGCAGCACATTTACCATGCAAGTTCCTGAAAAGGGATTTGGTGGCAGCTACTTCTTGATTTCACCGCTCTACCTAAACCAACTACAAATGCTTCCACTTCGGCGTGCATGTCGAAAAAAGGACAACTCGAGCTCACACAACCCTGCCGTGCCGCCACTCCTTCAGAACCGCAGTTACGGGAACAATCACAAGACGGGCCCCGCTTTTCCAGTGTCTGCGAGAGCCGAGCGGTGCTCCGGGCGCACAGGGCAGCGCTCGGAGCAGCGGCTGCCGTGCGCTCTCCCCGGCGGGACCCGGGGCTGAGGCGCCGCCCGGAGCAGGCAGCGGGCGGGGGTCCCGCCTCACCGAGCCCCCGCGCTCCCACACACAGCCGCACCTTCGCCACTTAAAAAAGTAGCAAAAGAGTGGGAGCCCGACCCGCAGGAGGAGACTCCGGCGCTCAGCCGCGCTGCCCCGAGCCCCCAGCCACTGCAGGCGCCGAGCCGGGCCCCTCGCCACCGGCGGCCCGCTCGCTCCACCGCTCCCGGGACGCGGCCCCGGGGGTCTGCGCGGCCCCGCGCCCTCGGAGCAGGAAGGAGCGCGGCAGCGGGCACCGCGTATCCCTCCGCGGCGCCGTGCGTGCGTCTGCTCCCCGGGAAGCGCGTGAGGCAGCGCCAGGGGGAGGGAACTACTTTCAGGAAACTCGAGCGCCGGGAAGCGCCGGGCGCCGCGGGCAGGGCGGCGGCGCGAGCCCGTCCGGTAGCGGGCGCGGGTCAAGGGGATTACTTTCCTCCCCTCGCTCTCCCCTCCTCTCCCGCCCCCCTTTCCCCCGTGGTTATTTTGGATCAAGCTGTGGCGGCGGAAGGAGCCTGAAGTCAACGCTTCCGCCCAGTTTTCCTGTGAGGAGGAGGCGGGGGCGGCCGCGAGGAGCCGAGGCGGCGGCAGCGGCCGCTAATGGAGTTGTTGCCGGGGAGGAAGCGCCGCCGCTGAACTTCCCCGCGGGCTTTCTCCCTCCTCTCCCCCTCATCCTGCAGCCGAGGGCTTCTCTCTGGCCCTGGCAGCTCTGCTCCCCCTCCCTCCCCGCGCCTCTCCTCACACAAACAGCCGTGACGCATCCTCGCTCTCCGCCGTCCCCCCCCTTCCCACCCCCAGGCTGGTTTAAAACGCCTCCCTCCCCCCGTCGCCAGCCTTCTCCTTCGGGCCGGCGCGTCCTCCCTCCGCAGTGCTCGGCGTCGCTTTGGAGGGGGTGGGAGATCCTCGCCGAGCCTCTCTGCTCCCCCTTTCCCCTTCCCTCCCCGCCTGCCCCGGCCTGTGGCGGCCCCGGTGTCTGGAGGAATTTCTGCCGCCGCCTGCCCCGGCTGTGCGCGGGAGGCGGGCGGGCAGGGAGGGAGGCGGCCGAGCAGCAGCGGCAGGAGGAGGAGAAGGAGGAGGAGGAGGAGGAGGGCAGCAGCGAAGGCGGCTGCAGCGGGAGATGAGCTGCAGCGGGAGGACGGTGCGGTGCAGCTTTTTGCGGCGGGGAGCCCTCCCTTGTCTCCGCAACTCTGTCCCCCTCTGACTGGGAGCAGTTCAACAGCAAAAGATCCGTGGTTTTTGCTTCTGTTTGCCACCACTACCTTCACCATCACCACCATCATCATCGTCTCCAAAGACGGGGGAAATACCCTGCACCGCCGGACAACAGGATTTCGGGTTTCCAGGATCAAGACTGCTCTTCTGCTCCTTCCCCCCCCTCCCTTACTCACCGCACGGCCCGTGCCCTGGCCGGGGGCGGCAGACCGGGGGGGGTAACAATGGTGAAGTTTCTGGTGAGTTCTGGCTGCGCCCTGGCTGCGTCGGTGCTGCTCCGTGTGCCTGTCGGATCGTGGTGAGGAGAAAATGAGCGAAGAGACGGCGACTTCTAACGAGTAAGTGGCGGTGCTCCCTCTCGCCGGGATCGGAATGGGGATGGGGCTCGGCGCGTCCCTTCGGCTCCGCGCCCCGCGGGGCCTTTGCCCGCGCACGTACGTGTGCTGTCCTCGGACTGCGCATTTCTGCTCGCCTACATGGAAGCACAGAAGCTCCCTCTTTGTGGAGGAGCTCGGTTTGGAAGGACTGCGAGCCGCCGGCCAGAAAAGCTTGGTTTAGTTAAAGCCCGGTAGAAAACGGTGCAGGTAACGATGGTGTCTTGAAGGGGAAGGATGGGTCTGAAATGGCCAGAGAGGTGTCGGCACGTACTACCTCTGATAATATCCTATTACTTGTAGATATTTCACATGGAAACTAGTGTGTGGGAGCTTCATCCTGCAGGAAACTGCTCCTGAATTTTAATTGGATGAGTCAGTCAGTGTAAATACAGCTTAAACCTACCCTAAAGCCCTTTTTTCCCTTTCTTTCTTTTTGCTTTTTTTTTTTTTTTTTTTTTTTTTTTGCTTTTTTTTTTTTTTTTTTTGCTTTTAATAAGCACTTGGGACTTTTTTCCCCCTTCCCTTCCCCCTCCCCGCTCCCCAGAGAGGAAAGGGATAGTTCAAGGATTTCTGAATATTTTTCCTTTGACTGGTTTGGAGGAAATCCAGAGGAGGTTGTGTGTGTATGCGGCTGTATTCCCCTGCATGTAATCAGTCTTTGAAATACATTCAGTCGGAGACGATAAATGTTTGTCAGAAAACATCCGAGCTCTTTATGGCGTTGAAGCAGGAATATAAAGTATTTTGAAACTTTTCTTGTGATCGGGAAGTTTAAAGTTGATTGCTGCGGTCTCCGAGCCGTAGCGTTACGATTTGCGATGTCGGTGTTTGCTCGGGCTGATTTTATGAATGATGCGGTGACGGCCGCGGCCATGGCGGTGGGGAGGGAGCGCTGCGCCCATTGTATCTGTAGGTAGCGGTGAGCGGCCGGGGAGCAGCCGAGCTGACAGGCAGGGTGCGGACGGGGCTGCTCCGGCAGGAAAGATGGATTTCCCATTTCACTGCCTTCTTCCGAGCGAAGCCTGCGCGCCTTGGCGTGCGCTCCCCGAGCGCGGCGCTCGGTCCCCGGGGAGCGGCGCGGGCCGGGCCCGCGGGGAGCGGAGCCGGCGGGACGCGGGGCTCGGGCGCTGCCGCCGCGGCGCTGCGCGGCCCGGGGGAGCCGGCCCGGGGGAGCCGCGCTGCGCCCCGGGAGCCGGAGCCGCCGCCGCCATGTTTCCTTTTTTTGTGAATCGCTCTCATTTGCATACCACAATCTTCATTCATAAAAAAAAAAAAAAAAAAAAAAAAAAATTACGAAAAAGAATTGCTGTCACCACCGCTGACCTGCGGCGGAACCTGCCCTGCGGAGCGCCCGAAGCGGCTGCTCCCGGGCCCAGGGCCGGCCTGCGGCCCGCGGCCGGCGGCGGAAGGTCTCCAGGACCTGCTGTATTAATATGTGCTGTTCGCTGCTTGTTGACACAGTTATGTGGGAAATATCAGCTCGGGGAGGTGCTGGGAGCACGTGATCCGCTCCATTCATAAAATACCTGGCTGTCCATTCACAGTGCAGTACAGTGTCTGCATTCAGCAGCCTCGCAGATCAGACCTGCATGGGAAGGGAGGGACGGGCGGCCAGGCCGGCAGGTTTATCCGAGAGGGCAGCAGGAAGAGGGCTTATGGCTGCGACCATGGGAACTTACTGTCCAGGGAGATGTGGAGGCATGAGAAAGCCTCGTTGTTGTGATTTCTGTTTATCCTTTACCTATAAAGGAGCGTTAATTCAGAAGTATCTTCTCACTGTACCGTTTTCTATTTAAACCAGGAAGAGTTTTATTCAGAAAATATTGAAATATTTTCTCCTTCAGGAATACCGAGTCAAAAATAGAATACAGAAAATCGAATTCATTATTACCAACATATTTTCACGACAGTGTATTAATCCATTAGGAGTAATTTACATTTTATTGAACAATACAGCCTTAACATCTGCAAGAGATCAACATGGTGCAGAAGGAAGTCAGTCATACCTAATGAGGCATCTGAAAATGTTGCCTGTTATAAAATGCGGGTGACAGTGAAGACAACTGAATTGATAGAAATCAACATTGCGATTAATTTTTATTGTCTGTTTGCTTTGAGAATTTTACAGCAGATTAGCAATTGTAGTTTTTCCGTAACCTGTGCTGTGGCTAAAGAGACCTCTGAAATATCAGAATATCAAAAATGTTTTTAATATGGAATAAATTGTTTGGAGGAAAGTGTATTATCTTTGATTTTAAATTTATTGAAAATTTAAAAACTCTACGGTGAAATTTACTGATGAAGGATCCCCAGAACAGACAGTGTATTTGTTTGATGTAACAGTTTTGTGGTTGCCAGTGTTAAAATGGTGATGTTCATTGCTCATGAGTACCCTTTTTCATTATCTTAACAAATTACACTGAGTTGATCCTTAATTATACATTCATGGAGTGGAGGAGGCTTGTTGTTAGTACAGCTTAAGAGAATATCTGAAATATTACTGATCTTTACTTAATACAAGAAAGGAAAGCTCATATACAGTATTTGCTCTGAGTTTATTCAGTGGTGCTGTAGAACAAAATATGATCTTATATAAATACCCTTACAAATAAATGATGCTTTTTCTTAAAGAATAGATTGATTTGGGAGTTGTTTTTTTTTTTTACTTATTAAAATATCAGAAGAAAAATAAAAATGTTCCTCTGTTGCTTTGCTTTTTTTTAATAGCATTTTTGGTGTGGCCAGTCTCATAATTTCTCTCTGGTTGCTTTTGCACATAGCACAAGCGTGTCACTTTAAATGGCTGGGAAATATGATTGAAATGCCAGATAAACCGTTTCTGAAAATAGGACAGATCTACAAATTGAAATTCATCATATATTAAAAGTTCCCTGTGCTTAATTTTATCAAGACAATTGATGGCATCAATGGCCTTGAGTTCATTTACGGACCTTTCGGCATCTAAGCGTGAATACGGGTACTTTGCAATGCATTTTGTGTCATTTAGCTACCAGGAATATTCTGGTAATAATTGAGCATTATTCTTTGTTTATAAAACTTTATTTTACAGAGTCAGATATAAATATTTGTGGTGTCTAGAGTTTGACCTGAGTTAATAATAAATTCTCAGTGGTGGTGGGAAAGATTAATTAAGAAGCTACATTAAGGACTACTAGGTTTCTTCTTGATCATGAACATATGGAAGGCAGCCTTATAGAATTCTGATTACTACACATGAGTCTTCATCGGTGATTTCTACATTGTTCTTGTAATGATGTTATTGTATTTGTCAGTTAGGTATTCGTTAAATGGAAGAATTTCTATACCTCCAGATAATTTTATTCTTTTTTTCTCCAGTGATGTTTTGCAGTGGGGGTGGTCAGCATCAACACTATATATTTTCAAGAAGAACCAGTTTTTAAATGAAGGAATTAGTAGAATTTTTGGATTTACGGATCAATTTGCTACTCATGCAACTTAATGTTAATGTTAAGGAGGCATGCCAGTGAGCACTATACCAAATTCCTGGTTTTGTGGCACGTATTAATTGCTATCTAGAAATGTGACTGAATCTCAGTGTTAGGGAAAACAGAATGGTTGCTGTGCTGGGTAGTCCTCATTCAGTAGGGATGAATGATGACAGGCTTAAGATGGAGTCGTAGTTGCTGCAATTGAAAAGTAGGAGCACTGCTTTACTGGCTTGTTTACTTTCCTCTGTATTGCAGGTGGCCGCTTTTTATTTCAGGGAATGCTGCTGCTCTCGAATTGTAATCAGAGTTGCTTTTACATATTGTATTTTTACAGATTCAGACTGTCACATGCTGATTGTTTTACCACGTAAAGATACTCATTTTCCTAGATAATTTAATTAAAGAGATCGTAAATTAAACATGGTATATTCTAATGCTGTGTGCTTAACAGCCTCAGGTTATGGTGCTATAAACATCCTCAAGTGTTGATTTGAAAAAGTAAAGGTGAACTAAATTTTGAAATAAGGTATTTATTCATGTCTTCCTTCAATATATATGAAAATAATATTTGTGCTTCAGAAATGTATTGAATTTGTCTTACAAGCCCAGATACTGAAAGATGAATGTGAAATTGTATCACAGAAAATAATGCTTATTAGTTCTGGGAGGATTTGAACACTTTTTAGCAGGCTAATTTTCTTTCTCATGTTTAGGGCATATATAGATACTGAAATTCTTCATCCCTTCATGAAAGGAATTCGTAAATAGAACTAATTTTGTTTTTTAAGGACAGGATCTTCTAACCCAATTGATTATGTTAAATCATTGCAATTCTGATATACTTTCATTTGAGAGAAGGTTGTTTTATGGAGTCCTTGGGAGGCTTTTCGAGTCCTATGAACCGATTCTTGCTGTCTGTTTGGCTTTATTTTGTATGACACTATTTTGAAGGTGAAACTGAATTTGCATGTTACATAATCTGAGAGTCAGTTGGGAGGGGGGTGGTTATTTTTACTTTTTTCTTTTAAAAAAAGGTTCACCCTAGCAACAGTCCTTGATTATTGTGATATTGCAGAAAAATGCATTTGGATGTTTCAGCATAACTGGTGCCATTGATACTGTTTGAATTCATGAATGCCGAGTGTTTCCCTTGTTTGTTCATTTAAAATGTAATGCTCTTGATGTGTTAAAGTGACTGTGAGTACATCAGCATGACTTTTAAAAGTAAAGATGTTTTTTGAAAGAATATATCCTGAGAAGACCAGAAGTCACAGGATTAAAGCTGAGGGCTATCCTGGTGCATTTGGGAGTAAACGCTGGCAGTTTTGTTTGTTATGTACCCATTCTTGTGCATATCTGGAGAATTTGAGTATAGGTGATGACTCAATGGGATTATGACAAACACCAGAAATAAAAAATACTTTTCAGAGTATTAACACAAGTTTTAAAAGGAGGCAAAGGAAGTGATTTTGTCTTTTTTTGGTTTTACTCTGCTGATTCAAAAAAAGAGGCTATGATATGACATAGGGTGTATGTTTTCTTAAATGCCGTTGTTCAAATGTTTAAAGCTTTGTTTTCTCATTTCTATTCTTCTTCAGTTAGAACATGTCACAGGTTACTTAAAGGAATTTGAAAGATGTCTGGAAGTTGCCATATTGTTCAGGATCCTAGTTTCTTTATGGCTGCTTTAAGAAGGAATCTCTTTTTCCTTTCTGTTCCAGTGTGCAGCAACACTTCAGCAAGTAAATTTTAACTAGGAGTTTGCACAATTATTGAATGGCTGGAATTGATTGCAAACAAAAATTTAATGTTCCCTAGAAATATAGAATTTCTTCTTCTCCCTCGAGAATGTTCATACCTCTTTCTGAAAGCACTTTCCGTTGTTACTTATCAATTTAATTATGGCCAACTAATGTGCTACTAAGTTTCTAAAGTTTCCAAATTTAAATTCAATAAGATGCAAAAACATTTGTAACCTTTTTTTTTTATAGTTACTAATACTTGGCTAGGTGTGTCTCCTATCTTCAGCAATGCTTTTTTTTTTAGTGGAATGAAGAGGACTGAATGCTTTTGTGTATTGCTACATATTTCTAGACTTAATACAATAGCAATACATAATTCTGCGTGCTTGGATTTTTGTACTCTGTAAGTGAAGATTTTTTTTTTTGTTAATACTTAGACTATGCTTTAGTAAGATCTGTTTGCTGTCACTATTCCCTACTCTTTTTCTCATAAAATGCTATCATTTTGTATGTGGTAAAATATTTTATGATATGTCATACTAGCATAAGCTCTACCTGAAAGTTGCAATAGGAATCAATCTATAAGACTGCAGTGGTATTGAACAGCACTTACACTTGTATAAAGCAAGCAGACATTTTAAGTGCATGTGTTTTCTAACCTTTTCAAGCTTATCTTTACAGTAGTGTTCGTGCTGGTATCTGTCATATCAATTTGTTTAAAAGTAGATATTAATTTACCTTCATTCATTTCTTTATTTTCATTTTCTTCTACATATGAACAAGAAAAATAAGAAAACCCAAGCAACCTACAAGTCTTTAGATATGCTAAGGGACAAAAAAATTTGCATTTAAGTGCTAGAATTTGTTTATACATGTGGTTCTTATTAAATAACAATTCACTTGCTACACACAGGCCCTAACTCCCAATGCTCCAATTAAGGTGGGGAAAACAGATGATGAGGATGATACTATTATCATTATTACTATTGTTACTACTATTATTAATTTTGTCCCAATATAATGGCGGTAAATTAATCTATCTGTGAGAGGAAATCACTCACAAGCGTTTTTCTCTGTAAGAATTTGCTTTCATGTGACAGTAAATAATTCAAACAGGGAAAGCAGGCCATAGCAACTTCATCAGTTACTGTAGTCCATTCTGCACTGCTTTCTGATACCAAGCTTCCATTATACTTTTCATGTGTACACTGTGCAAGAATTCACCAAATGTGTATCATTGAAACATCTAAACCATCTTAAGAATTAGGTGGTATAGCATCTGTTTCTTCTTTTCCCCCTCATATATATTCATTGCTGTGTCTTAACTACTGCTGTGCATGATGTTTTAATTAGGTAAGGAAGTCTAATTCTGTTATAGCAAGTTTAATGCTCACCTATTCAGAATGCCAGAAGGAATTCTGTGGCCCAAATGCTTGGCTTGAATGGTTTAGTGAGCCAGTTTTTGACTGGAATAGTTTGTGATCTGCGACAGCAGGTGTCATTAAAGTCAAATTGGGGTTTTTTGACTTTTTGGTTTTTTGGTTTTTTTTTAATTCCAGGAAAAGAGTAATAAGTGAATAGGCCTTTCCCAAGATGATCTGAAATTGTTGACAATCACCCTTTTTCTTTGACTCCTGCTGGTTAGTTGAGACACTAAACTGAAGTTTGTCAAAGCAAAAATGAAACTGATTTATTTCAGTTTTAAGTAAAGTCAAATGCTGTCAACAAACAAACCTACCAACAAGAAGCATCAAGAATTTCATTAATGAAACAAGTAATTACTGTAATCTAGTGCCAAGTTTATTAAAAATTGTTACTGGGAGTGACTGTCTTCCCTAAATAACCCCAGAACTGTTAAGATGTAGCTGTCAGTGAGGATTCTCGCCAGGCGTTTTTATTACTTCAGGAATTATGCAGAACTGTTTTGGTAAAGTGGTATAAACCTTGAGGGCAGAAGTGATTTCTCTCTCCTTAGCCTTTTTGAAAGGATTAAGTAAGGGTAGTGAAAGGTGGGAGTACAGTGCCTGCTCTGATTTAGGAATCTTTATGTAGCTTCTTAGAAACTTTTTAGCCTCTCAGATGTGATAAAGTATTCTGAGTCCTGGCTATTCCTTTCTGTGCATGGTGTGCTTATTCTTTATCCCAGTACAGCATGTCTTAATATGAGGCTTCTGAATGGGGCTGATAAATGTTGGACCTTGAACAGGAATACATTTTTTAAAGGTGTAAAGAAGTTTATTTGGGATTTAGAGCTGAGATTTGTGCATTTAAAATGGGAAATCCTGAGGGGTTTTTTTAATCTCTGTGTGGAGCTGACCTTACGTAACAAAGCTGTATATTTGTAAACACCAGTTATTGTTGATAGTCACTGATCTTTGCTTGCTTTAGGACCAACAGTAATTTGGAGGTTTCATAGCAGAATAGAATTTGGATAGGTATGTTTGTGCCCTCTTCAGGGGGTACTTAACTATCTCATTACAAGTTCCACTTGTGATTCAAATGATAATGATCTGTGCTATTGATTATGCAAAAAACTTTTGGCATTGCTGTCTCTAATTTTGGAAGATTTTTAAGAAGAAATTGATTGCTGGTTCCAATTGTACATAATGAGCATGCCAAGGGAATGCAAAGTTGTAAAACTAAATGCTTAAGATTTTTTAGGTTTGAGAACTGAGGTTTTTTTTTTTGTGCAAATACAATCCATGTGGCCAGGGTGTATGAATTTTGATGATTCTGGTAATAAGACAGATACAGGGTTGTAATCAGATTGCCTGGGTTCTGCTCTTAAACTTTTAGTATTAGGAAATGGCCAATTTTCTTTTTTTTTCAACCCCTTGCCTCATTTACTTCTCTTCCTCTGCCAGTCTTCTGGTCATGAACAGATAGTACTGTGTAATTGAAGACTTCATCTTAGTAGGTGTTAAAATTCTATGAATACTAATATTGAAAAGTAAATCAGTATTTTGACAGATTTGTATGGGGATTTTTGTTTGATTTGTTTCTTGAATTTATTCTGACTTTAGTCTTTTGTCTTCAGATTTCAACTATGGGAATATTTCAAATGTTGGGAATATTGCCGTAATTGCATCCAGACTTGTAGCATGCTGTTTCTTATATTCTGTCTGCTAATATGATTTTCTTACTTGTTATCTGAAAGTTGGGGTTTTGGTGTTGGGGTTTTTCCCCCACCATTTTGGAACCTCTCTCTAGCTTTTTTTGAGCAGTTTGAGGGAATAATACTCTTGCTATATTGAACTTTATTTATGTCAGGTTCTTTTAAGGCAGTAATGGCATCTGTTATGAGAAGTCATGCATGCTAGACACATGCATCACAATGTGGCAAGTCACAGAGTGCCAGTGAGACTGTTAACAATGTATGGGCTTATTTGCATTAGGAGACACCTAAAGTAAGGGTTGCCATTAGGACTGGGTTTTCTGCTGGTGTCCTTCATGTATCCCATAGGAATGGTGTCATAGTTCAGGCTTCTAAGTGCAAGATGCTGCTCTCATCAATATGAAAATGTCAGTTGCTTGCCATTTCTTAATGAGTAAATATGTTTGCTATCTAGATCTTTTTTTTCCTTTTTCTGGGGGAATGGGATGAGTGAGGAAACTTGTAAGTAAAGTGTGTTCATAAAAATCTTTTACTGTGTTGTGCTCAGTGGTTTCCAAAGAGGTTAGTGTGTGTAAATCAGGCTATTATTATTTACACAGTTGTTTTAATGCATTAAGACCCATAAGTGTCTTGACATAATCTTGCTTCACCTTCTGCTTCTTTCAGCCTCCAGAAAACTTTTTAATGGATGTGTAACCATTGCTTGAGCAGTCTTGTGATGATCTCTAGCACAGTACTTTCATGCTTTCTGTATTTGCACTGAACGGGCTAGCTTAAAATATCTTATATTGTCTAAGGTGTATTCAGCTTGACACATCCTCTAGAAGAGCCCCCATATGCACCTTAAAATGTACTGCTTTGTTACTATGGTGATGCAGAAGAATCGTGCATGTTAACAACCCGTGTTAGGTAATGGAGGATTTGCAGAAATCAGTTAAGCATCTGCTTGGGGCAAGAAAACTGAGTCTGTGACCATACCTGCACCCCAGCCTCTTGGCTGCAGGCAGGCTGAGGGAATCTTCTTAGGGGATTGCATGCTTTCTTGTTTTCAGGTTGTCTGAGGGGAGAAGATGACTTTTTGGTAATGGTTTCAGAAGGTAAAGTAGTCTTACCTTATATACTTTTCCATCATATATGTAGGATGTTCTGCATAGTGTAAAGGGGATGCTTGGGCAAATGTGTGTTTGTCACTGACACAAATGTAATTTTTCTTTTCTTCAAACTACCTGGGCTGATGATGCATGAATTCACAAGCTTTCATTTCTCAGCTATAGCTGCCTGCAAATCCTGCACAAGGAGAACATGTCCACATTCATTCCCCTGAAGCAAGGTAGAAAACATGAGCTCTTTTCATGTATTACTTGAATTCTGGATGAAGAACAGGTCTATTCAAGGAAGCTATTCCAGAACAACACATGAATTTAGAGTGCTGTACTTCAGTATAGTGTAATTTCCTGTGGAGGCCTTTTACTTCCCTGTTCTGGAGTAAGTTGTGGTTAACTAGGGGAAAACTGATAAGCTTATTTGGCTAATTAGAGGAGCTTCTTCAGGTTCTCCCTTCTTTCCTTGTCTGCTTTACATTTTAAAAACTGTAGGTTTTTACATTAATTATTTTGGTTTCTTCTTTGAGTTCTTTTGTTTGTTTTTCATTTGATTGTTTTGTTATTGCTGAAAGTGACATGTCTTTTCCGTGTTTTTTATGTGTTGGTTTTGAAGTTCATGGGTTTCTAGCCATTCTCATAGGTTTTGGTTTGTTTTTAGTATTTTTAGGAAGCATTTTTTCCGAATATTTCTCTATTAGTGTTCTTGTAGAGATTATACTGAAAAGCTCCTCTGGAAAGTAAGCCACTGGTTGGTGTCTATTGGAGATGGTTCACTCGCCCATTGAGCATCCTTACAGGTCTTAATACCAGGGTTTTACCCTTGAGCAATGCTAGCAAGAACCTTGCCTTTTACCACTCTGGAACAATAAAAACATAACCCAAATAAAAACATGTGTTTCCTTTGCTGTAGAAAGAGAGAATGCTTCCCATAGGCTACAAGTTCATCCTCTTTTCATCAGTGAAAGACATTACAGAAATGTTGAAAATCAGTGCTGAGTCACTTCTCTGCTACAGAAAATTCAACTTTTTTGATATTTGCAAACAAATATTTCTTAAGTAGAACTACAGTTAGATATATAGCTCCTTTTTGGAACAAAACTGAAGATTAGACTTGAGGAATAGCTGGAAATAAGTTTACCAAGTCTGTTATTTCAGCTGGTTTTTTAGGCCTGAGTGGCTTTTGGCAGATACAGGATTGGCTTTTCTACCATTTGGCAAATCTGTGCTGCTTGAGCTTTAGCCCCACAAGTGAAGCTCAATAGATGAGGTAAGAGCTTTTAGTTTTAAGATCCTCATGCTCCTTTCAATATGAGCTTGGATCAACTTAGCATCCCAAATAAGGCATGATGATCCAAATCTCTGCTATGTATTTCAGGAAAAGATCATTTCAGTAGACAAGTTGCAAGAGAGATCCTAATTGTATTTCACATGGCAAAGAGGAAAGATCAAGTGACACTTGTCAAGGGCAAGAGTGATTTTGGTCAGCTTTTCTGAGATTGCTTCACAGTTTGTTTTAAAGGCAATTACAATCAGGTGCTGCAGAAATTGTAGTATCCTACAGTAGTAATTATTTGCTTTCTACATTTTTTTTTTCTTCACTTATACCTATGTATTTTATGGCGGAGAAAATATAGGTGTCATTTCTGTTACAGCATTAATGTCCATGATTTAGGGTGTATTTGGTGAGATTTTTTCAGTGTTGTTACTACTTGGCTTCCCCTGTTTTGTCTAAAGAATAAAACAGTATATTTGATTCCTGTGGAATTCACTTTTAACAGTTGAAATGAAAGATGTTGTCCAATCTTTTATTATTAACAAGGAAAAAAGTTCATATCATTTTTTCAGTAGGATATAACTTTGGTTAGCTTTATTTACACTGGGAAATGGTGTTCTCCAAAGGAGTGATCTTGCTTTCCTCTGCAATGAGTTCTTACTATAACTCAGCAAATAATTTTGTCAGAATGTTTTCCTGTTTGTCTTTGGGATTTGTCCTTTGTCAATAACAATGCTGGGCAAAGAGTAGGAAAAACTTTTGTCTAACCCTTTCTTCATGCAATATTTCAGTAGATCACAAGAAGCTCAGATCAATAGTTCTCACAGTTTAAATAGCCAGCTACTACCATGACAGTATGATCAGAAATTGCTCTAGCATCTGGCAGTGCAAGTAGGGAGGTTTATGTATTCCTTCTTTTTTGTTTTTTAAGGTTTGATTTTTCCTAACGATAAACTTCATTAATCTTCAGTCTCTTGACTCCATTATGTACCATTTTCTTCACAAAGGAAAATGCTGTGTGTGTGCTTTATTCATTCCAGTAGTAGCCTTACACTGCAGTTGCTCAGTCTTGGTTGCTACTAAGTGAGGTTCCAAGATCCACAGGAGTCAAGCTGAATTCAGTATTAATCATATTCCTTGAGATTGCACAAAATTATTTATCTGTGGCTTTGAAGAGTCTCTTAAGTAGTTGCTCCTTTGTAAAAGTACACAGAAAAGGATACTAACAAGCAGATCTTCATAATTCTATGAGTGTTTTTAAGAGATATAAGTAAATGCCCCCTCCCCAAACAGCATGAAGATTTGTAATGATATACCTGATATGTGCTATCAATGGGTTTGTTGTAAAGTTTGCTGATAGCTTACATAATTTGAAATACTTAACTCTTCAGGATAGGTTTAAGGGTTTAGTTGGGGGTTTTTTTCCAGACCCTTTCTGTCAACCTGTGAAGTATTTCAGAATAAACTACAGTTGTATAAGTACACAAGCCATTTAAAATAGAAATAAAAGAGAATTCCATTAATGCACTGTGTTTAATCAACACTGACAAATACAGTTTCACTAAATATAAGAGTACTGATGCTGTCATTTTGACACAAAATAACTTTGTCTCTATGTAGTTAATAGTTCCCTCTTAAAGCAACTAAAGCAAATTTACAGTTGAAATCAGTTAATGAGAGAGAGTGGGAGTAGATTTATTTAAAATCTACTGAACTGAAATGCTCAGTTGTTTGCTTTTTAATGGTAAAACAGATCTGTGGTTTGAAATGGTTTGGGGAAGTTGTGACAAAGCTGATGATGATTCAAGACTCTTTAAAGACTACAGAGGGGTCAGCTACAGTTTCTCCTTTCTGAGAAATTGGGAATGTCCCTTTGAAAATGTATGAGAAACTCAATAGACATTGAAGATGTTCATAGATGCCATTAATACCAAGACAGTGTTCCAGGAGCATCATAAATGAATAATGATTTGGTACTGTATTTTATTTTGCCTTTTTAATGCTGCTGTTACCTGAAGATTTTCATGATTTACATAAAAAGGATCTGGCGAAAAATTTTGTTCAACTACTTTCTTTCTGATGTTAAGATGGTGTTTTAGCAGATAGAGAAAATTATTGGGAAGTGCTGGCACTCTTGGGTTTTGGCCTTGAACAAAGATCTCATGAAGTAGAGGGGAGATTGCCTGTCACTTTCCTTCAGTCTCCATTTAGTCAAGGCTTGTTCATTAATACTTGGAAACTGGTGGGTTTCGTGTTTGTTTTGTTGTATTTTTGTTGTTTGTTTGCTTTTGTATGAATTCTTTTTTTTTAAAAGATGTTGCTTTACACTAGATAAAATTGAGGCATAAATGGATGATTTATTGGTGTAAACTTAGGTACTTCAAGATTTACCTATGTATTCCATAGTTATCTGGGCCAAGGCAATACTGACTGCAAATGTAAATTCATATGGGTTTGAGAGAGCTGATGAGTATTTGTTTTAAATTACGTTTTTTGTGTTATTGGACTAGGGTTGAATTATACCAGGACTCTTTTTTATAACGCAGCACTTTTTCAGCTGAAAATATCTTTTTTCAAGGTGGTGGTATTAAAGAGATGAAGGTATCAAATCAAAATAAGGGCAGGAGAGTGGAAGGGAAAAAGTAAAGCTGCTCCAAGGGCTACCTATGTCTACAAAATATAGTAATTCCTTTCCCCTAATTAGAGCTGGACCTTCTGCCAAGACAGATCTGCTTTTCCAGCTGGGGCTTGCAGTAGGTGATATATACCATTCTTTGAATTCTCAATGGCATTGATGGAACCTGAAGCTACTTTTCTTTGCTCCTGTCTGTCCCTGTTAGAAGTTGAAATGAAAGGTGATAGAGACAGTAAGACAATGCTGAAAGGAAAAAAAAAAAGGGGGGACTGACAAGGAGAGAAATCTGGGGCCTAGTTTTAGGTATGCATTTAAAAATCAATTAGGCAAACTGCTGGCATTGCATTTCTAAAATTATTTCAGATGCCTGTCTTGCATTTTGAAAGCTCTTCTTCTGGCAGTTTTTTAAGGTTTTTCATTGAAGTATATAGTACAGTGAACATTAAAGTCCTTTATTAAGATTGCATCTCTTATTGAATTATTGCCCTGTTGCCCAGTGCATTGAGTTCTGGAAAAATACCTAGTAAACTCCACAGCCTAATTGATGTTCTGTTTGGCAGTGTTGGAAGCTATAGATAGTTTGTCTAAGAATTGCTTCCAGTCCTACCAGTGGTATCCATGGCACTAGTAAGAAAACATTTTTAGGCAATTTTTATCAGCTTCACTTGTTAGCTTTCTTGGTACTTTAAAATAATGCCCAAACACTATTATGAAACTTTAAAGAAAATGCAAAGAGAAGTTTTAATGTCTCTGTGGGCTATACAGCTGCCACTCTTTATATGAAGAATGACAGGCTTCACCAGAATGTCTGGCTCTTAAAGCAGGAGACCATGATGCTGAAACACATTAGAGCAATGTTATTTATATTCTGCCAAAAGCAATTATCTTGCAAGACTTATAAATATGTGTTAGCTTTTATGTGTGTGATAAACTCTACAGACTTCCACAGAGATCTGTAGGTCTACTCAGAGTGATATATTTAAATTTTTGCAGGACTGAAGCCCAAGTGTTTGCATAAAAAGATGTTTCTAGTTGCAGGCATATGCTGATTATTCAGTAGCATGGCAGGAGTGTTTCTTTGGAATTGGTCTGTCACGATTAGGATTGTTAGTATGCTGCACTAAAGAGCTTCATATTTAATAGTATTTGATAAGAGTTGTTTAAAGAAACCTGTCTGAATCCGCCAGTATTTCTTTACAGCAGCAACTTCTAAGCTCCCAAGGGGTCTTACCTATCCAAGTACCCTATTTTTAATTTCTGTGAATCCTTTACTTTTTTTTTTTCCCATGAAGATGTATTAGTCCTTAAAAGTACCTTCAGTTAGCTACTTCAGGCCCTAAAAGTGGCTTTGTTCTATGCTGTGTCTTTTCATCACCCTGTGACAGAAAATGAGCTCCACTGTTTGAGAGGATTGGCCTGTACTTTGGATCTTGGCTACCAAATAGAGCAGCTTTTCTGTTCACCCCACAGCTGTTGTTAATGTTTCGTTCTGCAACTGCTAAACGATGGGCAAGTAACCATCCTCATATGAGACAAAAATATAACTCCATTAGTCAGCTGGCGTGGGTTGTTGAAGCAAAAATGCAGGCAGTATTTTCTCCTGGTGGAGAAAAATCCATCACATCCTTTTAAAGTTGCCATTAGCTGACTATGGGGCAATGTACATTTCCTGAATTCATGATTGCCTGTTCTCCTTACTTTGATGGCTGTCTACTCTAAAACTTGTAATTTAGTCAAACTATTATAAGATCATGTTACATCTCTGGGGTTAATTTTATTTGACATGTAATCTGTCTGGGAAAAACCTTTAAGAAATAATGATGTTTGATGCTAACTGAACCTCAAATTTCTCAAATTATTGTTGTGTGAATTAGTGAACCTCATTCCTAAAGAGGTTCTATGAGATTTCTAATTCTATATTACCCTGTAGGACTTTCAAGATTTAGTATTGAAACTCGTTGCTGTTAAACACACATTTTTAAGTTTCTATCAAAGGTGGCATTGGGGGGAGGAGGGGGTTATGATTTTTTTTTTTTAATTTGGGTTTTTATTTTTTGCAGCTGTCTTCTGAAGGTTGAAAATGTGATAGGCTAGTGGCATCTTTGACATTCTCTTCTTGACAGTCAGTATTCATTATAAAGTTTAAGTGAGGGAAAGTTATAATCCTTCAACTTTCTTACACTAAGATTTGAACCCTTAAGGTTTTTGGATGTTTAATGTTCATAACGTGAAGTTATGACCTAAAGCAGAACCAAGAAGATAAAAAGGTGCCCTGTTTTGCTAGCTGCTTATCAATGAAAAGAAAATTATTTTTCTTTGTTATTTTGGAAGTGTGACTCTTCCTTTTCCATCATATCTAGAGCAGTGTTTCAGTGGAGGATGATTTTTTCTCTCTAAGGGAATTACGTATGTGGTCAGGCTTCTTCTTAGATTAATGCTTAGGGATTTTGTTAAAATCTGTTATTTCTTTAATTATTTATGAACTTTTTTTAGTGTAATATGGACACAGTGAAATGTACAATCTCTTAAATTGAGAGGGATATTTAACCTTAACATGAAGATTGAATGGTTCTTTACAATAACACTTCTAATGTTGGTGTATCAAATGTCTTAGATCGTTGGTTGCAGGTCACAGGTACATTAACACCTATAAATTAAAGGCAGGCTATTATGTAGTTCTTATGCTGAGTGACCCATGTCTGTTTCCATGTTGTGTAGGATATTGATGAAGAAATGATGCAGTGGAAAACTGTGCTTTAATTTTGGTCCTTATTGCAGTAATGTTTCACTATAGGCAGATCCTGGATGAATCTCCAGCTACTTGACAGTTCTTTGTCTCTGGTGATTTTCATGTTACTTTAGGGCAGGTAATAGGCAATGCCTTCTGCCACTTCAGTTTTGCTCCCTGGTCCCTCTAGCAAAGCTGCTTGTTATTCTCAGTAAGTTGTCTATGGTAGTAAAGAATTTAGCATAGCAGTGAGCAGAAAAGTTAAATAGGAAAATTAGATGACTGTGTTTTTATAGTTATAATGACTCTACTAGTTGAATGAAACTAAAAAATAAAAATTACATAGCTGAGGGAACTATTTTCTGTCAAGTCACTTCTTGCATACTCATGTATGTTTTATACCCTAAAACCTATAGTATAAAAATGCTGTCAAATTTTGAACTATTTTACACAAGAACTTGGTTGCTGGGCTAAAAGCTGTTGTAAAATGCAATTATTAATTTATTAGATCGAAGATAAAATCTCCATAAAAATAATTTTTAACTTCCCAGGAAAGAACATGAGCAAGGTCCTATTTCAGTGTATTTGCTGAGACAATTCTGGTTTTATTAGAGTTAAAACACAGGTTTCAGGGATCTAAAGGCTGTGCCTTTTTGGGAATCCTATCAGCTCTCACTGAGACTGAGTAGTGTAATATCTCCTCAGGTGCTATCTTGGAGTGGTTTTCCTACTGGGTTTTTGCAATTTGGGGTTCAATAAAGCATCAGTGCTTCCCCTTCATGAAAGGAAAATCCATCCTCACTATGTTTCTGATTGGCCTGGTTTTGTCTGGCAGCTTCCAGGCAGTCATGGAGGTTTCTTTTCAGATTCTAACCTTTCTCTTTAGTCTCACTCTCCAGCAGTGGGTTTATCCTCTGCATGCATTGCTCATCAAACAGGCACTGTTTTTTCTTCAATACAGGGATTTTCTTTATGTCAAAGCTTTCCTACATGCTAAACAATACATCTGAATCTTTGGTTTTCCTCTGGACCTCTTGAATTAGCACGTAGGCAGCTAAATAGAAGCTGGAGCATGTTTCTGTGAGTATGGACAGGGCTGCTCTTACCCTTGAAGTAATAACATTTTCTGTACTTCCTGCTTGTTCGTTAGGCAAAGATGCAGTAACTGGTCTCAAATGCAGGCATGTGGACACTGGTATCTGTAGGCTCTTGCTCTTACCTGCTTCTCTTCAGATTAGCTTGGTAGGAAGCTTGTTTTGCCTCTTATGGCTTGAGAGAGATTGCCATATGGTCTGGTATAGTTCATGTACACAACTGTGATCCAGTAGAGGAAAGGCAAACTCCCAACCCCCCTACTGCTGTTTCAGAAAGGAACAGACAGGAGGAAGTAGGAGTGAGAACAGATTTCTGGATAGATTGGTAGGCAGTGGGGTGAATTCTTAGCACTTCCCACCAGAAGTCTATTCTAATAAGTGTCGGGTTTTAACTGTGTCTATGCTGCTGAGGAAGCTGGGATATGAATATGAAGAGTAAATGCATAAATAGACTAAAGGGATAATTTCAATTTAAAATTATAAAAGTGTTTATTTCATACCTGAAACAAGGCTGTGGTGCTCTCAACCTCTAGCTTTGTGTAGTTAATAATGGCTTGATTTTTTTACTTTTTTTCTTTTTAGCTTCCATTTTTTTTCAAGCTCTACATTTGACTGAATGTATGCACTACTGGCTTTATCTGGAAAATACTGCTGTAGCAGTATCCTGACTGAATGAGACTTTCTTAGGGTTCACACCTAGGAAGTATGTGTATAAATAGATCTACAGGGATTGAAATATACCAAATGCAACAGAAATTTTTTCTTGGTTTTTGGGTCCATTAAAGCAAAGGGGTAATGTTATTTGTTCCCAGTGTACAAGAGGAACAAATGGATTTTTATGTTAGACAAATGGCTAGGATATTAGTTATCAGTCTGATTTAAATCTTTACTGCTTTACTGAGTTAAAGAAGTAAACAACAAAAGGGCAGTCTATTTAGAATTAAAAAATTTGTGTAGACTATAGAGCAACTTTTATGGCCTTCCTGTGGACAAAAAAAAATCTCTTTTGCATACATGTGTCCCCCAAAATGAATATTTTTATTTAAGTTTTTATAAACCTATGCAAATCTGGATTTCTAATGATGAAATACAGTTTTGAGCTGCCAATGAAAGGCATAATTTGCATTCACCTACACAGCCTTGGCCTTAGACATAAGTGGCACATGACTGAAGGTAAGTTGGGGCACTCATCTGTCAGAACATTCTTTTTGGTTTTCTGTTTTGGTTGCACAACCAGTTCTTTCTACAGTTGTATACCGCTTTAAGTTAACCTAAAGGAGGTAGGAGAATTGTATGCCAAGACTGGAGGATAAAGGGGGAGGAGTTCAGGCTGGATTCAGGTGCAGAGTTTTAGCTGCTTTCCCATTATCCCATAAAAGCAAATAATTTTTGCTGCAGACCTACAGATGCTGAATCACTGATAGGGCTCTACATTCATGGCTGCTCAGACATCTCCTATGAATAACAGCTTGCAATTAATAAGGATTTCAAAAAATGAGAGATCTTCGTAGCATGTATGTGCTATGCATAGTACAGTGTACTCCTATCACATAACTGTTCAATGGAGCATCCCCCTTTAATTTGTCTTCTAGAGATGCATCATCTGTCTGTGTCAAAATGCTTACATGAGTGCAAACTTTTTTCTTTTGAATGCCAGTTTACTGGAAACCAGTGTTTAAAGTTTGGAATCCATGGACTTAATATTTGTATTATTTCCTTGCATTCTCAACAAATTCTGAATAACTTTTTAAATAATGATCCTTACTAAAGGATGAAGAGTTGCAAAACTTGTAGGGTTTTCATGTTTGAGGCTTTTTTTTCCTTCTTCCTCTTTTGTAGAGAGGAGATTTGTATTTCCTCTCCCTTATGTGCTTGGCATAATAATGCAGGAACATGAACGGGGTGGCGGGGTGGGGAGGAAGTGGTTACAAGCAACAGCGGTTCATGATGCCAGTAGTACTGAGCTTGGAAAATGTATCTTACCAATAAATTGATAATCTCAATTTAAAGCATCTCCCTTACAAGTATTTAGTTAAAAGTACAGTCACTTCATCAGTTTTTGTTTCTCTTTATTGTGAATAAATGTTTTGCAGCAGAAAATGTTCAGTTGCCAAGTGATCTTTTCTAGGGGGTTTTTGAAGGCTAATTTTCTATTTTAGAACCTTTTTTTGGGTGATATTTCCTTGAGTATTGGTGATTGTGCATCAATGAAGATGAGGAGATTAATCACTTCAGGCAAATCACATTTGTTTGGTATTTACTAAACTTCTTCCAAAGAGAGGCTGCTATAATTCCTTTCCAGTGAAAGATCCAGATGGAATACTCCCTAACTCTTCCTGAGACCTATGGTAGTTTGCATTCAGGCTTCTAAATTTATACAGTAGGACTACTATCTTCATTGCTATTTTATTGTAAAATTGTTGGTCTATTAGTATAATAGTTGGACCAGGTATGCTGTATCAATGTTTTAATGTGCAGAACAATAGTTTTCATTTCTTTTATATCTGCACTGAAAATATTAGGTTTTGCATGGATTAATGATACACAGATTTAAAGCTACATACAGGTTATACGTGTTTGAAATTGATTCTCTTCTTGTGATGTCTTTTCAATTGTATTTCTTGAAAATTGTGGTTTCTCTCACTACATTAAGGGATGAACTTTTAGTGTTCAGAATACCTATTTTCTGTGCTACCAGAGTTAATCCCTTTGCACCTTCTGGAATCAAGAGTGCTTTCTTTTCATGTATTCAGTCGTTACATAAAGGAAATTGTTTTGTTAGCATGTAAACTGGGCTTAACTAATACAAGGAGGGCCAAAACCTCTCATAGTAAGAATTCAGAGAAAGAGAATACATGTTTCTTGGGAGGAAGAACTTTTTTTTTTCCATTACTTTTTTTACATGTTTGGTCCTCATAATTCCTCACATATGAAGCAAAAAAACTTGATCATTAGATTTTCTCTTTATATTTATATTGCAGAAAAAAGTCAACTGTGCCAAACTTTGTGACTTAAGTCCTAGGTGTTCATATTGTTAGTTGTGTCCTAATCTCAAAATACATATGTAATGTAGATAAGCAGGCAAGCTCCAACTAAGCTGTAATTTACTGATCAGGGTTGAATAATTGTACTGGATTGTACTGGAAGTTGCTCTGGATTGATTCGCATCAGCTTTCCAATGTTGATAACTGCAAAGCTGCAGAAGCAGTGGAGACAGTGCATGGTAGAAATAAATGATCATGGCAAGAGAAGGATGGAGACTGCTTCTGGCAATAGTGCCAGATCATATTACTTTAAAGTGCTTATAAAAATAACTCTAGTGTAGGTTTGCAGGTTGCCTTGGATTTATTAGCAGGAGATAGTGTAGAACTGTCAGTAGTTTTGTGTTCTCTCACAAGTCTCTGTTTAAGGACTCCTGAGATCATGCTGCAGAGAGGAGCTTCAGGAAAGATTAAAAGAAATCTGATTGCTCTGCATTTTCAGCTGTCTCTGCTTACTCATAGGAAATGCTTCATAAAACCATTCTTTCTACTTTTTCATGATGCATACCAGTTTTCCAGCTGTTAAAACTGTTAATATGGTATAGGTTTAGTTACATTAACTTGTATTTGCTGGAAATTACTTAATTAATATACAGTTAAAAATTAGAAATTTCTATCTTACTCTGGGTTTAATTGGAACCAATCTAACCCATTTTTTCCTAACTTAAATTTGACTACTGCCCTTTTAATCTAGAAAAAAAAATCAGTGTATTATGGAAAGCCATAGCATAACAATTGCATGTCAAACAGTGATATGCATTGTGATTATGTTTGTCATTAATGAAGGGCACCTAGTTTTTCCTTGTGTGTCTGCTTCTTGTTTGGGAAAAGGAGATACTGTTTCCTTTCTCTTTCCTACTTCTTCTGCATCCCTTATTTTATTTTTTCTCCTTTTTGTTTTCTCCACTACTGTTATTTATTTGGCAAGAGACAATTTATACAAATCTTTTTTTCCCCCCAAATCTTTTCATGTCACTGACTTTTGAAATGTCTATTACTTTGCTTCAGTTACTTGAGTTCTGGCATTTTTAGCTCCCTCTTCCCCTTAAATAACACTTGGGTAATTTTTTTTTTTTTTTTTTCTGTTTTGTTTTGTTTTGGTTTTTTTTTTGTGCGTGTGTGCTTCCTAAAGAAACAACTGTGTCAGCTGTTTTTTTGTTTGGTATTTTGTATCATCTTTTTGTGTAGAATAGGCGATATTAGGTTTTTAATCAATCTCCTGTGAAAATACCTCATACAGATGGTTGTATTGAGTACTGGGCACACAGCACTTCCCAGTCAACACAGGGGTGAAGAAAACAAGGATGAGCTACAAGGATTTAGCTACCTAATGGTATCTAAAATTGCAGTGGCAGTTCTAAAATTCTTTTACTCAAATAATTGCTTCTCTCTATCATTATTATAATTTTTAAGAACTTACTGACTTAAAACTTCTTTTATCCATTCCTCCCAGTGTTATTGAGCATGATTAGAGAAGATTATTTCCTCTCTTTCAATTCATTTTAACTTCTTGATATTTGAGTAACCAAATTTAAGAAGCAGAGCCCTCAAAAACACTATTTTACATCCTGTATGTAAAGCTCATATGTGATAAATGCATTCCCAATGCCGGGTTTTGAGTAAAATGTACAGAACTCTGTCAGATGAACCTGTGTGATGCAGCTGATACTTGAGGCTTAAATTCCTAAACAGTGAACATTTCAGCTCAAAATTTAGAGATTGTTAGCACCACTAAAGCAGTTACTTGTAATATGTTGTTGGTCTTTTGACTTTGCTTTTCAGCATGCATAATAAAATGCTGATTGCTTTTCTTCAGCTGATAAAACAGTTAATGACTTCTCCTGGCTTATTTGAATTACTTGGACAGTTTTTTGCAGATAAAAGTACTCAAAATTCATTGTTATTTATAATAAGGGAAAATGATTTGTAATCCTCACTGTTTTGATAGTAGACACTGTCCTTGGTGTATAAATACAGAAGGTCCTTCTGTTGCTGCAGTAAGAGCAAAGGTCTGTAACAAAACACATGAGTACTACCAAAAGAGCCAAATTGAAATCCTTGAGTTTGATCTTCTCCATATCTTCTCCATCTACACCTGTTTGTCTCTTCTACCAGTTTAATTTCTTCTTATGTTTTCTGAATGTATAATATCTTCAGTCTCTCTAAGCAGAGATATATAATTTTCTGGTTATATTTCTTCAATTATGCATTATCCTTTTTAAGCAGCTGAATAGACAGAGATTCAGCGATTATTGTAGGAGTTCTCATAACTATAATTTATGAAGCGTGAATTTTTTTCTTATTTTGGTTTATTACATATTTGGTGGGGGGTAATGCATGTGTACTCTTTTTTCTTTTTCTGTGCAGTTGCTTTCAATTTCTAAACTTTTCTTCTGGAAAAGCAGCAAACAATGGAACTTAAATAATCATCATTTTGAAGTCAGAGGCCTTGCACTTGCCTTATTATTGTTTATGTTATGATGGTGCACGACCTAGGTATTCATTCCATGCAGCTTTTTGTAGAAACTTCTGAAGAATAATATTTTAGCAGTAGTTGGAATGGGGAATATAGTAAACCAAGGCTTAGTTACACTTTTTTAGGGGTGATGCTGTTAGAATTCCTATGTTCTGACCTTAGAGCTTGTGGGCTACCTATTTCTCTACTTAGACTCCTGTTTAACCTGCTAATTATTACTGAGCTTGTCAAACACAATCATACAATTACATAGTGGCTATGTAAGTTACGTTATTCATGATGATGTATGGCAAATATAAGGGGCATACTGTTGAAAGATTTTGTATAATCTTATTAGTATTTTGTTTTTCCTGGTTTGATGAATTATTGTAATAGAAGTATTTGCATTTGTATTTCACCTGTTTATTTCTGTTTATTTCCTCTCTGTGAAATATTCAAGGTTTGTTAAAATGACAGAAAAGACTGGTCCATACCATGAAATGTGGTGCTGTGTAGCAAGGCAGCAGTGAATGTACACTTCAGTGTACATGTACATGTGTGTACATGTACAGTGTACATGGTCAGTGAATGTACACTTTTTAAAAAGTTCTGCAAGTTTGCAAGCTTCTTTCTTAATGCTCATTAGGACTTTCTTTTTTACTTTGACTTTGCAGTTTGGTTTGTAGTCTTTCTGTTTTGTTAGTGCAGACATTTGTGTGTGTTTGAAACATCCTTTTGGATGTTTATTGTTTTCTTATTATGTTAAAAGGAGAATTTAGCATTAGTGATTTTCTTAGACTATAACTTATTTTGCAGGATCACTTTCATATTGTATGGTTAAAGTCCTTGAAAAGCCACATCAATGTAAATGTTGAGACAAGCTCTAGGTTTAACAATATCAATGAATGATGCTACAATTTCAATTCACATGGGTTGAAACATATGAATGTGATTTGTATACAACATTCATTAGCAATCTCACAGCTCAGCAAGGCTGTTAGAGTATTTTTATAAGTGTGCATATGCTTTATTTGGTTCCAGGTTCTGTTCCTATTCTGTGCAGGTTGAGTGGGAAAATGCATGCCAGAAATGACCTGTACTTTTTAGAAATGTTTTTTAATGTGATAAGAATAAAATTTAGATTGTGCTTGCCTACCTAATAACAATATTATTCTAGGTAAGTAAGCTGAGTGTATCTGATGCTTTTTTCTTCCATAATGCATTGCCAAAAGTTCAAGAGTATGTAGCAGCTCACACCCTAAGCTCTGTACACCAACAGGCAACTCTGAGCTTCATTGAATTATGCTCATTACAGATGCTCCCCGATCCAAAGAGTCTGCAGTCCAGGACAACCTGACAGAGTAAATACAAAAAAATCTGTGATGATATTTTCTTACCTTTTGAGAAAGTATAGCAACTTTGTCCTTTTTTTTTTTTTTTTTTTTTTGCTATATAAGTTCTTAGGTGGAGGAAAATAATAGCTATCTAAGCATTTGTGGAGTACTATACTATTCCTAAATAAAACAAGCAGTGGAATAGAAAGTACACAGGTGCTTGTTTGAAAATAACATATTTAATGCAGTCTATTGTACCTTGAGGTAGCTAAAATTGTTTATAAGGAATGTGTTAATAACCTTCATCTTATTTTAGTGGTCAAGAACTTTAATCAACAAGCCATTTTGTAATAATGTATTCACATCTGTTAAAAGGGTTTCCAGTCCTGCCATCTATAACCCCAGTGGCTAGATGACCAGCTTTCACAATGAAAGTGATCTTATTGCATTTGCATGCTTCATACATGGACTTTGTGAGCATATAAGACTAGAGGAAAATGGCTATGAAAGGAAAGAGAATTCTGACCTGTTCAGATACAAATAGTACCTAAAATCTTTCCATAAATTGTTGTCCTAAACTGTAATAGTCCTTGTTCTTCCCAGGAAAATGATATGCGCCACTGAATCTGTACACTTCATTAAAAAAAAAAAAAACAAACCAGAATCTAGACTGGATAGTGTTGTCTGATGAAATTTACTGGAAGTGCCAAGATGTCTTAGTTTCAGTGGAATCTGCCTTAGGCTGCAGACTTGTGCTTGTCCTAAGTTTGCTGAAGAGCTCAAGAAAATGAAAAGCTTGTGTTCCATCATTTCTTTAGATGTTTCTTTGTTTTTGCAAGGTTGGAAAGAAATGGTAACTTTTCTCACTAGAAAAACCCCAAACTAAACCTCTTTATCTTGCTTCACTTGTGGGCTCTTCCATCTTTCTCTACGTGTTTACATGTTAAACGAATCAGAATTAATATGTGGCATCAGTACCCAATAGCTTGGTAGGAAGCACGTAATGATTTCGCAGAATTAAAAGAGGGTACAGACAGTTCTGTTCTATAAATGGAATGAAGAGATTCCTGTAGATCTTCAGGAATTCTGAGGTAAGGAAGAAGCAAAAACTATGAGAATATATGCAGAGAAGGGAAGACAGGCTAGAATAGAGAGTGGATGTTTCTGGAGTTATGGCTGTCAGCTTTTAAAAATGAGGCAAATTTAAGTTGTCTGGAAGAAGCCCATTAAATTTGGAGGGTACATGAGTACCAGGATCTGACCACTTGAATTATGTTACCCATCTGCCTAAAACTGGATGGAATTTAAGCCAGAAGTCCTTGGTATCAACAGTCCTCTGTTGTGAAGCTGTGGAAGTGGTCAAAAAGCATCTTCCATGTCCCACTTATCTCATAAACTATTGCAAAGGGGTATTACATACTATATGCTATTTATTTCATTCTATTACATGTGTCCAAAACCTGTAGAGCCATCTTTGAATGCTACTTGATTATTTTTAATTTTTGTGTGGAAGGGTAGAAGGAAAATAAGTTTCTTTGGATTTTTTATTTGATTGTGTATTTTGTATTTGATGTCATTTTCTAAGTAATATGCCTTGACCAGATGGTGTTACAGAACTATTTCTATTATGAAAACTTAGGCCTTCAGAAGGCAGTTTCTTTAAAAGGAGTAAAATCCAAGTATGTGTTGTGATCTCCTTTCCTGTGGCAAAATATTACTTTATTTAACCAGGCCTCATGGATGACATACAAAAGTAATAGAAACTAGCTATATATACTACTTATCAAATAAGAGAAGATGCTGGGGAGCAGGGCTAAAATGTTTTTCACATAAATGTCAAATACTTTGTATGTAATTTTGGTGGGTTTCAAATCTTAACAGCTTCTCCATTCTTCATATGTTTTTGTGCTTTGCAAGAGTGCATACAGCAGCAGCCATTCTTCCTTGCAGCATTGATTACTTGATATGATCATAAATCTTAAATGGTCTGCATGCAGATAGGAACATTCAAACCCTATTCCTAGTTTTTTTTAAATTATTCTTATGTTTTGTCCAAGAGAACACCTCATGAGAACAATATAGTATTTTGACACTTGTTCATTTGTGTCTCATTTTCCCTTTTGAATTGTCTGTCTGCTGTTAAACAACTTTTTTTATGAGCCTCTTCTACTAAATCATAATTGTAATCATGTATTTTTGGCTCTTTCAGGATACCAGATATCCGTTCCTATTTATATAATGCTGTTTCCTATATAGCTTTTTCCTTTTGCCATTTTGGGTTCAAGCCATTTTGCTTGGTAGCTCAGGTTTCTGTAAATAGATTTTCTTCCTGTTGTTTCGTTTTGTTGGGTTTTGGGGGTTGTTATTTGACCAAAAATGTTCCATTCAGGTTTTTTTGACAAAATCCAAAGCTCTTCAGTAAACCAGTGTGGTTGCCAATATCGTAAATGTAACAGCATTTGTGTGTAGCTCCTCCTGGAAATCCATGTCTTTCCATGCAAAACTCCTCACAGAAATAAACTTCCTGGCCAAAGTAGCCATGCACATTTGCTGTTTATTGTGAGGAATACTTCTTGCCTCTTTTTAAAGGAGGAAATTTGACAAGTCTTGCATTTTACCAGCATAAGAGTTTGGTGTATGTTCTATTCATTGATATAATTTTGAAAGTAGAAGGGTGACAGCGATGTTAAGCAGAGCCTCATTTAGTAACTGTTATTCTGGCTATATCCTCTTCATTAAAAAATAATAAGATATGCTATACATTTACTTGATGTAAATTATGTTTTCTTTAGCACTTGTGCTGCATTTGCATCTCTTTCTGGTTTAGGTAAGTCATTAATATTTTGTGCCAGTGTCACTCATTCTCTAAACCTTTAGTAACAAAGGTTTAGAACACCAGCAGTATACCGAGAAAGCCACGTGGTACAGGTGGCATTACAGACTTTAGCTTAGTGGTCTGACAGTACCTTTTGGTATGTACTTATGGACATGTATGTACTCATGATCACTTCTCTAGCTGGGAATCATAAAGTCTTCTGCTGGTATTTGGATAATAAGAACCATAAAAAGCCAAGTGTGGTTCATGTATGCCCTTCTGGTAAGGCTACAAACACAAAAGTATATTGCACCAGAAGCTGGAGGGACTAAAGTATGTGTGTGAACCAGTCAAAGGTAAAGAGCCTTGATCCATGACCATTTCACATTTGGAAACCAGCCTGGAACTGTTAACTTGGGTGCCAGCAAAGATAGTATAATTTCATAGCAGAGTGTGTCACGATTTTTCAGAATGCCTTTTTTTTCCCCTTAGCCTTGTCAGAAGTGTTTAAATAGCAGTTTGCACAGTGACAACTCTTGCTTTGAAGTATCATGAATTCTTATAAATTAACCCATATGTTTATAGGTTATATTTATAAAGTTGTATTTTATTGAAATTGCTGTGCTTTGAAATATGAAATTAAAGAAAGAATGAGTGAGATTGGAAGGCATCTCTGGATGTCATCATCTGTGCTGCTCAAGGAAGGGTCACCTAAATCAGCTTACCCAGGACCATGTCCAGCTGGCTTTTGAAACTCTCCAAGGATAGAGACTCCACAACTTCTCTGAATAACCTGTGTCAGTACTCAGATACCCCCACAGTGAAAATGTGGTGGTTGATGTTCAAATGGAACTTCCTGTGTTTCAGTTTGTCCGTTGTATCTAGTGCTCTCGCTGGGCACCACTGGAAAGATACTCTGTCTATCCTCTTAGCACCTTCCCTCAACCTATTTGTATGCACTAAGAAAATACCCACGAGTCTTTTCTTCTTCTGGCTAAGCAGTCCCAGCTCTCTCAGCCTTGCCTCATATGATGGATGCTTCAGTCTTTTAATCATTGTTGTTGCACTCTGCTGGACTCACTCCAGGAGCTCCATGTCTCTAGTGTACTGGAAAGCTCAACACTGGACAAAGCTCTCCAGATGTGGCCTTGGTAGGGCTGAGTAGAGACAGAGGATCAGCTTCTGTGACCTGCTAGTGATATTGTTGGCATCCTTTGTCCAAGGGCGTGTTTTTGGCTTGTGTTCGTCTTGGTCCATATGAAACTCAAGGTCCTTTTCTTCAAATCTGCTTTCCAGCTTTGAAAAACTTATAATTCTAAATATTTTTACCAAAGCTGAAAGAGTCCGTTTCTCTTATGGTTCAGATTATAATTCCACTTGCAGATTCAGGTTTCTTGATGGTAATGGTAGTAGCTGTATAATACTAAAAAAACCAATTTGCAATTACAGTACAATTGCTTTAAGGAAGATTTCTCAAATCACTTTTGTTTTTCAGTCCTATATTAAAATAGAAATGTGCAAAACACAGTACAAGTAAAAGAATAGCAATTTTAATATGAATTAGGAGAAGGAACATTTGCATACTCCTGAAACTAGGTTAAAATATATGTAAAGCAACAAGATGGCTGCTTCCTTGCTATCCCCAACATCTCTTCCTCTTTTTCTCTGGGAAAATTATTTTGGCAGAAAATTCTAAATATTCATCCTCTTTTGCCTGGCTAATGGAATAAAGGACAAATGTAATAACATTTGTTATCTTTATTGTCTTGATATTAAATGTAAGAAATACCCCAAAGGATCAAAGTAATTTATTTTTCAAATGCACCAAAAAAAAAAAAAAAAATCATAGTGGTGAAATTTCAGTTCTGTTCCTTCCCCAGCCACCAAAAGCAGGCTTGTTCCTTAGTTGTTGAGCTGAAGGTCCCAGTCTGTCTTGGCCAGTGATGTGCTTCCGGAGATTGCACAACAGTTCATCCAGCTCATAAGTCAGTTTGGGCCCAAGAGCATTGCAATGATATAAACACACAGCTTTTGGTGGGAGGGGAGAGCCTTTAAAACCTCTTGTCAGATTTTAATGCCTGATGCTCTTAAAATGCCTGCTGCTGGCAGGCAAGGACTGCAGGTCATATCTTTCCTGTCCACTTATGGTTTGTCACCCTTTGATTTTGCCCCTAATACTTTCTTACAGCTGTTTAATTCACCCCACTTCAGATGTTGATTTTGGTATAAGAATAATCTTCATTTGATTATATTTTTAGAATGAAACTTCACACAACATATTTATATATCTTAAAATAACTTTGTTTCAGGCTTACTAGGTATAGCACTCAGACACGTGCTGTACTCCTCAGTAAGTCTTCACTGCTAGAGGGGAAAAAAAGTGTAGATAACCTTTTATTTTTTTTTTTCTCTCCTTTATTCCAATTTATAATTTCCTTTAATCACATAAGAATACCATACTCTTATCTCCTACCTGAGGCACTCAGATGTTAAGAGAGATCTGTTTCCTTAGTTGTTGAAAACTGGTCTCGAATTCCAGTGTCGTTGTCCCCAGTCTTACTGATGCTCAGTACTGACTTTAAGAAAGCAGCATGCTCCTTTGGCCAAAGTACCATTTCCTTTAAACCTTGCACTGCCTCAAGAGTTTCCATTTGCCACAACCAAAACCAGGGAGTCTCAGGAAAGGTTAGCTTCAGTACAGTAGCTTTGGACTTGCTGTTGCAATGCTGCTCTTCATGCTCCATTTCACACACTTGTGGTAGCTCTGGTACAAGGCTTTGTAAGAGCAATGCTCAACTGTTTGATTTTTCTTTTGTTCAGGTATTTCTGATAGAGCTGCTAAATGTGCAAGAGTAGGTAAAAACCTTAGGCTGTGTTAGGAAAACACTAGAGCCTTGTCTGCCCTTTTTCCCACTGGTAAGGTACACCAGCAGTTATTTGTTCTAAAGTTCCAAAGAGTAGATGGGACTATAATGCTTACAGATACAAGACTTCCGAGCACTCTCATAGCACCACTAGTGTGACAGACAGATCCTGTTTTGTTTGCCGAGGATTTTGGAAACAGCAATCATTCATAGGTCCTACCACTGCATTCTGGTTAAATGCAAACCAGCTTGTGTTGTTGCTAAAAATAGCTATTGTTATCACTTGTGAGTTCCATTCAAATATTAAAAAATCATGTTAAACAACAGCGACCAACAAAAACATAAAACTAAAAATCTCTTGTAGACTTAGGCATTGTTACAAGTACAGAATTTGTCTAGTTAATCTACCAGGTGGTTATATGGAAAAACTGTCTTGTTTCAGTTTAAGAGATTGTTCATTAAATATTACATTTTGGGGAATTTTATTTTGCACTGATGCAGTGGATTTGATAGTAGTTTCTAAAATATTTGAAGGGATAGATGTTTAAAACATTCATTTGGAATATATGGAAAGCAAATCACAAGATTATTATTAACTAGACCAGACCAGGCATCTCAGTATAAGATAGGGAGAAAAAAACCCAACACTGACAGAGAACTCTATTGAATGGGTGTAGCTTAAGCCTCTGTCTTTGCTTGTCCTTGGCAGTTCTTGGAAAGAAAATGGACATGGAATGTGAACTTCCATTTTAAGAAAAAAAATTAATGTTGTTGTAGGCTTTCTCATGTAGCCTAAGGGAAGTTCTCTTTAACTGAGCTCTTGCTGCAGTCGATTGATATACAAATAAAAGCTCTAATATTCAGATTTACGACCAAATTTATAGAGCGAATAGCTTAAAAGCTGAATTTGTGGTTCACTTAAACTAGTAGACAGTTTTTCATCTTAACCACTCATTGCATCCTATTTCTAATTGGTTTAGAGCAGAGTCAGAGTTTAGAGGCTCTTCTGAGAGAAATGAGATGAAAGACTACCTGTGTAGGAAGTGTTCAACTACAGTGTGACCTCAGCTCTGAGTGAAACACAGTGATAGAGACCAGTGAAAGAATGGTTCAACTTTCAATAATCATCGAGATGTAGCCAGTTTTATTTGCAGGTATTAGAATTGTGTGAGATGCATTCAATGAAGGATTGGATATTTCTTTACTATATTTGTCTGATGTGTTTGAGTTCTTAATTAAAAGGTGTTGGTAAAGAAATGGTGAGCAACATTGACTGAACTGTCATTTTAATATGAGATTTAGAGAGAGGAGGGGGCTTTGCAAAGGAGGCAGCAAACAAAATTCAGCTGCCTATAAGCTAAAGATTTATAGTCTTGTACAATTTTCCATTTTGCAAACCGTTATGTATTTAAGCTTTAGATGCTTGCTCTGATATATACATATATATATAGATAGACATACACACACACACACAAGTGAATCATTTGTGAATCATACATGTGTGTGAGAATGTAATATATTAATTACGCAAAAAAGCCTACCTTTGTTATTTTGGGGATTTGAGGGGAGTGTTGGAAATAAAGCAGTGATCTTCTAAAAGTGCAACAGCTTGGTGAATAGCTTTATCTCAAATACAGAAGGAGCAAGTTTGATCTCTTCTAATATTTCTTCTTCAGCCCTTAAATTTGACATCACTGGTGCTAAGTCACATAAGTACTTAAACCCTAAACCAGGAATATGTAGCAAAGATAACACCTTATTTTAAGGTGTTGAAATGTTCAGTCATCAACAATAAACTGTATTTCAAATGTAGCATCTTATCCTTGGCAAACCATGGGGTTTTCCAAGTGATGTAGTGGCAAATTCATAACCAAAACTAATTTTTTTAATTTAATTTAAAAGAAATAAATGGGAGCAGAGAGACAGGGAGGTTACCGAAATCTTTTTAGTACTCTGAAATTTGGTTTTTAAGTAATGGTATGATAATAATTTGTTTATTTTATAAAAATGCTAAATTATGAAAAAAATGTCAGATTATAAAATGTAAGTAATTTTACACACAATGCAAATACAGAAGAGAAGCAGCAAGTAGACACTGCAAATATGGATTTTAAGTAGTTGAAACTGATTCTGTTTTCAAGACCTACAGTGTGTGTCCTGACCTACCCTTGCAGAAGATGGGTTATATGCATGAGGAAGAGGGATAGATAAAGGGAAGCAGAGTTTCTGGCTAGAAGCCTGATCTTGTTTAGATTTCAGTGACAGAAGGCCTGACCTCTTTCTGTTTGCTTGTTCTCTTTTCTGTGCAATTTCATGGTGGCTGACTGGCTTCATGATTAGTCTAAAATAAATCAGGAGTTGATTCTTATTCTCTTTCTGGCCCTCTAGCTAGATAATTGAGTTAAAGTTTTTAGAAGAATATGAGTTTTGATTTGGCAACCATATTCTCTGGTTAAGCCTCTTTACAAAAGATCACGAGCTCTGAGAAGTCCTAATGAAGGCATAAAAATACAGAGAAACATTTTTTAGAGAGTGGCCTTAAATTGTTTTCTTCTAGGTGATGTTTGTGCAAGTCCAGTGTTAATTATTGTGATCTTGGTTGTGGGTTTGTTGGTTTTGTTTTGTTTTTTACTAGACTTAGGTTGTTTATGTTTATGGAAAACTAATTTCTTCTTTTGCTTCTCTTTCAGTAATAGTTATGCACGAGTGCGAGCTGTGGTGATGACCCGGGATGACTCAAGTGGTGGATGGTTACCACTTGGAGGGGGTGGACTAAGCTGTGTCACAGTCTTCAAAGTCATTCCCCAGGAAGAGAATAGCTGTGCTGATTTTCTTATCCATGGAGAACGACTCAGGGATAAAACGGTAACAATTTGCATCTATTTAATGATCATATTAAAACTATGTGGGACATTAAGTATAGATGCTTGCTTATTATTGCCTATAGACTACAAAGTAAATTTATAGTTTGTCTAATGCTGTTGCTGAACTCTTCTATGTCAGTGATTGTGTACCAAAAGAGCCAGTTATTTGTTTTAAATGTAATACCCTGCTTTTTTTAGAATCAAGCACATTGATTTTTTAGAAACTCTCCATCCATTTTGGGAAAAATTTTGCTATTAATTTTTTTTCTAATGGAAGATTAGAGTTAAATCTTGTTTCTATACCAGTTATAACTGCATTTAGGAGGAGTGTTGAAAATGAGAACTTTATTAAGAACATGAAATTCCTTGGTAGTGATTTGGTTAGCTGTGGAATATGGCTGTGACAAATAGAAGCCATTTTATGTGTGAACAACTTTATATTGAAAGACAACTTGAAGCTGACAGGTCCAAGAATTGGCCTGGTTTGATGAACACATAGACAGTATTTGTTCATCAGCTACCTTAGATAAAATACCAGTTATAAACATCTCTTAAGACACTTCATGAAAAATCAACCTTACAAAAGGAAAACTGGTGCAGGATCTCAGCCATTTCTACATGCAGACCTAAGAGAGACAAAACAGATTTCTCAATGGGGCTGTGTCTTACTGTGGGAACAAGGAAGAGTGGAGAAAGCATAAAAGCTCTGTCTTCATGACTTTTTTCAAGAATTTATTCTTTTCTGCAAATGAACTTTGACTCCTCTGTAAGCTTAAGAGATAAAATTACTTCTTATAGTGTACTGCTGACCCTTCCTCAAGCACACCAGTTTCTCCCAAGGCAGGACTGCTGAGTTTTGTGCCTTGAGTGTGACTATTGTAGGAAGGGAGCATATAAATAGAAATTCTGCTGACTCAGTTGTTTCAGTGGGGCATAGCGCTATTAGCAGAGTACCCTGTGTTCCCGCATAGCTACGTGCACCTGCAGTTCCTTCCTCACTTTGCACTAGTTCCCTTTAGAACTTTTTTTAGCCTTGTCGAGGCTCTTTCTGAGATGGTTAATTGCATTTAGAGATACTTGATAATTTTTTTTCTTAATACTTGGAATATTCACAGCTTGCCTTAAGAGTAATCAAATGCTCCAAACTAGAGACTGTCTTAACGTTTTGCCTGCGTGCATATAAATATGTCTGGCCATCAGTGTTCTGATCTGTTTGCAGTGTCCTCTCTCCCATTTCCCTTAGACAAGAACTTGTTTTGTTTCCACTTCTGGTAGAAGGTTTTAAATGTTTCTCCCCCTCTTCCTGTCTAAAATCAAGCTCATGTTAGCATGAATATGTTTTCCAAACCTTTATTGTCTTGAACAGTTTGTTTTGTTTTCGGTTTTTTGTGTGTGTCCCATCCTGTGTCCATCTGTCTTCCTTGTACTTGTCCCTCAAATGTGACCTAAATAGTCTGTCAGGGCAGATTGTAATCTTGCTGTAGTTCTGGGAAGTTTCTCTTGGAAACCAGCCCCTTGAAAGCACAGGATAAAAGGTGGAAGTGCAACTTTTAACATCTCTCCTGTGTCTATTGAATAAAGCTCAAGGAACTAACAAATATGGATTCAGGGTGTGGAGAAGAACACTGGACAGTCAGTAATTCTTTGATAACTGAATGAAAGGTCACTTTGTGTTCATGTATTTCTACAGACTTCAGATAATGTAATTCTAAGCTAATATGTAATGAATTAACAACCAAGTGGTGTGGTATGCAACAATACCCCACTTGGCACAGAAGAACCAAGATCCTACACCAAGATATGTGATCATAACAAAATTAGATCATGACACTTATTTAGAAGGGCAGAAGATAACAGGTATTGAAAGAGAAATTCTTTTGGACATGTCACTGATTTAAAAACTGTTCTGATCATTATGCTTTCAATATGGTTAATGGTTTTACATTCATTCTTAGGATATTCCTGTGGATTCACTGTTCAAGCATAAATTTTAACCTCTTCTTTAATGAAGACGAACATTTGGGGGTCTTAGTCCAAACAGAAGTGACATGTGACTATTTTATTTTATAATAATTATATATTTTATTCTTTTATTTAGAAGTAAAGCAAAAGTGGAAACCACTGTATTTGCTATTGAATAGAGCCCAAATATTTTGATCATCTTCAGATTTTGCAGAAGTGTTATGCTGAATCTACTGTTTCTGTGCACCAACTTCCCTCTAGTCTCATTTTAGAATGCCCTTAGTAAATCTCACTGCTTGAATAATCTTTGGAGTTAGTATGCTGTTTAGTTGGTTGCTCTATAATTGTATTTGAAAAGAGAGTATAATTTATTTTTTTTTAAACTTCCTAAACAGTTTCTAACATTTCAGTTATTCAGACTTTGAGTACATGTCTCTTCAGGAATGTTTAATTAATAATCTACTGTAATATCCACAAGTCACTTGGACCATAGTTTCCAGTTCACTAACTTTTTTGCAAGGTACACACAGCTGTTTCTGAAAATACTTCTATGGATTAAAAGAGAAAGTCATCTTTATAAATTAACTTCCACACATTCTCTAAAGCTACATTACACATTGCTAAAATACCTTTCTAATCAAGATTATATCTTGATTTTCTCTGGCTAATAAGTATCTTCTTTTGTGAACTGGCCTAGCTTCCAGAAAATGTATAGAAATTCCCTTATCCAGGGAACCTAGAATGTGGAACTTGGAGCACTTTTCAGTGACATGGGGAAACATAGGTTTTGAAATATCTTAGATTAGAAAGTAAACAGAGTTCAGATCTATGGCTTTTGCGTAAGATAAATGGGAATCATAGTGCCAGTATAATTGTTTAACCAATGTGTCAGTAGAAAGGTGGAATTCTCTCCCAAAGCAGCTCCATAGGTGAGGTATTTGATGGAGCTATCTTCCAGATGCCTCTTAAATGGTTATACTGAAGAAGAATTAATTTACTTTAGTTGCTGCTTCTGACGCTACATTGCAGATCTATTCCAGTGTGCCACATCTTCCCTATTTTATAGGCTATGCAGGCATTTAATTACAGCTGTAGATCTCAATCTGTAAGTCAGCTGTATAAATTAAATACTCTGGAATTAACATAAAAATATTGAAGATCCTTGTTTGAGAGGGCTTGTGTTGTTTCTTTCTAGACCTGAGGTTGTTGTCAGGCCTTCTGTGAACCAGTTTCAGACTACATGTAGAACTTCCAAAATTTTTGTGCAGTACAGAGCTATTTAAAATATCTTGTGGCATTAACAAAAGCATCCTAGTTATCTGAGAAAAAATCAAAGTGGTGGCACCATTGAATTAATTTGAAAGAGAATGCTCCCTGCTAGTTTGCTTAGGTTGTTTAGATTTGTGTTGGAATGTAAGGGTATTTCATGAAGACTTTTCACATAATTACACATTTCCCCCTTTATTATAATCACCTTCCTAGACCAGGCTCCAGCCAGTCTGCTTGGAACAATTGCACTCCCTCGTAACCTGGTCAGGTCTGCTGTTCTCTCTTTCTGTGTTTACAGGAGCTCTCTTCTATCTTAACAGCACTTGTGCTAAAACATATTAGGCTCAAAGTTACTGGTTTTTGGGCTTTTGTGAATTTTGCCTTCTTGAATGAAAAATCTATTAGATTTCTCTGGTTTATTTTCTTCTCCAGACTTTTACCATATAAGTTTTTATCAAAGGATGAAAAAAAAAATATTACTAGTGTCTTTCAGATCATGAATCAAGAGTGACAAAGTTTGAAATCTTTCCTTTGAATAAAATCAAATTGTGTAAAGGGAGAGACACAAAGCTGAAGCTGAATATAAATACCACTCTCTTCTAAAAACCTGCTGTTAACTACTTAATATTTACTTTTTGCATTGTCTTTAAAGTTTGAGGGAAGGTTGGTTCTGATGGGCTGTAGTACAGCCCTTACATCATCTTTGTTTTTGAACTGAGCCAAAAGAAGTATGCATAGAATAATTATGTCATATGGTTTCTGTGGCACTGGGTTCATATACCCTGTAGCATGAATATACTCAGGTCATGCTTCTTGTTCCCAAGAGTAAAGCAGAAAAGACATTTAAAAACTATGTGCTTATGTTTGTAGATTTGGATTAGGAATGAGAAAAAGACAGGCTGTCTGTCTAAAACGTGCTCTTGCAAGCTTTGAAAGTACAGCTAGAAACCAGTAAAATAGTATCCAGTGTTTCAAAGTGTTCAATTATTTGGTCTATTACTAAGAAATAAATTTTTACCAAATGCAAAAGTTTGGATTTTTTCTCTTTTTTTCTGAAATAAACTCTAAATAATGATATCATATCTTAAATACTCATTTCTGTTTAAAAATATTTGGATTTTAAGTGCCAAAGTACAAAATTTCTATCTCTGGGGATTGATCTTGTCTACATAAGCTAGATATACTTTATTGTCTTTAAAGAATTTAATTTTTAGAGGTGAGGAAAGAAACATTAAGCAAACAAGTATTTTTGGGTAGCAGTGGATTCATTAATGTTACCCTTAATTACATCTAGATATTTAAAAGATTTTTGTCATTAAACAGGAGACATACAGCTCTATTTAAGCTCTGAGAATTTAAATTTTGGTCATGTGGATCTGGTTTTCTTTTGTCTTAGGTCTGATGATTCTGCAACATTTTCTATTATGTGCCAAAGCAGATGTTTCAGATTGGAATGGAAGTCAATATTAAGTCCCAAATGAAGAAATCCTTCAGAACAGTAATCCATGGGGTGTTTTTTAAAATGAAATTTAGTTAAGCTGTAGGCACTTTATTTACAATTTTTCAGGGCTTTGCAGTTCTTGTCCCTGGAGATCATGGGGAAGGTCTTCCTAAAAAGCTTTGGGAGTATGTATTTTGGATAACTTTGTGGGGGAATATATGATGTTCACCTATGATGTGGAGAGTTCTGAACCATAGCAAAATACACTAAAAAATTATTGGAGTTTTGAAATACATCTGCATAGAAAAAGCTTGGTTTCCATTTCCAGGCCTTGGAGAATATGTGTATGAGGATACTTCCTCCCCAACCCTATAATAGTTTGCATGCTTGAGATCAGGAAGCCTTTGGCAAAATTAAGTTTTACAGTTTAAAAATTCACAATTCCTGCAAAGCACAGGACTGTTTCAGAGAGAGAAAAATGCTTCCGGGGATGGTTGGTATTTTTATTTGATTTGGATTTTTTTTATTTCTGGATGTAACAAATACTATTGAAGGCCTGGATGTTTATAAATTTGTGTCCCACTGCTAATTGAAACCTATAGGTTTTCAGTTTTCTCTGAAATAGAGCAGGCTTCAAGTCTTGCTTGTATAGATTCTTATATCTGATAACACATACAATTTTAATGCAACATATTTTTCCCTTTTCAATGTCCTTTCACTTATATCTTCTGTGTTAACCAGTCTGTTTTCATACTGGTTTAGATGGGAAAAATCAGTGTCACCCCCTCAAATGTGTTGTTTCCTTGAATGAAGTTGAAAAAATTTACAGTGTTGCATGGGATGTTTACTTGTTTTGTTAATCATAGCTTGTTATATAAAATGTGGGGGTTGGAAGTGGCAGATGAGTGTTGCTTTTTGGGCTGGAGGGAGTTAGTTTGGGAATTTGTAGCTTGGTTTGTGTGTCTTTGAAAACCATAGCTTCTACTCAGTGAAATTTTAATCCAGTTTTTATCTCTAGTGGTAAAATTGTGACTGGGTTTGAATTTTCAGTATGAAGTAATATAGATTAATGCCTTTGGAATCAGAAATTCATTGTAATGGTATAAAATCAGACTTGCAGTACTTTTTGTTGATGTTTTGGATGACACTGCACACAAAATAAATAGTTGGTGTTAGTGTATTAGAGATCCCCCTCAAGAGCTCTCACACCTTGAAAAGTCAGTGTTGTGAGAAGCCTTCATTTTTAACTGCTTTTTCAAAGAGGAAGCAAGTTTAAAACCATCCAGAGGAACAAAGAACTGTTATTTGATGCACCTTAGAACTGCAGAATAATCCTTTTTTAATTCTCCAACAATTTTTTCTGCAGACCTACAGGAAGCAGATTCCTTTTTACGTTTCTTGTATGCAGTTTTGCCTACATGTTGTTGACCATTTAGGGAGATCTGAGTGGAGAATAGAAAAAAATATTTAATGCTGTAGGATTATATATGTGCAGAAAGAATATTATCCTTCTAGAGGCAGAGGTAAAAGGCAGTATTAGTTGAGAGGAGATGATTACCGGTGGGTTGTAGGGGGAATAAATAATGAAGGGCAAAAGATAAAAACCTATTTGCCTATGTAATAATTTGACAATGAAATGAGAAAATGAACACTAAGAATATGTAAGAATAACCTGAGTATTGGTATGTATATATGTTTGGGGTTTTTTTTTAAGTTTGAGGAGTTTTCTCAATATAATTGTTTATACTTAAGCTAGTTTTACCATATACTATGAGGAATTCTATATTTTTTCTTTTAAAAATCCACATATGTAACAAAGCAATCAATTAAAATTCTGAAAGTGTATCAATGAAATAATAGAATGTCACTGAAATGATAGAACATCATTGAAATTATAGAATATTGAAATTCCTCATTCATCTCAGTCTGCGTAGCCCTTCATCATCAAATACAGAGAGACACATTGTCTTGCTGGGAGCTTTATTACACTTCTATGGGAACAGATCACTGCATCTCCCTCCATACCTTCTTGTTCACATAGGATTTTTTTTTAATCAAGAAACACTCAATGCAACAATGTTTCTTAAAATAATTTTTGCCAGTAAATATGCAAATATAGTTTTAAAACCAGACTCTTTGAAGGGAAAAATGATAAAGCTTTCCAGTACCTGAAGGGAACCTGCAAAAAAAAATGGAGAGGGATTATTTGACAGAGCATATAGTGACAGGAAGAGGCAGAATGGCTTCAAATTTAAAGAGGATGGATTTAGATTAGATACTAGGAAAGAATTCTTTATTGTGAGGGTGGTAACAGGTGGTCCAGAAAAGTGGTGGATGCTCCATTCCTGGAAGTGTTCAAGGCCATTTTGGATGGAGCTGTGAGCAGCCTAGTCTGGTGGAAGGTCTCCCTGCCTGTGGCAGTGGGGTTGGAACTAGATGGCCTTTGAGGTTTCTTTCAATCCAAACCATTTTATGATTCTATGTGAAGACTGTGGCTTTGCTTTATAACTGAATGTGCATGTATACCTGTAATGATTTTATAGCCAAATAATTCTATTATTTACAGTTACTGGTTTTTTATAGTTCAACATGAGCCACAAATTAATTTTTGTCTAGTATAATCATTAAAATCTTAGGTTTTATTAATTTTATTTTTTCAAAAACAATTCTCTTGTATTACTTTCACTTGTCTAGTAGCCTTTCTGGGAGAAATCTAAATATCTGCCTGAAAGCAGCATGAAGTTAGTCTAGTCCTAAAAGATTTTGTAGATCCTAGTGATACAGTAAAACTTTGTATCAGCACACAATGCTTTTTGCAGGAGATGTGACCTATTTCATTTACTGAACATCTGCCAAGTCTGTACTGGTTGTTGCAGTTATGAGATACTTTTGTGGCTATGAGATTTTGGAATAGGAAGATTGACTCAGTAAACAAATAGTATCTTCAACCCATACCACTAAGTGAATGCCAACCATACCAACTGATAGTGAATACTTTGGCTGTAATGGAAATGAATTTAAAATTATATCCTTGTAGCAGTAAGAAATTTCAAGAGACCTCTATGAATTATGTTTTAGGTAGTTCACAAAGACTAGTTTTTGTTCTCAAATTTGATATCTTTTTACTGATTTTTTTTTTTTTTTTTTTTTTTTTTTGTCATTGATATATTTTCCTTCTGTTTTCTTTCTGAAAGGTGGTCTTGGAATGCACATTAAAGAAAGACCTTGTTTACAACAAAGTTACTCCTACTTTTTACCACTGGAAGATTGATGACAAAAAGTTTGGCCTCACATTTCAGAGTCCTGCTGATGCAAGAGCATTTGATAGAGGTATTCGGAGAGCAGTAGAGGATATTTCTCAAGGTACATATTTCATGTGAAAGATTTGGTGGGATGGAAGAATATTGAGTGTTTGCTAAAAAGGATGCTAGCACTTTGTGTAACATTTACATTGACTGTATTTAAGGATGTGGATTAAACTCTAGTATATTGGGATTTTAATAGTTTTTGAAATAGTACTTCTGGCATTTCTAAAGTGCCGTTCATTCAAGTGTCTTAAAGTGTTTCACAAACACTAATAAGGTAATTGCCTGAAACATCCCTACATAATAAAGCATTGCCTCTTTCTTTTAGACATGAAGAAATGGAGGAAGCTGGATCTTAGAAGCTTTTTGCAAGTCCTGTGTTCTTGTAGGATAAGCTGGGAAGTTGAATGATTTGTGACCTGTTGAGTTCTCTCTTTATCTGCACGTACTCTCAGTTAATAGTTTTATTTTTTACTAACAGCTGAGTTAGTAGTGGTTCTGCATTCATCATAGTTCTGAGGACAGGTTTTTTTAGGAAGAGAAGAATAATTTATTCAGACAGCAATATGGCCAGCTGGCTCCAGAGCTTCACTGAATTAATGGAAACCAGTGAGCAAACTGAAGGATATCATGAAGCCTAGATTCTGAACTGAAAATAAAATAAATGTATTGCTAGATTGATACAGGAAGGGAAGAGAACAGGTGTCTGTTGAATTGAAAGAGCATCTCTTTTAGGCTTGTGAAAAGTAATTTTAGGGATTTTATGTGTGTTATCCTACTAATCCTGCTAAGTGAGGACCATGTTTCTGAAGCGAAATGCTCTTTGACATGCTCTAATGGCTGCTTTGGAATTGTGTTGGTATGATCCATATCCCTTCAAGACAAATAATTAGAGAACATGAGAGTCATTTTTTTTTCTCTTAGAGTTTCACGGTTTCATTTTCTGCTGATTTATAGCAAAATACAGCACTGTGTGCATTCATGCCAACCAAATGTCTGTCTTTAATTTTCAAAATGCCATATTAAAAGGAATATACTCCCTTGCTTCTCACTGCTGATGACACTTTGAAAATGCTTTTATAGGGAAGGTGGGAAACAAGAAGAGTGTGGCTAGGAACACTCAGTATAGAAAATGCAGAGTGTAGAAATTAATGATGCCTACTAAATCAACTTGAAATGCAATGAACTATACCTTAAAGTAAACAAGAATATTTATATCATCATCACTGGATATTGAGAAATGGTGTGGATTACTGGAAGGAGTAAGTGGTAAATACAAAGAAAATAACCTTGTCTACTTTTTTTTTCTTTATATGAAGGTTATCCACCCTCCCAAAATGATCTTGAAGTGGCAGAAGACTGCTTTCAAGTGAGTAAATTTTTAATTAATTGTGCATTTTTTCTTTTACAAATGTACTCAACAAATTTTGCTCTGATTAGTGAGAATAAGCAAAATAAGAGCAATAGCAAAATTCAGTTTAATTAAATAAGTTCCAGAAGAATTATATCGAAGACTTATAATATTGTCTGTCCTAAATAAAGTAGTTATTATTTAATCCGTAGGATCATTAAGTATCCTGAGTTTAATTTTTGCGTTCAAAATGTCTGTTCAAGTTATGTTCTCTTTGATATTATTAAGTATGAAATATTCTTCTGGGAAACAGAAAATAGAGGGATAAAGAATCTTTTTCCTTGTACATCTTGTTTGTTGTCTTAGATTTCACTTTGCAATGATAAAACATTTCTAACATCAAATGGTTGGAGTTGAAAAGATGCTGAGACAATGGTTAAAAGAATCTAGTCCAAACAAAGACAGAAGTTCAGACAATTCTTAAAAGTACTCTGAAGATAAAATAGTCACTTCTTGAGATTCCAAGTTTTTATTGATCCTTTTTTTGCACTATTCAATTTCTGTAGGTCATAATCATATCACGTACCATACATTGTGGAGATACATATACACACACAGAGTAAATAAGTATAACTGAGTAAATCCTACTTGTGTCTATGTATACTTGCTATTTTTTCCTTCTTATTTATGATTTTAGGGAAAGTCATGTCTTCATTCCCACATAAATTCAGTTTTCGGAATGCAGAAATTAAAATTAATATGAAGATGGTAAATAAACAAGTTGACTCCATGGTCTTGGTGACTATTCAGAAAACTAATAGTGTTGCTAAGTGATTTCTTCTGGGAAACAGTCTTGTCACTTATGCAATAATAAATCCTGTGTCAGTGTAAATAGATCCAGCGTAGAACCTCTAGAATGCAAAATCAAGAAAATTAGCAGCTGACTTTGAAGATATTATGATAGACTGAGAGTCAAGTACTTAGGATACTGCAATGCAGTGGCAATACAGAAGTCTCCTGATATCTTTTCATTTTATGGCAGAAGAAATTTATTTCTTTGTGTAAGTGTTGGCTGTGTAACCACCTGTTGTTCTTTACTTATAGTGCTTTTTTAAAGGCATTTGGAAGTAAAATTGCTATAAATATTAGATATTTCAGATTTTAAAAAGAAAGGAGAATTTGACAGGATGAAGGAAATATGTTCCAAAGTTAATGCAGTCCTTAATCAGCTCTTGAAAGACTTGCTTAAACATGCTTTGTTGCAAGGATTAATAATTTAACAGTTTCTACAGGCCTAATGAGATTAGAACAAACCAATTACCTCTTGATTTTGCTGCCTAGTTATTACTTTTCTATATAAGGATGCCAAAATTGAGCAAAATACCTGAAATTCATTATAGTTACAAAATTTTTATTGGGAAAGTGGAGAAAGTGTATTTCCAATATCTCATCTATATACATGTGATATCAATACACTACCTATTTATATATATAAATATAGGTTTACTTTATGTTCCATTTAAAAAAATTAATGTATATTTTTTTTAAAATGTCTGTAAACCAGATATCATGCACAATATATGTATTACAGGTAAAAACAATCTTGTGTGGTACAAACTGCTGGCAGAACTATCTTTTACATTCTATACAGGAAAACATACTTAATGACTTCATCACAACTGACATTTCTTAACTGTGGATTTGTGGTGTGGATAGATGTCCTGTTTTCTAGAAACAAAAAAGCTAGCCAGTATCTCTTACCATATCTACACACCAAAGTGAAATAAGTGATAGTAACATTGCTTATCAATAGCAATACCAGAAGGGAGGAAAACAAAGAAATGCAGAGTAAACTGAATCCACCCTGGTTTAGCTCATCTAAATCAGGTTTATGTATCAATAATGAAGCTGTAATTGCAGTTTATGATATGAGCATGAGTGTAGAAAAGCTTTACACCATTTTATTTACAGGCATCAGGTCTGGTCTCCAAGAATACATTTGAAATACCAAATAGTCCACATTCTCTTTCAAATAAATTCCCTCCCTTCCAAGACTGATACTCTGATAAGTGATACTGGATACACCAGGGTCTTTTCAACTTAATGCATAAGACCATCATTGTTTAAAGATAATATATTGAGTATTTGAAAAGTCATGTTGATTTGTCCTGAATTCTTACTACTTCTATGTAGTTTAATGGTTTTTTGTTTTTCTGTTTATTTTATGAGCTGTTTTCCAAAGTCTCTATTAGTATTTTTGAGTGTGTTTTGGAGTATATCTATACAATGGCATTTTGGAGTGTGGATAGAATATTAAAGAGTAGTTTTTTCTATACTGTTCTAGCTATCTTACACAGCAGAAATAATATATTTAGTAGTAAAATCCTATATTTGAGGTATAAATGTATTTAGTATTAGTATTTAGTTTGTACATAAATTTCATTAGCCGTGGCTTGTTTTTAGTGTTTGGTTTTATTAATGAAGAGGACTAGATGATGAAGAAAGCTAAAACATGCTTCCTAAGTTATTTTACTAGCTGGCTATATTTGGAGCTGCAGAGAGCAAATAAAATGATCCAAAGGAGATCAAAAATTATCATCTCAGTGTAAAATCTTAATACTTCCTTGTAATAAGTATTATCACATTTTATAGAAGTAGTTAGCAGAAATAGTGATTGTCCAAAAGTTGTACATTCGTATTTTATATGTAAATCCAAAGCCTGAACTTTTGTCTTGTGCCTACTAGGCTAGCAATTGACTTGCTCCTTTATACCTTGGTTCACTAAATTTTTAATTTTTTTATTTTTCATTTTGTAAATAAAATCTCCCAGAGAAAGCATTATTTTTGCTGAAGATCAATTTTATCATTTTAAGAAGACATAGCTTCGTTATAGTTTCTTTAGCCTCTCTGTTGTTTACAAATAATGTTAAAATCCTAGTATTAAAATAATATGATCACTTAGGGGTTTTCATGGTTGCCTGAATTATTGCAATTATTTTTAATTGTTTAATTAACTTATTAGCTGCAAATTGTTCATATCATCAAGTAAGGCCTAGTCTTACCAGATTCATTTCAAACAGAAATGCACAAATTAGTTAAGGCAGAGCTATCTGACTTTCTGTAATTTTGGTAAATGGAAGCTGGAAAAGTATATGTACTTATGTGGAAATATGCAGTGGGAATTTGTTTTTTTAGGAAGTTTAGATATTACTAATATAAAACCTTGCATCGTGAGTGTAGTAAATGACCAGCTTGAATAAGTCAGTTTGCTTGTTTGTTAAAGGACCTGGCTCAGGTTCTTTTCCTCTATCAAATATGAACAAGTTGCTATAAAACTCACCTAGCTTAACTGAAAAAAATAACAAAAAAGTCTTTTTCAAAGTAAATCTAAATTAAATCTAGAGCTCATACAACTAAAATTGGTTTTTTGGAGGTTTTGGATCCTCTAAGGCATAAGTGTAGCTTTTGTGAACTGAAATATAGAGTAGTTGAGCTTTACTTCCTTTCAGTTTTTGTTGATTCAGCCATATTGGTGTTATTTATAGGCTACCAACACATTTTAACAGTTTTGAAGTAATAAGAATTGGATCACTTATGCTTTTGAGTTTCTTACTACTGGCAGAAGAAAACTGTAGACTGATAAATTTTAAGCAGAAAATAAAAAGTTTGGGTTGTTTCTTCAGAAATAAGCACACTGGACTTTGTTAACAGGAAGGTGGAAAGGCTTGCAACTTACATGCCTCTTAAGTGGTTTTGGTGCAGGCAGGGAAGACATTAATTGTTCATGTGCCTCTCTGTAAATACACTATTTAGTGTCCTCTTCATAAGGGCCTTCAATGACCACTCAATTTATTTTGTGTCTAACAAAATGTTTGCAGAAGCTTTATTTTACAAAACTAACATTGCGACTTGTAAGGAAATAAAAAATTATTTACCCTTGACACGTTCTAATTTTTTATGGATAAGACAATATTACATAGTAAAACACTAAAGATTAGAAATATTTTGTACGGTTAATAAATTGTTAGGTCCAGTTCTTAGAACTAAAAGTAATGCTGATTCATATTATTGATTTCAAATAAATATTCATATATTGTGCTAAATAGTTTTGTTTTATTAAGCTTTTTTTTGTGTGTGTTGGAGTTGTATATTAAAAACAGAAGGAATTATAAATTTTTTTTCCTCACTGTGTTCCTAGCAGTCTCCTTACATGTAGTGTTCTCTATCTATTCAATGGAAAAGCCTTTGCAGAAAGAGTCATATCAAATGTCTTCTTTTTTAGTTTAAACTGTACAAAATAGAGTAATCTAGGTAATATTTCAGCCTATGTCAGAAAATAATATTGCTCCATCAGTCTCAGAAATAGCCAAAGCAGAAAGAAGTCATTCAGATTTTTTTTAAACCTGTGTCATTTATTCAGAACTGAAAAATTAAGGAAAAAGCATTTAAACATTTCTTCTTGTTAGCACCAAAAGCAGATTTTCGGGCCTCATGGGAAGTAAATGCAGGAACTGGGATGCAGCGGAAATGTGGTCTCTCATCCATCCTTCTGTGTAATCATTAAACTTACTTAGAGGAGAACATTTTTAACAATGTTTGCAGAACAATGTTGAATTCTCTCCCAGACTTAACTCTGGCAAAGTGGGAGAAGTAAGGAGAGAAAATTTGAAGAACAAGAGAAGCTCAGTCTGGTTTTCATTTTCTCTACAGCTGTCATCTGGCTTTGAATTCTGCTGGAGAGCTACAGCTGGAGTCATTTTATTGCTTTACCCAGCATCCTTTTGCTTGTGCGCACAGAAATGTTTTAGTAGTCTTGGAAAAAAAATTCAGAGTATCTCTTAGCAACCATAGGACAGTAATTATTATACCAGCAGCTGGGAGCAAACCAGATTTCCGTTGTGCATTAAAAACTGGCGTAGGTTACTTTACAGATGATACTGAATAACCTATGCCAGTACTGTACTTTGCAGGCTGTGGTTAAAGAATATTGAATGTGGGCGGTGTAATTGCTTTGGACAGTAGAAAAGAAGAATCTGTGCATCTGTGTTAGTGTGTGATACTCTGTATATGTTTTTGTGGAAAACTTATATGTTTGCTTCTTACTTAAATGTATTTTCAACACAGTACCATTTTTGTTTCTAGGTCTTCCTACTTCAGATTGTCAGTGTTTCTATTATAAATGTGAATTCTCAGGTGTTTATGACCTTGTAATAAAATATCACATTGGAGCAGAAAGTGTTGTCCAAGGAAAAGGTTTCTGGATACTAATAAATGCGGTTTGACTGTATCAAAACTACAGTTTAATTAAAAGCAGACAGTTCAGCATGTTCATCTGTCATTTCTGTAATTCAGAATAGTGAATATCTATTGGCTAAAGAACTGACATGATTGCTTTTCATTTTAATACCAGAAGTCAGTCTGTGTCCACTTACTTGTAGTGTATAGGTTGGTAAGCTGAGCACTGTGCTTTCAGAAATGCTGTCTAGCGAGTTCTTGCCTTACAAAAGGTCCCATGCTTTTCTCTGTCTGCTGCCACCCCGAAATTTGTCCTTGAAGTCAATTAGTTTGAATTGGGTATCTGTGCTGGAATTTTCTGAAAGCATTCTTTGATAATTGCTGTGTGTAGGGCACAAGAGTTTGCTTTAAGATTAAGGTTTGGGTTTCGTACATCATCTGGAGCTGCTAGTTAGCACAGTAAGAGAGATCTGTGCCTGTGTCCTTCATTAGATGAAGCCCTCCTTGACTGCCAAGGGGAGTACTTGTGTCTGCCTGTGTGAGCATGTGCATGTGTCCTTTTTGCTCTGTCGTGTAGATGGTTTCTTTTTAAAGAAGAAAGGTGTGAATCACCTGCAGGGACAGAAAATAATGGAGGCTGCTGTAAATCTCACCCAGGGATAAAGACTGGCTTGTGGGTAGTATGTGTTTTTTCCTTGGGAAGGAAGGATTTGCACTTTGCTCCCTTCTCCCTAGACCACTCAAATTTATAATAGCCAGGAGAAGGGAAAGGAGGAAAGGGGATGCTTATCACTGTGATTTCTGTAAAATGGTTTCTAGCTGTTAACTTAAATACCCATAATAATTTTCAACACTGCTCAGACCAAAAATGGTTGTAGATATTTCTTCCTCATTTTGAATACAGCTCTTCTGTAGTCAGAGTCACTGTTCTGGAAGCGTTTTATGTCATTGAGCAATGTATCTGCAGGAGTACCTCCTGCTATGAAGATATTTGCTATTGCAGTAATATTTTCTGCTTTTTGCTCTTAAAATAAGTATACATATATAAAGTCTAATTGTTGCCAGTCATTCCAATATTTCCTTTATACTCCTTTTCCAATAATGTTTGACCAGAAAATTTAATTTTGACGATAACAGGGTCTATTACTTTGTGGTGCTGTCATGCTCAAGAATCTATAAGTAGTACTTTTTTTTGGTGTTTAGCCTGTCTTCAAAATTTTTCAGGGGAACTTTAACCTCATTGAATGAGCTTCTGTGTTTCTTGGGGTGTATGCTCTCTAGTATTAATTACACTGATCATTAATTAATTATTAAATTTAGTGTTTCCCACAAGGGGCTTCTGAAACAATATATAAATTCTTATGATGGGATGATTTTCTTTCTCCTACAAAATCAGCTACAGACCAGCTACTTCATGTTGTCGAGATGTTTTAGAACTTGATACATTAGGCTTTTATGTATGCGAGGTATTAATGTAATCCTGTAATAAGTTCCTCAAGTATTTTGGTAAGTGAAAGCAAATGATTTTGAGTCAATACTTAACCTGCCAAAACTTTAGGTTTGCCTTTGCCTCAGTGTTTTTCTGTAGTATTTTTATTCTTTTCCTCTAAATGTTTTCTTGATACATACAAATCCTTATAATAAAGCTGAAACATTCTCATTGCCGGAAACTGGATGGTGCCAGAGTTTTCTGTGTTATCCATGATGACAGCAAACAAAACATACAGTACATTTTTGGGGGCCCAGTGGAATTTGTATCAAAATGCTCTGCTGTATCTTAAGTATGTCCCAGTCAGTCAAGCTTAAAGAATGTTTTTCAATTCATTTCAGAAATTGAATCATCTTACAAGCCAGTAATTTCCACCCAAACATACTTCCTCTTCCTTCTTCTGAATGGCACAGGTCCTGCAGCTATCTCATCACATATTGCTTCGTAGTCTCATTTTTGTATCAAATTATAAATTATTAAATACAACTGTAATTGTGAAAAGACAGTCATTACATTTTTAATGTGCACTTCCTGCAATTGGATATTTTAGTTGGGCCAGTATAGGTTAAAATTTACTTTCTCTTCCTTTCTGGCTGATTTTGCTTTTAATTTATTAAAAGATCTGTTTAGCTTTTGCCTTACTAGTCTCAGAAGTTTTTTTTCTCCAATTGTGTTTTTGTAAATACTGGCAGCCTCGTGGGTAGTTAGAAAAAACATCATCTCAGAGACAAGTTAATCTCTGCTTCCTTAAAGAAGTCTGATTTAGCAACTGTATTTCAAAGGCGTGTGTCCAAGTTGTATGGTGTCTGCAGAGAAATTCTGTATTTACCAAGGCTGCCTCAAAGTAAAGAAAATACTTGCCTACTTCTAAATGCTTTCAAAAATATGCATTTAAGAATACTTGTGTTTATAGATATCTTTAACACATTATATAGAATATTAACACATTTATGTATGAACTTGTTGGGTTTGGAATTGTTTTCATGTAAATGCAAAAATCATTTCAAGGGAGTTCTTTTGTGTTCTAGACTGCTCAAGAAAATACATCAGGTTCACTAATGAAAGATCACCCTTTTCAACATGAAACTGTAGTAACCAGTGAAACTTACAACAGTGCAAATTTAAGGCCTTCAACATTTGAGGATTTCAACACCAGGAGAGCCTGTTTACCAAGCCAACCTAACCAGGTAAGAATACCAATAAAAGAAGCCATCCTTACTTTGCTTGCTGTGTTAATGGCACAGTATGTAGTTTCTGACAAGAAATCACTGTGTTCCAAGTCCACGTACTCTCAACTTCTTGAAATGTTCAATATAAACTTTGCAGCTGAAATATTATAGCATTATTATGGCAGAGGTAAAGCTTTGTGAAGGTATTTGCCTATCTTTGTAGTGCACCAGACTACATGAATAAATCTCTATTTTTTTTTAAAGTCTGTTTTTGTATTGCAGATTTCAGTATCTACAGTCTTTAAAAGCTGTTTAATTTTTTTCAGAAAATGTTAATTGGTTATTTTCTCAGTATTGGTTACATGTATACTGATACTGTTTTGCTTAGAAACATTGAAAAGTATCTTTAAAATTGATGTCTTGGATGCGCTGTATAGTAGGGCACTTCTGCTAAATATTTTTGCTGAAACATTGCTTGTGCTTTCTAAATGCCTATTTCAACTAAAGTACTCTGTTTTGGTGCAGAAAGGAAAATATGTATCAGTTATGTATGAAGTGTTCAGCCACTGGTACAGCTTTTCCTTTAGCACTATACATGTTGCTTTTTTTCTAAAGCTGAAAGAACTGACACTTTTTGTAGACTAGAGAAGTAGTGTTAGTAAGTTGGACAATAATTAATTTGGTGGTTTTATGTCTAGAACCAACTACATAGGAAGGTTTTAGAAGATGAATTCAGAAGTCAAAGTAGAATGCAAATTCAAGTAGTTCTGAAGACTTAGCAAAAAACATCTCTGCTGCTTGAAATAAAGCTTTTTAGTACCTTCAGTTATTTTTGCAGAGAAAAATAGGTTTGTACTTAAGTCTATATCAGCTACTCTTAAACTGCTTTATTGGGCAAAAGAAGCAAGCAGGGTCATCTGGAGAACCAAGAACCTTCAAATGATTAATTTTTCATCTTTAATCATTGATCTACTCCAATTTCTCTTCGTATAAATCACCTCATATTTTTATTTCTGTTAAGGTACATATTTTTCCTTCTTCCCATTTACTTGCAAAGATAATTGTAAATATTTTTTAGAATAGAATGCCTGGGTTCTTAGGTTGGATATTGCAGCTGATATTTAATGGCTACAGTAACTAGTGATGTATGTCCTGTTAGTCTTGCCTGCATTGTAAAGAGAAGTGCAATAGCTTAAAATACTTGTATGTTTCAAAAGCATGTATAAAATCATCTACTGAGTGATACTTCAGGTTGTGTTAAACTGATTATTCAGTGTCTGATAGAAATTAAATAGAAATTTCTTTCAAATGACAATGTTAGAATTCAGTTCTTGAAAGGTTATGGGGCATTCCATGAAAATTTAAGTAGGTATTCTTTACAATACTGTTCTCATATTATAGCAAGTAGCAGACAAACACTGATTTTTGCATGCATTTTGACATAGACAGGTCACCAAAGCCTCACATTCTGTATGTGCACAAACTGCACTGACTCTGCTAAACTCCATGCGTGTAGCCAGCCAATCTTGAGCCAATTACTGAGTTTGTTTCAATTTTGTGTAAATAAGTTTGAACACTCTTACTTAAGAGTGTGCTCATAAGTTGAATAGCTCAAGAAGTACATGCTCCAGTTAAAGAAATGGTTAATGACAGTTCAGGTTTGACTGTAATATTTTGACTGTTAGTAAAAAAAAATACTCAAGTCCTTCAGCTTTCCAACTTCTGATAAAACGGATGTGTGTTAAACTTAGCACTTTGTGATGAGGTAGGCAGCTGCTGGTGTCTTCAGTTTGAGAAGTTGCAAGGTTACCAAATTAAGGAGAAACAGCAAAGGCCACAGTACCAAGGAAGTGACTTGTGTGTTGTTTAAAGGTACACCCCTTCAAGTAAGGTGCCATACTTGTGGGTTCAGTTGTGTCAGCAAAAATTCTCTGCCTAATTTCCAGTTGGCTAATCATGTTCAGAATCGGATTCTCTGGAATTTCAGTTTGCTGTAACATTCTTCCTCCCTTCCTGCTTCAGCTTCACATAGATGACATTTGTACTGAGTTTTAATTTTGGCTAATTAGAGGACTGAATGCATTATTCTCATTAAATTTTGCTGCTGTTTGTACCTATCTGAATTTGGATTGCGAATTTTTCCTAAGTTTTCCTGTACTTCATGCACTCATATAGGTCCCATTTAATACCCAGTGAGTAAGCTCTTTCCAGCATTTCTCCAGTTTGCTTATTTTTCAGCATGTTCTGCTCAAAAAGTATTATTAATATCAGTGCCATAAAGAATGTAGTGGTGCCTTATTTGTAACATGCCTGTTAAGCATTTTTAGGTGTTGGGCTCAAAACTTGAAAAAAATAAATGTGCTCTATGTATGTGATGTGTTCTGCTCAAACAAATAAAAAGCCTTCAAAGTCTAGGGAGAGAGGTCAGATTCTACAGTTGTTAGTATTTGTAGTGATCTTTAATGGCTATTAGCTGTCTGGGGAATGGGATGTTGAGGGTGGCTTTTTTGTATTGAGGTTTTAGGGTTTTTTTTCTTTTAAACAATGAGTTTTATTTACTGTCTGAAGTGCATGCATGATATTCTATGTGGACAGTGGGGTAAGGATCTTTTATGCCTGTAACATGGAATTCTAATACTTTTGTGGCTTTTTTTCTTAAATAAATTTATGCTGTAAAATGTTCAAATAAGCCAATTAGCCATAGTTAATTATTTTTGCTAAACAATAGATTCTTACTTTTGTTTGAAAACAGAATAGAGCTGAGAAGCAGTCTGCTTTTATAAGCAAAGGGCTTGCATAGGAGCCCAGGGAAGTATTGAAAAGAAGCAATGTTAGCTGAATAGGATATAACCTTTCTTCTCCCTGTATCCTTGAAACCTTGTGGAAGTTCAACTATGTGGCTTGGAGCCAAGAAAAAAAAAAAAAATTGTTCTTGTTAGCATACTCCATTTGAAAGTCCCAGGGCAAAGCATCTCTAATTACAGTTCTGTACTCATCACACAAGGATTGTTGAGCAGGGAAGTGATGGTTAGAGCAGGCTACAGATATTCTTACATAATCAGAAGATAGCATATTTTAAGAAGCTCTTCCTTCCTCTTTTCCAGCTGCCTTCCCTTTTCCCTTCTCTGTCTCCTACCCCAAAACCAGGACACGCAGACTTCAGTGCAGTGGGAGCATAGACACGTGCAAAGTCACATAGAAGTGTTTTAACCTAAAACCTCATCTTCAGTAGTTTCACACACTGCAACAGATTAGGAACATGCTGTTCAATTGTTGTACTTGACTATGGAATGGTGACACATTAATTCTCAGTAATTTGAGTACTAATAAGGTAAACCCTCTCAAGGCCACAATACTGATGCCAAAGATTGTTCCTAAGTAATTCATGATTCTGGAAGAATTGGTAAGACTAATAGGTTAGGGAGTGGAAGGGTTTTTTGCCTTTTCTGAGAGATGGTTTACAGGCTGTGCACTTGACAGAGAAAAAGGCAGAATTTGACTTGAAGCCCACTCATAATCTGGCTCTGTTTATAATAGCCCTACAGTGTAGGAAAATAATTGCTGCCTGTAAGGTAGCAATACTGAGGCATAGTGAGACCCTTGCTTTTTGCTGCACTGTCTGCTATTTTCAGGGGCTACTTTCATACACGTGCTAAATTTTTATCCTGACATTATTTGCACCTTTTCTTCCGAATCACTTGTAATGTGATTTCAGTAACATTCAGTGGTAATCCACTATTTTATACTTAGATATCTAAGGCCTGCAGTATTTCAATTTGGATGATTCTCTGAATTCTGTCATCTTTGACAACTTTTTCATGCCCTCATGCCCTTTCATTGTAAGGTGGAAAAAACAAGAACTCTATCTTATTTCTTGCTGGTTTTGTATATGCTTAGCACATTCCTTATTACTTGACTTTTAAAGTAAAAGGTCTTAAATTATAGTCAGTTCATTACAAACTGAGAATTTAAGTAGTACTTTGGGTCTTTGCCTGCCAGTGCCCTAACTAATCAATTTAAGTACTGTATATTACCTAAGGGGAGACACATTCAAAAGATGATGTTATTGATTGATTGTCATACTGAATGTTATTCTTCATACTGCAAAATCCTTATCTAGAGCACAGCTTTGATAATATGTTACCAGTATTCAATACTCTTGTTATAAATTGGAAAGCGTTTGAAAACTTAGAGCAGGAATTAAGGAAAGCTTCTCCTGGATAAAAGAATAGTGAATATATTGGGGAGTGAGTCCTAAAGCAGCAGATCATCACATAAAATCAGCATATAAGGCATAATTAATCTGTGGAATTATTTTCCACTTTAAGATGTTAGCACTCTAATTTTGAGCATAATTCACAGAGCAGCATCAAGTTTTATACGGATGCCAAATAGCAAAAGCGCTTATGAGACACTAAAAAGTCAGGAAAGAATACTAAAGCTCATAGACCTAATACTCTGCAGAAGACTCATTATTGTGGGGATGCTTGTAAATTGTAATGGTGAGTTAATAATCTAAATTTTTTATCCTCAGGCAGCGAGAGAAAAAAATTTTATTTTTTTTAGTTTTCTAATCTAAGTTTTACATTGTAGGTGGACATAAATTTGGGACTTCACCAAAGTAAACTTCTCTTACTTTGCCATTTCAGGTCCCACTGAAGTCAATCAGGCATGTTAGTTTTCAGGACGAAGATGAAATTGTCAGAATAAACCCTCGTGACATTTTGATACGTCGTTATGCAGACTACAGGCATCCTGACATGTGGAAGAATGACCTGGAAAGGGATGACGCAGACTCAAATATACCATTTTCTAAATCAGACAGTAAAAAATCTGACTATTTATACCCATGTGGGGATGGAACTAAGTTGAATTCCCTCAAAGACTCAAAGAGTTCTGTGGTATTTAAAACTCAGCCTTCCTCATCAAAATTTAAAAACTCAAAAAGAAGAAAAGAGGATGGTGAGCGTTCCCGCTGTATATACTGCCAGGAAAGGTTTAATCATGAAGATAATGGCAGAGGAAAATGTCAAGATGCGCCAGATCCTATTAAAAGATGTATCTACCAAGTTAGTTGCATGCTTTGTGCAGAGAGCATGCTGTATCACTGCATGTCAGACTCTGAAGGAGATTTCTCTGATCCTTGCTCGTGTGACACTAGTGATGACAAGTTCTGCTTACGCTGGTTAGCACTGGTGGCACTCTCGTTCATTGCTCCATGTATGTGCTGCTACCTCCCCTTGAGAGCATGCCATCACTGTGGTGAGGTGTGTGGGTGCTGTGGAGGAAAGCATAAAGCTGCGGGATGAATCAGTCTTGTGCCAAACAGAGCTGAAAAATCTTTGTTTCCAGGAAGCATCTAACTTGGATTTGTGGAAGCTTTTTGGCAAGCTGAAGGGAATCTTCTTTCATGTAAGAGATGCTTGATGTGGAGGAAGCAACAAGACTTGTCAGACCTTGGCATTTTACAAGTGCTAGCCACGCCTAACTATTTCCTTTGAGCGCGTGGCATTTGTTGCAAGTTGTGAAGGAGATTTTGCAAAGGAAAGCCTGTTCTTATTATTGGCTATAAAATGAGTATATAAACTATGATTATACTAAAAGGGATTAACTTTTGCCACTTTGTACATTCATGGTTTAGGTGAGGGGGCTCTTTTAAAAGGATTTAAAACTTATCTGAGGGGAAATTTTAACTAAAAGTGCACTAGTGACAGTTGATTTAAGATTAAGAAAAGTTAATACTCAGCAAATGAGAAATGAAACTGATTTTAAGTGCAACTAAATCACTTATTAATAGTTTTTTGGAAGCAACTTTATGTATAAATAACAAATGTTTATATTTAACTAAATGTGTAAGGTACGAATTATTACATGTTAAACTTTCCTTCCCTCTGATATAGTAGGTATGGACCATATCTACTGTCACATTCCATGGTAGTATTTTAAATAGTTAATTTAGTTGCATTTTTATTCCAGATGGACAAATTGATATTTTCAGTCCTGGTTCCCTTCAGCTACAGTTTGTGTTGAGTTGTATCCATGCATTCTGATAATCTAAAAACCTTTAAAATATTAATTATTCTAGTCTTGAGTGACCAATATTTTTTTGTTAAGCACAGATGTAATTGTCTAAAATGTTCTTGTTAGAACATAACATTTATTTTTATATATAAATGACTTTGATTTCAACATAATAGCAAAAAGGATGTTGTTTCTGTTGTTCAACCAGCAAGTTGTTTTCTTTTGGGGTATCCTCCAAAAATACTTTCTTGCATATTCAAATGTTCATTAAGCAAAAGGTACATTAAGGCAGTTGTAACAAATTGTCATCAGTGTTCTTGTTTATCCTTTGTTAAACTAGGATCCTGTTCAGCTGTTTATCAAGTACTATGATTAAAACAAAAGATTAATAACAAAAGTGAAATTGTTTTCATTATTTTGAACCACAACTTTTTCTAATTTGAACGGGCAAGAACAAAAGTAACTGTGTGTTTTGTTCAAAAAGAACAACAAAAGGCTTAGCTTGAGAAATAAATTACAGCCCAGGCAAAACTGAGTGACCTTCTTAATTGGGGAAATTTGGGCGGGGCTGGGGAGGGAGGCTGGAGAGTGAGAGAGTGTGTGTATGTATTTTGTATGAGTGCTGGTATGTTGTGTATGGCATTTCTTATGGTTTTGTACTTAGCCTAATTTTCAGGTAAGAATCAATTAACCCACAGAGAATTTTTAAAAGCATTATATGTTGTGCTGTGTTATGAAATAAGAATCGTTTAGTCCTTACTAAAAACATGTAAAACACTAAAACCAGTCATAATTCATTAGCAAAGGTGCCTGTTTGACATCTTGGCTGGTGTGGGACTAGTTGTCTTTAGTATACCCTTGTTACTAAACACAGAATCAAATAATTTTAATTTTAAAAATCCATTACTTACTTTTCTCACTTACAGGCATTTCTTCGGTATCTTTTGTGTAATTCTTTTTCTGCATGTATTAAGCCCCTTCATTTTCCTTTGTAGCCCAGAAGTGAAATGAGCAAATGTATATAACTATCTGTCTGTAAAATACTTTTTAAAAGAAAACATTTATATTTATATTTATATTACAGCGTGAATTGACCACCTTGTGTACATAGATCATCTCAAAGTATTATTTCACATTGAAAAAGATGACAAATATCTTGATAACTATAGAAGTTATGGAAGAGCTTTTAGTTTTGTATTGAGAGTTGATTGGATAGCTGAAGTCCAAGAATATGACATGGTAGCAGCAGTCTTGGGTTTTCTTATTTACGTATTTGAAAGCTGCTACTCCGTTGGTTTTCATGTTTCACACATTTTCAGCTAAACTTGGTTGCCTAGAATAAATAGACTGTTACCTTTAAAAACAACTTTGATTAAAAAATGGTGATTTTTTCTAATGAATGAAAGGAATTTAATATTTGTGCTAGGTTCCTAATTCAAGGTAGAGAGGTATGAACAACCTAAGAAAAGAACTTGCTGGCTGTATAAGAATATGCTATATAATAATATTGTATATATACTTCAGAAAGAAATTAGTTTTAGCAATTTCCTCTGAGCACTATACAACATAGTGAAACTCCTGGTCCTGTACTGTATTTTATATGACACATATACTTTAATATTTTTATCAAATGTGTGCATTAATATTTTCACCTTGCATTTAACTACTTAGCTGCTGAAGTGTTTTCACCTTTTGCTTTTCTCTTTGAAGACTTGTATCATCTAAAGGCAGTTACTGAATGGGCCCATGCTTGCTTGTTCCTGTTGTGCTGCAAGTGGCAGCCAGCTTGCCTGGTTTGGGAGACCAAAGGAATGCAAAGATCCGCGGTTGCATAAGGATTGGTTTTAGCTGCATGCACGTGTACTTATTCTCTGGTGCTAGGGATCTTCCCCACTGTTACATTTAGGAGATGAGCAGTGGAAGGGAGACATACAGCAAACCCATTCCAGATCCTTGTTGCATCCTTCGGCAGCACGTAACGTTCATTCATTCTATCTCTTCTGAAATACTTTCTTGAGCGTTTGGAAATTTCTTCCCCCGTCTGTAATCCTTAACATCGGAGCTGTAGTTTGTCAGGCATGTAGTAGCAGAGCTTTGTGTTGCTTGTTTCCGAGCCTTTGGAAACGGCCACTGCATATTAAGTCCCTCGCTCGTTGAAAGCCCCGGTTACCGTGAAAATGTTTCCCCGTGGAACTGGGGGAAGTTAAGGGAGAGCGGCGCTCGGGCACCATCTGCTGGGGAAAGCGGGGCAGCCTGCGGGCACAGCTCCCGGTGACACCGACTGAACGGCTGGGGCTGCCCCCTCAGGCTGTGCTACAGCCGACAACTTACCGAATAGTCACTTGCAGTCTGACGGCGATACTTTAGCTCGTCATGTCTCTTAGGTTTCATTGTTAATACTGGAGTAAAAATCCTTTTACCATAATTTTGTTAGGTTTAAAATTGTTGTGGTGGCCTGTTACAGGAGCACAAGAACCAGGAGTGAAATTAAAATTCTTTTGATTGTGTCATTTGGCTTAGAAGAAAGGGGGTTATTATTATTCTTTTTTATTATGATAATTATTTTATTAATTTCCCCTCTCAAAGTTCTTCCCACAGCAAAGTGATGGAGTTTTAATGCTCATGTGGAGGGAATTTGGCCTTTTGGTTTGTGATACAAATCAAGTTGTGAGTATGCACAGGTGGGTGTGTGCTCTCGCACATGAAATTCAGTAGCTGTGAAGGATATACCTACAGCTGTGTGCATGGTCAAAGCAATATCTAATAATAATCTCCAATTATTATGGTAACTGTTCAGCAGACAGCGTGATGTTATAGAACCCTTCAAGAGCTACTAGAAGCAATGTTTCAGTCTTAACCAATGAATTTTTCTCTAGAGAAGTGAAGGTATTTTGAAGAAAGCCTTAATTGTGCATGTTGGAATATAACATTCCCATTTTGGATGAGTTCTCTTCAGTGTGTACCTGGAGGGATAATGTTGAACACTTGTGTAAATAATGCCCAGGTTTAAATTAGACTTTAATTTTTTTCCAAGCTTATGGCACAATGTGCAGCCAGTACAGCTATATATTCATATTAGTAACATGAAGATCAGGATCGCTGGCTGGCTGCAAAAACAAGAACTTTAAAAAGATGCCTTATGGTACTATTAGTCCAGCAGCTGGATGGATAAAACGTTTACTTTGGTGCATTTAAATATAAAGATGGGTTTAGGTGGATAAAACTTATTTACTTTGGTGGAGGGGGCTGTTGGGTTTTCATTTTGGGCTGTTGTTTTTGTTTTTTTTTTCCTCTGAAAGCTTCCCTTAAATGTATAAGTTGTGGTTGGTTAAGGAAATCAATGCATATGGTAAAAAAGCAGCCTTCATGCTTATACAGCCTGCAGTATAAGCTGTTTTCCTTCTTTTGCTTGGTGCCATTTGCTTTTCACCCTAATGACCTCCAAGTGCCTCATGTGTATATTGTTTCCATTAAACCTCAACTGCTATTTGCATCTACTAAATTATGTATAATTTAATTAATTCATCCCATAGGTGTTTACTTAAAGAATATTAATATAGCTTGTCATTTTGAGTATATAATGTAAATATGTCTTTAAGTTTGTAACTGGTTTGTTACATCATATCCTTGTAAGTTGACATAGAAGGTAGCACCATAAAAACTATTTCAATGTTTTTCCTGTAATTACCTGATTAAAACTATCTTGAAAAAAATAACATGTTTTCCGTTCTGTGTTGGGATTGCTCAGACCAGTGCAAATGAAATGAAATGTTGTAGCTCAAGAATAGAATAAAAAGAAGTAAATACTGGTATTACCAGCATCATTCATTGTAGGAACCATTTTTGAGAGTTGATATAATGTTTTAAAGAAAAGTGGGCTTATACCAGTTTGCTTTGCATGCACAGCAGTACTCGTTAACATCATGCTGAGGAGGTCAAGATTCCTGTACATAAAACATATATATCTGAGTTCCCACTTGACCCCACCACAAAAATGCATATATCTGAATATAATTCTAAGCTTTGTATAAGTTACAGAATAAGATACACACCAGAAAAGGAAGGGAAACTAATCAGTCCATGAAGAAAAATGAACAAGTAGAATCTGTGACACTGTAATTTGAAAGTTCAGTGATCAAGGTTTAGGATATATTATTTTAAATTGAATTGTATTTGCCTCTAGGTTTTACAAATGCTTTCTTGTTGGTTACAGCCAATAAAGTAATTCTTCCTGTTCATTTGATCAGTTGCTAACTTGAAGAATTTTTATTGCCAGGTGTAAATGTTACATGGACTATAAAGTGTAGATACTTGAGCTTTTAATTGATGATGTGAAAATGCACCTCTACCAGAGAAATGAAACAGACAAATTAATTGAATGGCTAATAAAGTGAGGAGTCAGTAGACAAAACTATAGAAGTATGTGAAAAACGCATATGAGGAAAGTAGTTCAGCATTAAATATGATTTCATACAATTTAGAAACTTAGTCTTACATTTCAGACAAATCTACCTTAATGTCATGGTTAATGCACAGTCTTCTGGGTTTGAACAAGAAAAAAGGATAGGTAATGGGTCCTTGTTCTTTTCTTTTTCTTGTTGATCTCTTTTTCTTTTTTTCTCATTCTTTTTTCTTCTTGGTTTGTGGTTTTTTATTTTGTAGGTTTTGTGGGGGTTTTCTGTTTCTACTTTTTTTCTTGTTCTTTTTTTCTTTGCAGTGAGTCAAACTCAGTTGCTGGAGTTCATAGAGCTGGTGGCCAGCTTCTAAAGAGAATTCACAAAAATTTCCAAGTCATTGAGCAATTAATATCACTCTGTTGTATCACTGTTTCCTGAACCTTTTGGCTTACTACCATGGATCACTATAGGATCCTGTGCCAGAACAGAAGGACTTCAATCTGTAGGGTTGTATCATCACTTCCATAATTTGAGAACATGAGCTGTAATTAAAGAATTTGGAAACAGACATAACAAGTGAATGAATGACAATAAAAAATAATGCACATTTTATACCTTTAATTTGAGATTGGACAGTATGTACACACACAATGGGATCTGACTTAATTGTGCTTTGAGTAATACATACTGTGAATCACTAACAATACTTGGTTTCACCTAGAAGAAAAAAGAAAAAAAGAGATAAGTCAGTTCTTTAAGAAACTTGTATCTCTAGATATCCATGCCCTGACTTGAGGGGTTTAGCAATATTTGAGAAAATAATGTTTTTGACAGAATAAGCTTCTCAGATTAATTGTGATTTCAGCTAAGTGGTGGTTTGGCAGACTCCAGGCATGTCTCAGTACCTACCAAATTATATCCGATGTTTTTAGCAATATGCAATTATCTATGTCAGTTCAAGGTAATGCACAGGAACAGTTATTTCATGTTTGGCATTTGCTGCTTTTTATTTTTTAAACCACCAACAAAAACCTCTTCTGCATTCTGATTTTGAGTAATACAAATCAGGGTAAATAAGCTAACCAAATAATAACTGTTTCAAAGAAGAGGAGACACCCTTCTAAATGTAGACTCAGTACTGATCAATCAAAACTGTTTCTGTGGTTAGTGATAAAAGCAGCTCTAAGAAAGCCTGGTAAGATGATTAAACTTAACTGTTGTATGTAAAACTGGCTTTGAGTTATGGGCTAATCTTCCTCACTCCAATATTGTAACCTGCCAAACCACTCCTGTATGAGCTCTCACCTTCCAGTACTACATTTGTAGGATACCAATCTATTTACACCTGACGCCTCCCAGCCCTCTGTATAATAAGTAACTTGCCATTTTGTATCCCATGTAAACTAGTGGTGTAGTGAACTGCTTCTTTCAAACTGAAAATATGAGAATATTGTTTCTGAAGTTGAAGGGAGTTCTGCAAACATATTGCTGCTGTCAGCAGTTCTCACTGACCTTCACTGGAGCTGCCTGTCTCTTTGTACCTGACAAGGTGCGTAGGTGCTTTTATGTTGCTTATATTGCCTGTGAGGGAAGTGTTACAATGATCTTTCCTGTCTTTTCTCAATAACTTGTTCCCTTTTTCTTCCTGTGTGTACTGAAGTAGTCTTCAGCTTTCTGTGCCAGCATGTAGAGTTTTTACAGTCTGTGTGCATCTGATGATGATAGCTGCTGCTTACTAAATGCCCATTATAATTAGTATTTAAGCGTTGTATTGCAAGCCTCCGAAGAGTTTGAAATACTGCATCACTCTTGAACATGGTAATGCTGAGAAGTTGTCTCCATTAGGTAGGTGCACATTCAGCCACAGACTAACCAATCAAACAAACTGTTTTTCAAGTCTGATGTGGTTTTACCTATGTTTTCTTTTGTCTCTTCCCTATTTGCATTTAACTGTTTAGAAGATGGGTAACAGGCTGGATTCTGCAAAACATTATTGGGCAACTCTTTTCAAAGGGAGCAGGAAAAGGAAACACTGAAGCTCTAAACAGCCCTTAGTTTGCTCTCTTGCCCTAACAATCACATTGGTAATAGAGTTAAATAATTTTAACACTGTTGGAACTATGTTGACACCAACAATGTGTAACAAATTAGTTTGGGAAGGTTGTCACTGTTGGTCTTCAACAGTACTAAAGACACTTGAGTCACCAACTATGCAGGATCTACTCTTCTTGTTTTCTGTAACTCTACAGCTAAGTGTTAAAAATGCTGCTTATGAAGGAGAGAACTCATTTTCTTTCAGGGCTACTTCTCTCATGAGAATGTTGAATGACTCTTCCTGCTTCCTTGGGTTTAGCGGTCTTCTGTTAATTCTTGGCAGCCTGGAAATTGGTGGAGACGTGAGAAGTGAGAAAGGTGATCCCTGCAAGGTGAAGAGGTGTACTGTCAGACAGAGGTTAAATTACCTCTGTGAAATCATGGGAATAGAAAGGGAAAGAAGAGGATGAGGAGCATCATCTGGACCCTGCTCACAAAATTAATCTCTTCAGGATATGTTGACAAGTGATGCAGCATTAACAAGAAATTTCAAACATTCTGAATACAGCTATGCAGTTTCTGATTTCCCCAGTGCCTTTTTGTGTACCTGAATTAATAAGAAAAGCCTGATACAGTCAAGGTCCTGGCTCTTCCAAAACAGGCAGTGTCTCAGAAATCTGCCAAGTCATAGTACAGAACACTCCTCTTTGTACATGGTGCATGTCTGGGATTTGCACAGATGAATTGATTGGTATTGAAGGTTAACTGCTGTCCAGACATTTTAATTAACAATGCTGTTCTAAAATAGTGCTGCTATCCAGACTTCTGATTAATTGTAGTTTGTGGCAGACTTGCACATGCTTTTTGTGTTAGCTACATTACTAAACTTATATTTCTAAAGTCAGAGTTCTGAAGGCTTTAGTGTGTTTGAAGCCTGTTGACCAGAGAAGTGATGAGTCTCCATCCTCGGAGACATTCAGAACTCACCAAGGCAGGTCCCTGAGTAATCTGCTCAAGCTGACCCCACCTTGGGCATTTGAGGTTGGACTAGGTGATTTCCAGAATTCACTTACTGCAGCAGTGATTCTGTGGTTTTTCAAGAAAATTATTAATTTTGAATAAGCAAGATAGTGTCAGAATAAGTGATGTGATTTTGTGCCAGCTAAATCTGATCTCTAATTTTGAGGCAAATCCTACTGGTTAATGCTTGAATATTTCAAGTTACGATCGAAGGATTGTCATTTTAGTCATGTCATCATTATAACTCAATGTTTTTCACTGTCAGAATTATTAAGATATGAATATATTTCATGAACAAAGGCGTTTCAATATAAGTAATAGGTATTAGTGCAGTATTGAGGTGAGGGGGAAAGCTAAGTGTTAGTAAGCTTAAAAATATTCACAGGTGTTTGCATAAGTACTGAACAGCTGCTTCACAGGCTCTTCTGGCACAAAAATGTTTTCACAGAATTGCTAACTTCAAGATAGTTTAGTTTAAAAAAAAAAAAAAAAATCAGGACCTCCAAACCTTTCCCAGACTACCAATCTGTTTTAAAAGCACCTCTAAAACCTGGCTGGAATCTGGGGCTGGAGCCAAGCAAGGTAAAATGCCTGTGCACAGTGTATTTGGAAGGCACACACATCTGCTCAGGCTGAAGCATCAGCAGCAGGGTGAGACTGGACGTGGGTGAGTACAGGCAGAGCTGGCAGCTAGTCAGTGAATCTGGGATCCTGTACCTACTACAAAATTTAAACTGTTCTTAGTAACCAGAGCCAGAGGATGGGTGGGGACTTGAGAAGACTGAGTCATTCCCCTTCATGCCACTACTAAAAAATCGAAGTAATGTTACTGCATCATAGATATTCATCATTTTTAGACAGACATTTTTCTCAAGTGGTTACTAGAATAGATTTTTAACTATGTAATTACCAATTCACATTTCTTAGTCCTGTTTCTCTCTTATGAAGTTTAGAAAAATGAAATATGCTAAAAATTTTGGCCCTTTTTGTGCTTCTGGAAAATTCAAAAGTGCCTGAACTGCATTGTTTGCTTGTTGGGTGTCTTGCTGCCAATGGATTCCTGCTAGTTTACCTCCAGCCAGCAGTGAAGTGGTAAGTCTGGCTCATCAACTTACTCAATAACATGCTGATGGTGACTCAAGTCCTTCCTCAAGCACTATCCTTGATGACTTCATACTCTCTCTAGCCTTTCTCTCCATTCATCTACCAGTGTCTTCAAAAAATGCTGAATTATTGCCTGAAGTCCCTCTTTCCTGTAGATCTGTCACATCTTTGCTTTCCTCTCAGTCCTCATTTGTTCAGCCTGATACCTCTGAACTGGCTCACATTCATGTGTAGTGGCAGTTAACTCTACTGATAGTATTTTCCTCCAGTGTTTATTAACAGTAAATATAATTTCTTGGTAAATGCTGCTGTGAGGCTTTACAGTAGTGTAAGGAAAGTAGAAGGATTTTGCCTCAAGATCAACCAAAAAAAACCCCTACTCCTCCCACAAGGTGGGAAGTAACTAAGGGAAGGTGGGAGTGGTTATGTTGGTTGTACTTTTCCATGCTATCACTCCTCAATCTTGCAGTAATACACCTTTGGCACCAAAGTTAGGATTGTAAGGCACTGGAGCTGTAAGACTCACTTTGACTTCACATCCTGAATGTGTGGCCCAGATGTATCTACTGAAACTCCTTCACTGCAGTAGTTATCTCCATTCCCTCTGAATTTCTCTAACATAAATATTTACATTTAGAGGGAAAAGTAGGGTGACAATTTTAGTAGACCTGTATTGTAAGTGTGTAAAGACAATTGTTATTACTTTGAATAATTTAGAAAATGCTCAACCGGTTGACTTTTATATTTCTAGAAGATATAGAATAGTTTCTTCCAAACTAACCTTTACAATGTGCTTTGCCCAGTGCAGGTATTTCCAATTGGCTACATATCTGCTGAGGAATGAGATAGAAGTTACCTGTGACCATACCCCTGGGGATAGTCTTCAGTTACATCTTGAGTGCCAAGCTCCCTGCACTGGGAAACAGATTATTTCAAGTCCTTGCTCCCTTGATTTGTATATTTTTACACACTTTCCCTAAGGGCACTTGAGCACCTACTTTTAAATTTCTGAGGAAGATATAGAAGCCTTCCCCATCATGAAGCAAACAATCATAAGGTTATATGTGCAATCTTACATATAAGTGGAGTCTTTTTGTAGACCTGGGCAGAACACCACCTGGGCTTGCTCTTTGATTCATAAGTAGCATGTACTAAATCAGTGATAGGTTGCATTAGTATAATTTATTCACAAATGACATTTTAAAAATGTGGGCTTCCTTAGGTTGATGCCTAAAGGACTGTCCTTCACAAGACATCAAAGTGATAGAGATTTGTAAATGGACAAACTAGAATGCTATGTATGTGGACTTCTTCTGGGATTGTTTGCCTTCTAAAAATTTTGTGTATGTGAAAAATCTCACCTTGTGTAATCCATGATTGTACTGTAGAAAAGATCTCCAAGCATGCCCAGTTTAAAACTGCGTGTGTGGTAACTGGACTTAAGAACATTTAAATGCAACTGCTCCCACGTGTTGCAAAGGTCATTTAGGAAAGGCTGACATCATTAATGATTCATGTCTGCAAAAACACAGCAACTGACATACTATCACAACATCACTTGAGATGAAAGTCTTGGCTGTCAGAGCATTTGGTGAACACACTGTGAGGACTTGGTGGAACTTTGACATCTGTGATGCAGCCCAAGAGGAATTTCAGATTGCATATTTACATGGATGATTGGACGGCACCTCACCAGCTGCAGTTGTCTTGCAATGATCTTTTCTTCCCTATTTCCACTACATGCTGCAGTTAATGCTTAACTATATCTCTGACTTTGAAGATCAACTCTACTTGCAGTAATCTCACCAGCTGCTGGCATGCTTGGATAGTCACTTACTAGACTTTAAACAGCTTCTGAAATGTGGCTGGGAGCAACACACTAATAGAATTTCCAGTGAGTTCTTTTCTTCCTTTTTTGGCAGTAAGTAACTTGTCAATAACAAATCTACAGCAACAGTTTTAAAGAAGATCTCAAAAGATTGTCAGTTCACTCTTACCTTGATTTCTTACAAAAGTGGAGAAAGCTAGTAAAGAGGTAGGTGTCAACAGGTGCTGCTTAGTGTCAGTAGGCATAGTCTATCTATGTATAGATAGATATAGCTATGTTATGCAGTTATTCAGAAGCTGCCATGTCGTCATGTTTGATACTGACTGTTAAATCACAGCTAACAGTAATTTGTGATGTCAAATCAGTACTGAAGCAAAGATCTTTCCCAAGCAGTTTTTTTTTTTTTTTCGTACTGTCCTCAAAGTCAGTTATATATTTGAATACAGAAACTTAGAGTGATCATAGATCTCAGGCATTCAGAATGTAAAATTGCTTAAAATCTAAACTGGGCTCATATACAATGTGATGAATGCCAAGGATTGCTGAGTACACAGTCTTGGTTTTATCCAAAAACTTATGCTTGCTGAAGACTTTTATGTCTAGTTTGTATGTTTTCTTGACAGTTTCTTGATAGTTTTCTTCAGGTGAAATAGCTCCAGATGAGTTATTAAGGGCTGATGCTACACATAATCTGTATATGTTTGTTTCAATGTTTTCAAGCCATTAACTGACCAGAGTAAGAAAGCTGAGCTGGGATTTACCTTAGCAGCTTGGTATTTCAGCCTTGCTCAACCCCTGCATTAGTTCTGCTCATCTGTTTAACTCAAACACAGTCATTTCAACTCTTCTACCAACATAAATATTACATGCAGCACTCTGCAGAGGCATGGCATGAAAAGTTTCTTTTCAGCTGAGAAGAGCTTAGTGAACCACAGCATGTCCTGAGGAATGGCAAATAAACCCAGCCTGATGTTGAAGCAAATTGTGGTATCTTAAGCAAAATCTCCATAGCCAGGTAAACAAATTGTGGTGTCTCAAGTAAAATCTCAACAGCCAGGAGATTCTGCTTCTCTCCCACCATCAAGTACATCCTAGAAAGGTGTTTTGGGTTGTTCTGTGTTTTTTTTGCTCTTGTTCTCAATCACTTGTTTGCTTACATACGTTGTTCCCTGAGCAGCAAGTTAAGGCTTTTATGATGCTTGCCATTAGAACAGCATCAGCTTTGGGAACATTTGTAGAAGTGCCTCATCTATGTGCACACTGCTCTAGAGTTCTTTTAACAGTGTCATGGACAGCTCTTTTAGGAGATCTGTAATAAGCCTAAATCTTCAATATAAAGCATCAGGCAAGAATATGATTGTTATCCCTTGTAGTCTTGCAGGTTCCTGTGTTGTGACTTGAAGTCTCCTGATGCTCTTTGTTAATCTGGCAGTGATGAAGTTACACCCCATCTCATCACCATTCACCTCAATGATGAAATTGCAAATCTTGTGCTATGATGTACAAACTGTGACAGTTTTCTTCCAGTCATCCTCTAGGCATAAACAGAAAAAAAATTGACAAAAAATGTTACTCCTAAACAATGTTTCAGGAAAGAAAAAGCATATAACAAGGTTTCCATCAATAATATCACACATATATCTGTAGTTGTCAGATTAGAGGGCAATGTACCTTCAGCTTGAGGTACAGTAGAGGAAATAGATCTATTCCTTTTGAAATGCTGAAATGTGATTACATGAGCTTCCTGATCTTATATTCTTCTTTTTACACCACCTTTTTTTCTTATGTCAGAGCTTCGATTGTGACCTCACTCACCATTTAGTATTTTCATTATTTAATTGCATTAATAAGCACTACCTGCCCAGCTTCAAATGATGCAAGGCTAATCTGGCTTTCTCCCACTCCCCTTAAACATCCTGACAGGCCAGGTGGGAACCCCTTACCTGCTTCCTATGCTACCAAACATCCCAAACACCTAACCTTTAGAAGTTAATCTTAATCTTTAGAAGTTGGATTACAGCCTGGAGAACAGGTTGTAAATGTGTGACCCCCCTGTGCACTGGGTCCAAATGGCCTTGTTGTGCTCTGTTTTCAGCTCATTTCTGGACTGTGGTTGTCCCAATTCCACTTTCCCTCTTTGTCTGGTTCAGTACATCTATTCCAGCTGGTAACAGGCCTCTGAGTTTGTCACTGCTTGATGAATGAACCACATTGATAATGTTTATGTAAGTTGCATGGAGAAACCCTGTTGTGCTTTTCCTCCCTTACTCCCTCTGCTGTAAGAACCTTGCATAAATTTTACTGTCACTTAGTCATACATGAATAAGACTCTTTCAGTGCCATGGAAAAAAAAGTCATTGAAAGGCCAGTTATAAAAAAAAAACCACTTTAACATCCCTTAAATCTACTGGAAACTGTATATATTCATTTTTAAACTAGATCAGCCCTTTAGCTAGTAGAACTTCTTATTTAGGTGCTGTTATTGTGCCTTACATTTTGAGTAAAGCAAAACTGCATGGATTACAATTTATGGAATAAGGAATGTCAACAGAGAATGTCACTGAATATTTCAAAAATTGCTTTAACCCATAAGTGGTTAATATTAACGTTTGTTTAGTGCCAATGAAGCTAAATTTATGTGGCACGTAATTTAGGAAATTGAGTAGGCAGAAAGCTGGTGGATGCCTTTTTAGTTTAAAAAAAAAAGTTCATTTTCCATTAAGTGCTCACACATTTGTCATAGCAACCTTGAAGGTGGCCATAATGCTAAGCAAAATAAACAGTCCTAGCATAATGTTCACTGTAATAACATGTCTTATGAGCTAGTTCAGTACTCCTTTTTATTACCTTATTTTCATTGCTCATTCACTGTGTTGGAGTTCTGCTTTGTGGTTTAATCATTATTACATCATTTTCCTTTCTTAATTTAAAGGTGCTGCCCTTTTCCTGTCATTCCATGACACCTCTTTACTACATGCACGTATCCCTCTTAATTTGTTTTATTTCTTAACAGTGAGTTCTTTACTCTATTAGTTCTTAATAAAGACTAATAGTTGGGTAATTTTTTTTTTTACAAATCTAATTAGACTCTGCTTTGTCATTAGGAGCAAAAATACAACAAGAAGGGCAACAGGAAAAGGGCAATACAGTTAACAAAGTATGAAAATACAAAATGCATAGAAAGGTTCTTCAAAGTCTATCATAGTGACATCTGTGCAAGAAAAAAATTCTAATGTTTACAGCTAATGCTCATCAAATTTCATTAATCCTGGACAAAGCACCCAATATTTTGCACAAATTCTGAGTTTAAAGTAGAAAACTATTCTCTAGTCTTTTTTCCTTCTCTTCCTTTTGGAGATGAAAATATGTAGGTAAAATTGAGTAGAACAACTTAATATAGATTTGCAGCAGATGGACAATTGCTCTTCTATGTGTCTTCCTTGTCTCTCCTAATACACTTGGAAAATCCCCACTCACTCTCCCTGGGAATGACCAACTGCCAGGTCAGGACTGAATAGGAACAAGGATTAAGGGCTGGCACCCAATTTTAGCATCTTACCCTTTAACAGTTGACGTAATGAAATAACTGAACTGTTTATTCTTAAGCAATGTATATGTATTACATAAACTGAAAAATAAAAAAAAATACTGGTTTACCCTTTTTCCTAGGTAAAACATGCTAGTTCATCACAGAGGTGGTAATCGTTCTCATCTGAGAGCTGAAATTTAGTTTATCTCAGATAGCTCAGGTAAATAAATACTTTTCAAAAATCCTTCAGAGATTCCCATTTACTCAATTCTAAGTTAATTTGTGAAAAATAAGTAGTTGTTATACAGTCTCATATTGTCCATCCTCCGATATTCCATTCAGGTCTGTGTATAAAGGTATGAAGACCAAAATACATCTTATAATGTTTAGCCACAGTGCCATATTAATGGAAAGACTATCTAAAAATGATGTAGAATCCTCCAGAATTAATGAAGAATGGAAGAAAACAACAGAATGACCAGAAATTAAATTTGCTGATACATTATGGATATTTGCTTTATAAAACCCCAAAGAAAATGTTAAAAATTCTTCTCCCAAACCAAAAATGCAATCCAAAGAAAATATATCTATTCCCAGGAGCTTTTCCTAGGTGCTGATGCTTCAGCAAGGCTCCTTTCACTTAACTGTCTGCACTAAAATTTGATATCATAATTATTGCAACAGTTGTGTGTTTTTTTCTCTTTTCTCATTAATCCCTCTCCCTCTGTGCAATGCTCAGGTACCAGAATAATAGGGAGGAAATGCCATTAGGCAAAGCTTGTTTCCAAAGGTCCATCTGTGTAAGATCTGCTTGCAGGAGTGTAGATTGAGTCAATTTTGGCTAAAGCATGACAAATTATTTATGGAATTAGATTTAATTGAGTATATAAGCCCTAACCTTTTCATGCAATGGTATTCTGAAGAAAATAAGAGATTAGTCAAGAACTGATGGCCTAATGTTTTTTTGTATTTATGATGTTAATTAGGTTTACATGATTGTCTGCCATTTACCTCAGACCACAGGATTAACTAAATGCCTTCCTATTGACTCCCTCATCAGATTATTGTCACTGCTTTTTCCATGCAATATTATTACATACAACATTTACTTTAATTTCCTCCAAATATTGAATAAAAAGTGTATTCATTATATAATGCATTTGCTCTTAGAGTCATGAAGTCATGAACTCATTTTAAGGACTGAGGAAAAGAAGCAAATACAAAATTATTATGGGCAAGACATGCTGTCTGCCTCAGCAGTCAGTTTAATGTCTATCATGGAGAAATGTATTTTCAAGGCCAATTGTAGCACAAGTATTTTTAACTTGCCCTTGCTTACACTGGTTTAAATCTGGAATAACTCACTAAAGTTAGAGAGTAGAAGCCTGGATTAATTCCACAAAGTGAGAAATGAATTTGGCTGCTAGCATATAAAACTAAAGCTGTTAATCTTCCTTTTGATTCTCAAATTGGTCATTTCTTCATAAATGTTTACAACAGTTGTAGAATCTAGGAAGAAACTTACTTAATATTTTGGTTTGAAAATGTATTTTCTCCAGCTGAAATCTATATTTCAAGAGTGTCTTATTCTATCAAGTACATTAACCTGCCCCCCTTTCTGTGTACAGCTGTACTGCCTCTACACTTACCAAGTGGTTTCCTTTGTAATGCTTCCAGGAGGTGTTCCCTTTTCATGGACAGCCAACTGCCTCTCATAGGGATTGTGAGCTAAATTCAGAGCAAGGATTTTTTATTTCCTCAGGTGTTTCTGTAGGCACTTACAGACGAATTCAGTTGCTTTATCTACTCCACACTAAAAAGCACCTGAAATCACTCAATGCCTAATATTTCATGTGTGAATTTATATCATATATTGGCTGGACATACAGGTGCATCAGGTTGCAATCATATCAAAAAGCAAGTTGCTGGGCAGCTCCAAAGATCTGCCAGGACTGACAAAACAAAGGTTCCTCATAGTTTATCTATGATTCTTGATTTACTAACTAAAACTCTCCAGTAAGGAGGGCATGTGAATCAGTCCCAATAGTTCAGCCTATTGGGCTAAGAGTGCCAGGCTTGGACTCCATCAGTGCTGGTGTCAGTGCTCCTAAGTGATGGTGATTGTTCCATCCACCCAGCTCTCTGAAATATTTCTTTAGTGCAGTGTGCTTTCTATAGAACACATTCTTGCTGTGTCAAAAAGGCACATTTCCAAGGCATGCAGCTAGGTAGGGGTGGGCTTAATTCCAGACATTTCTCAGTGAAAACAATTTATTCATAACTGACTATCTTCAAGAAGAAGGCTTGCCTGAGAAAGGCTCAGCCTGCAGCCTGGTGGGATGGGGACAGGGATGTGCTGGGGGCTGTGTCAGGGACATGTAGTGGGGAGAGCAGGCAGGGGCAGGGTAACACAGGATGGGCTGATGGCAGCTGGCAGATGGCTCTGGAGGTGTTGGATGGGTGTGAACAAAGGCTGCACAGTAGAGGTTCAAATTTGGATCTCCCACAATATAGAAAAAGCAGAAATAGTGAGTTAAAATATACAACTTCCATCCCTCAGTTCTTAGTGATTAATAAACAGAATTTGACTGTTACTTAGAACGACAGCAACCCTTGGACCCTTGCCTGTCTCTTGGTATTTCCCAGTGGATAACTAAAGCTATCTCTTCCTCATCTACGACTTTTCATGCTTTATGAAAGGTAGGCTGGGCTTTCACATCACAGTATTGCAGCTGGTAGCATGCAAAACCTAGGCCCTTCCATTAACTTGTCTTCAAGAAAACTGATATAGCTGAAAACTGGCCTAGACACTGCTCCAGAATGCTATCCTGACTCCTCCCTTCTGTCCACCATATTTTTCTTCTTGAAACACAGCAGTGTTTCAGTGGAATCACCAACTAAACCAACTTCTTCCATCTAAAAAATACTTTTCCACTATCTGTGTTTTAATAGAGAGCAAGGAGCACCAGCCCTGTGTTACAAAGGAGTGGTGAAAAGATCCCTGGGTGCCTACAAGGTGTACTCAAATTCTCTAACAAGAGCTTTTCCACAACTTTTGCCACAACTGGGCCATTGACAACTTACCTGCTTTGTGTGTACTGTCATTTGTATGTACTGTCATTTGTATGTACTGTCATTTGTAGGTACTGTGATTTGAAACAGAGAGCTTCCTGTCTTGCAAGATGCTGAAATCTTCATTTAGTAAAAGAAATAGGAAACAGCATTCCTCAAAGTTTAGTCATGTCTCAGCACTACTTACTTTTTATTCCTATTTATGACTGGAAATCTTCTAGGTAGGTTGGTGTCTGAATGAGTGCCTATATCGTAAAAAAATAAAATTAGGATGAGCAAAAGCTCCTACAAAAGAAGCCCTAAAAAATATCAACGTGTTAGAAGTGTCCCCTAACATTCAGAACAAGTAAGGAGAATTATAATTTGGGAAGGTCAGTATCTAGAGCTAACATAAAATATATTAAAAGTAAGTTTAAATGGTGGTTTTAAAAGACTACTAAGGAATATCATTCTCAGATAAGTACCAAAATGGATCTAAATGCAACATGTAGCTTACAATGAAATTCTATTAAGCTGTGAAGCAAACTTACTTACTAGCTTGTTATTACTTGCTACATGATATTTTGCTGCAGAAGCCAGATCTACTGAAGCAACATCCCTCTATGAACACACCTGAACTCAAAGATGAGTTAGAAAATAAGGGGCAAAATGTGTATTTTCCAGTAAATACAGTAACTAGAATTGCAAATAGCTTGAATTTAATAGATAGGGTTTTTCCCCAGAAGTCCTTTCCATTGCACCAAGGGAAGGCTACCATCTATAGGAATATACATTGTGTGTGTAGATAGTATAGAGAGCACCATCTACTGACATACAAAGAGCATGAAATACTCTGCCTTCCTAAATCATCTTCATTGTAGCTCACAACTGTTTCGAGATTTTAGTTTTGATACACCCCACAACCTTTGATTTAGATATGTCTTCCAACTTTAATTCACACTATAAAATGTAAAAGAATTATCAGGCAAATAGAAATAAATTGGGAGGTAATTAGGCTAAGGATTTTCTCTTCCTATGTCTCCAGTACACCCTGAATATGATGATTTCTGTGAATAATCATGTATATTGTAATAAAAATGTGAAATTAAAAAAAAAAAAGGTAAAATAAAACTTGTATTGGCAAAGAATTGAAAAATACATTTGCAGAGGCCATAATCTTTCATTTATTTTCTCATGCTGCATAATTTACATAAAATCCCACCTTGGCTGAATTCATCTTTCATTGCAGTAGTTTTAATTCTGCTTGCTCACAGGAAGAAAGCATAAAAAGTAATATATTATACACATCACTTTATCTTCCTATCCTGTTAAACTGAGTTTAAAGATTTTAGTAGACTGAGAGCTGTTGATTAGGTATCTCTGTCCTCGCTTCACTCAACAAGAGGAAGCAGTTTATTTTGCAGTTTTTATTCTTCTGTCTTCCTCCAGACATAGCAAAGTTGAAATTTCCTGACTGCTTGTAGCCATTTCATTGCTGTCAACCTCCAGACATGAGCTGCTGTGCCTGAAGTGGCTCAGATAACAACAGTTTGCTGGTGGGAGACACTGCAGCTATGTGAGAGCAGTAGAGAGCTCTGGGGCATCGTAAGTGTTTCTAGCAGAGGGATTTTCCCCTCAGTTTTATAGAACTGAAATGCAGGTCCACAAAAAGAAGGTATGAATAACAAAAATGGAAGCAGAAAGGCAGTACAGTCTTTCTTATTTCTCTGTTCTGTAGTATAATTTTTTTTAATATCAAATGAAAAAAAAAGAATGACAAAGAAAACCAGATATTTTTCCCCATCTGTGTCGTTGAGCCATGACTTATGTGGTGTATGAATTCCCAATGCAAATAGTGAGAGGGAGAGGAGTATTTGCAGAGTAGCTGGGGGATTTGTGGAAGCGGTCACACACACGGTGACAGTGTCTTGGTTTCACCCACATTACTGCCTCTTCTCAGTCACAGAGCCCCCAGATTTCTGAGGAGCAGCCACACGGTATGGGAGAGGGGAACTGATGCTGCTTGGACAAGATTTGGGACTGGTTTTTCTTCTGTGCTCTCAGAGAACTCCTTGAGGACAAGCTGGGCTTATGTGGTTGTGTAATTTCACTGTATTTCCTAAGCAATTTTTTTGCAAGATTCTTTTCAAAGGCTTGCTCAATTCTACTTTCCATAGTTTATCTTCTGGTTTCTGTCTTCATACTCATGAGAAGGTAAGCTGTTTGAAAAAATTAGCCATTTGACAGAGACAGCAAAACTAATATTTTAAATGATGACACTAATATTAAGAGAATGCACACAAATCCTACCAGATTCTTTCTGAAAGAATTGATAAATCTCTGAGCTTCCTGAGCATTTACCAAAGGCCTTTAAAAATTAAAAAAAAAAAAAAAAATTTGTGGATGACCCTTCTGCTTTCATCTCACCAAGAGTAGGTTGAGAGCCTTTGAGACTTATGCAATGCAGGAATTTAGGAAAAGGGAAAGGAGAGTATTCTTAAAGAGCTTCAATGATGCTAACAATTACTGTCATTACATGTTACCAGTAAGCTCAGAAAAAAAGTTAGAAGCATCCTAATAGCATCAGCCATGATATAATCATGTGAAATTGGACCCTCAGAAAGGAAAGCATAAGCAATAAATGTACTGGAAGTCAGATGAAGAATTCAGCACTGGCAGAATAGAATGGATCTAAACATTTTTTCAGATGGCGAAAAATAGCCATTAGAAAAATGATTGTTGCTATTTATGAACATCAGGTTGCTAAGGGACATCATGTGATGTTCACTGCTTCATCAGCCACCCACAATTCTCAAGGAATAGCAACAGAGGGGGTGAAAGGGCTGAAAGAAAACCAAAAGGCTGAGTTATTATTGAAAAAAAAAAGCCTACAGTTCAAGGGAAAGGAAAAAGCTTTCCAGAAATACCCTATTTCTTTTCCTAGGAGAATCCAATAGAATTATGCTAAGAACTTTTCACAAAAGCAGCACCTAGGTGAATCATTTGGAAAAGAGAGACTAAGAACCAAAACCTCCCCCTTCCCTAGCCTGAAATATAAATTAAGGAGCTGCTTTTATATATATGTACTATATGTATGGATGTGGGCATGTATGTGAGTTTGTATTGAAGACTCCATTCATTAAAGGCCATATCATACTTTTTAAATTTGCTTCTAATCCTGTCAGATTTCAGTACTTTGGGCTCTAATGCTTCACAATCCTTTAATTTACTTTTTTATTATTATTTCAGCTATGTCACCTCAACTGCTTCACATATATTAGATTATTTAAGCAACCATTTCTCTGAACCTTTGCCACTTCCTGTGACTTGCAGTCTCTTGAAGTTTATGAGGGAACTGGAACAAGGACAAGACTGAGAGGAGAAAAAATTTGGATGCATCCCATAAAAGCATGGGTGAGAAACTGACAAGCATGGATGTAGAATAGAGAACATGGAGAAGTAAAAACAAACTACACAATTAATTTATTTCTGTTGTTCCCTAAGAAAAACTGATGGTACAGATTGGTAGTTAGCATCCAAATCTTCATCACTTCCTGTTTTGGATACTCCTTTCACTCAGGACTTGAGAAACATGTTCAGCTGTTCATGCTAGTGTGCCTTTTTAGCTGTTAAAAGTCATGTTTTTAATCCCCCCCCCCCCCTTTTTAAATCATTATGACTTCTTTCTGATGGCTTTTTAACTGCTTTACTCTGGACTATAAACATTCATTTTTAACTTTACTGATGCTTTGCTTTAACCTTTAATACTAATATGTAAAATTATTAAAAAATATAAGTACACCCCAAATGTTTTGTAGAGAGAAAAAACCAAGAATTTCATTACATGCATACTTCTTTGTTGACATTTTCATTTGTGCTGTTGAAAAAGAAAAACCCAGCAAAAAGACAAACATGCCCTCAGTTCATTTTCCCATGCTAACAGAGTAGCTTTTTTTTGCTGTGGCAAACACACCTTCCAGACAGGGAGTTGCTTTTGGACTTTAGTGGTTCACTCCCTTCCTGTTTGAGACCAATTATGTCTCATTTGCAATACCATTAGTCAAGGAAGTGGCTATCCTGAGGTCACTTCTCAGCCCACCCTTCCTAAATGGCACTGGAATGCCTTTCTTCCAAGCCACCAGGATGGGAGGCTGGGCCCTCTGTGTGGTGTAGGCTCCCCCAAATGTACAAGCAATGTCAACCTTTCAGGACTGGCCACAACTAGTGTGAGTTGAAATGCTCCAAAATAATTTGAAAGCTGTGGTTTGAAAAATGATGCTGGCTATTTATTAAAACAGCAAGCATGATCAGGCCAAGCCAATTCGCTGGTTTAACAGATGGAAGCTTGTTAAAAAATCTTTATTCCAATATGTTAAGAATCCAGTTTTGCTATAAATTGTGAAGTATGACTTGTGAGTCAAGCCCAGTGGAATGGATGCCTCATACTCTGAAAGTCTCAGATTTACATTTAAGACTCAACATTTGCTACTTCATATTTTGATTCAGGGATTTTTTTTTTAAAGAAGTAAACTACTCCCATAATTTAATAATATTAAAAATAATGTCATTTATTTTAATTTTTTTATTTTAATTTTTTATTTTAGGGTACTGATACTTTACATTTTATCAGTCAAGGACAATATGATGATGATGATTATTATTTCTTCTATTTATTAAATCCTGGTCTACCATCTTTACTACCCAGATAACACTTTTCTTTTATACCTGAAGTAGAGAGTTTTAAATCATTTCCCAAGGTCATACTGTGTACATGACTAGCAGAGAAATAATGTTGTCTTACTATATGCAGAAGTTCTTCCTTTCTCTGGTCTCTTAGCAGAGGTTTAATAAGGGAAAAATCCCACATAAATTCACTTAATCATGAGAAATGCATGTGAAAAAACAAACAGTTAGTGATAAAAGAGAGTTAAGAGCTGAAAGAGGGAGCTGCTGCAAACCTTCATGCTCAGTTTCCCTATGGATGCTGCACAGTGTCTGTGGTGCCCTTGCTCACAGGCTTTCCTGGACAGCCCTGCAGCCTTACAGTGTTACTGACACAAGGCTGCCAGGTAGCACATTTCTGACCTCAGAGAACTCCTCTCAGGTAACTCACACTCCTGATCACATACCTTCTTTGCCATTTAAATATTCAGCATTCTCTAATTAAATTTGTACTTGCTATAACTATCATAAGACTTTCCTCTGTTGTATTTTCTTAAAATGAAAACAGAGTAAGTAGCTCCCAGGCACCTATGACTACATCATACATGAGTATAAAAGCTTAAAATAAAAAGCTTGTGCACATTTATGAGTAAATTAACTTTCAACCAGAAAACCTAAAAGCAGGAATATTTTGTGCTTGGGTTTCACTCCATAACTCCAGTTTTAAGCTGAGATTAATGAAGTCACCTTTCAGTGAAACAAATTAAAGAGACAAGAATGGCTGTAAAACATGAAGCTCCTCCCAGTGAACCCCCACCACTTAACTTCTAAGAAATAATGTCAGTGTAAATCATGATGTGATGAATGCTTCACTGAAATGATTCATGCCATATGGTATGAAGAGCAAAATGGGCACAGTTTATTTTTAAAAGAATAAGAAATATGAACTTGGAATATTCATTGCTTTGTCCTGCCAGGCTGAACATTTGTTGTAGCAGGGGCCAGGTTTACTGCATGTGTGTCTTTTTTTGCTCACTTTATATGTTGCACTAGTTTGTGGCTTCAATCTCATTCATAACAGAATAATAGCTACAAAATTATGACCAGCACTCTGCAGCCTCCTCTGCAAACAAATGTTCACTGAGCACCTAAGGGCTAAATCATCTTCTCACTTTCCCTTTTAAAAAACCCAAAAAACCAACAACATAGATTTCAGATGTAATTAGTCCTTATAGTATAATTACTATCTTGGTAGCAAGAAGACAATTAACCTGAGTCCCCTGACAGAGGTGAAAGATGCTGGCAATTCCACATGTCGCTCATCTTTCCTTTTAGTAAAGCTGCTTATGTTCAATGCCTTTCTTTCTGTATTGTGGTGTATTAATATATTCTGTGTGAGACTCCACTTAAACAAAAAGAAATCTAAATTCTTTAGTAGTCATAATGCTTCTCTTGTAATGCTCAACTGGGAAAAAAATGAGAAGCAAATTATTCATATTTATTTAGTGATGCTGTAAGGTGCCAGCACATCTCACTGAAATATTTTGGCCCCATACCAACCTCAAAGGCAAATGACAAAACTCGGTAACTTCAACTATGTGCAATTAAGTCTATAAATTTACAGAGCACGATTACCTTACTAATTTTATTCCAGCCCAAGGACAGTGAAAAGCCACCATCTCCTTAGACAAGTACTGGGAAAAGGGTACTAGTGGGTATGTTGCAGTCATTGTGCAAGGTGTCAATGGCTGCCTGTTTCTGCCCTTCCCCACCCCTGTGCAGAGATGTGCCACAAGAAAGTCATTTGAGAGCAGCCCATTTTCCAGGAACTGAACTCTGTATTCTGCAGAATTTATTACTGGGCATAGTTTCTTGAAAGAATTAATTCTGGACTGAAAATTTTGTTGTCACTGCTTCAGGTGGTTTGATTTGGTCTGGAAGATGCTAGAAGGATGATTTCTAAATCAAGTATTTATGATGTGATGTCAAGTTCAATGTCAGCAAGATACTCAGTAAATGGATGGGCAGGATCCTCCTAGCTAGTGGAAATTTGTTCAGGTTCGGTGACATTGATATCACATCATCCACATTGCAAATACTTCATTTGTGAGACTGATGTAATTAAAATATATAGATCAATGTCAACTTGCAGTCTGATTCCACAGTGATGTAATGAGGTTCATACTGCCTGGGGTGGCTACTCCTATATCATCCTTAAAGGTAAGAATAAGCTTATGGAAGGATTAAAAACAATTAAACATTAGCTTTTAAACAAGCAAGATACATTTGGTTAAATTACAGCAAGTTTGAAGAACAGAATCTGTTTTTTAAAAATAGGTTAAAAGAATTATTAGCACCTTTTTACACATGGAAGCTGAACAGACATTATGGACTATGTTAAACTGATGAAAATATATCTGTGTAAAGAAGCTATTTCATTGTGACAAGTAAACACGTTATTGATGCATTTTAAACTTAATATAAGCGTCTTATATCAATTTAAGTATGCACAGAGTGCTGTCGTTCCTCAGTCATTTTTGAACTGTGCACATACATTACAACATTGCACGTAGGCGAGCTTGTATTAGAGGAAAGCATTTATCATGTAGTACATTCAGCTCCTTCTCCACTCCTATGATCCCCTCTAGTGGTCAATTAATTGTCTGCTAAATGTTTCTTGGTACTACAAATTACTTGTACCTCTCCTGCATTAAAACGGTGTCTGGCTCCATCCTGTTTGGATTCGAGAGACCTCATTTTTTATTCCTGTGCTGCATATGAAAAGGACAAAGGAATGAATCTTTTGAAATGTGCAGCTGGTGCCTCCATGGGCAGCTTTATTTTCCCTTCTAGGAGCAGGCAGGTTGTGTAGAACCCAAAGCCATCTCTGTTGGCAGGGCAGACCAGGAGGGGATGGGATCCTACCCCGTCCTTGCCATTAGGCTGAGTGCCCACCACAAGCTCGGCAGCAGGAACAATTCTCAAGCAGGTTTGAACAGTGTAACAATTTGTGACTTGTCCTATTCAAGTCAATGCTTGAGGTTTTAGAAAACTGAGCCATGTCTTTTGTTTTTTTAGCAAGATTACAGGCAGCTTGTAACTATAGAGATTTCATACCAATTGGCAGAAGACCCTTCCCCAAAATTCTCATCTTCCCCTTGCTGTGCAGACAGACACAGCTGCCATCAGTTCAAGCTGATTCAAGTCCGTGCTGACCCATTGCTATCTTCATTTTCTAATCTTAGCTGTGCACCTCTATTTCTTCCTTGCTCCAAGAGTTACCTGACTGCTGAGGGAGATGCCTTGCTGGCAGTCCAGAAAAAGAAATTCTGACAAAAACTGCAAATCTCTAGGGCACTGGTGACCCAGCGAAGTCACATAGGCCTTCTGCTGGAAAATAATGGCTGTAGAATGCCGAGACCTCTTCTTTTGGTGCTCCCATGTGAGCTTGTGGTTTTGTGTTTGTGTTTGTAAATTGCACAGGGCATGGGGCAAAGGCAAAGTCCACACCCATGGGCACAGATGGTTACAAAACGGGTTTCAGCCAGCGTTCTCGTTATTCTTTTTCCCTTCCCCAAAGATGGGAAACTCAGGAATGGAGACAGAGAAAGCTGTGGACTCACATATATATACGTGGACTCACATATATATGTTCTGTGTTTCTCCGGGCGGCTGGTACCGGCGGAGCGGGGTGGGCGATTGGGGTTTGGGGCCAAGCGCGGAGCACAGCCGCAGGGCCAGGAGCCCAGCCCAGCCCCGCCGGGAGGCCCAGCAGAGCCGGGCTGCACGGAAGGCTCCCCCAGCCCCGGGCTGCTCCCCGAGGCGCTCCGCGGCCCCGGGAGCGGCACGGAAGGCTCCCCCAGCCCCGGGCTGCTCCCCGAGGCGCTCCGCGGCCCCGGGAGCGGCACGGAAGGCTCCCCCAGCCCCGGGCTGCCCCCCGAGGCGCTCCGCGGCCCCGGGAGCGGCACGGAAGGCTCCCCCAGCCCCGGGCTGCCCCCCGAGGCGCTCCGCGGCCCTGGGAGCGGCACGGCCGCCGCGGGAGGGGCGGGCCCGGGCGGCGGCGGCAGCAGCGGAACGCGGCGGCGGGCGCGGGTTGCGGAGGGGCGCTTTGAGGCGCGCACCGCGCGGCGCGGCGCCGGCATGAGGGAGCTGCCGCCGGGCCCGGCGATGGAGAGCGACATCTTGGACGCGCTGGAGGCCTTGGGGTAACCGGGGAGCAGCGGCCGCTCCCCCTGCCAGGGGCCGGGGCCGCGGGCGAGAGGCCGGGCCGGCGGCGGGAGCGAAGGGGAGCGCGGGCCGGCAGAGGAAGGGCCCGGGCTCGGCGGGCCGGGCCGGGTCTCGGTGGGCTGCGCTCCCGGCTGCGGTGCGGGCAGGGCAGGGCGCTGCGGGGCCGCTGCACACCGCGGGCAGCCCCTCGGCCTTGGGAGCTGCCCTCCTCCCGCGACGTGCTTCCGATGTGCCCAATTTACTTTTCGGTTTCGTTATTCCCAGTACTCCAGGGCAGGCAGTTGTTACTGTAAGAAGGAAATTTCACTAAACGCTTAATACTTGAGTTCTCTGTCAGGCTTGTTCTGAGAGATCAAAGTCTGCGTTCACGTACGCATGTGAAAATGCCTGTCTCGTATTTTCTGACAAACTATTTTGCTTACAAATGACCAATAATTTTTTGGTGCGTTTGAAGAAAAAAGTCTGAATTATCCCTTCATAAAAGTAATGTAAAAAGATTAATTCCTTTAAGTGTAGTTACCAACCATCTTAGAGTAAGATAATTTGAAAATATGTATATTTTATGTTAACGCTTACTCCTTATTACTAATGTTTATCTGTCTGTGCAGGTACACAGGTGCCCTGTTGGAGGAGGATGCCCTGAAGAAAGCAGCAGAAAATGGATTGTCTTCACCAGAATTTTTTGAGCTTTGCATTTGGTTAGGTTCCCAGATAAAGTCACTTTGTAATATGGAAGAAAGCATCACTGCAGCAGATGGTATATGAATGTTAATTTAGTATTTGTTCAGTGGATTTAGACCCATATTGTTCAGCTAATACTGAAATTACAGTGTTGAAGTTTACAAGAAACGTGAAAGATAGCCAAACTCAGGCTGATATTTGTGTGCTCTAGTCTTGTGTTGTGAAGACTGTTTCAAAATGGAGAAGGAAGGTGATTTGGGGTGGTTTTAGAGATACATAAATGTAAAAGCTACATTCATGCCTGTAATCATATTTTGATGGCATAAATTGGAGTGCTGCGTGTTTTCTGGCAGTTGGTCTAGCACATATTCCAGTCAGCACTGTGTGTGAGGTGCTCAGTAGCACTGCCTGATTATTTCTGTCTAGTCCTGGAGTTTTGGATGAGATTTTATATTACTTATGTTTTCACCAAAAAAGTAGTGGAACTAAAACCATTAACTGAAAACAATGGGTTCGTGACTCTTACTATTTCTTCATCAGAAAATTAGTTACATTGACACACTATTTAGTGACATAAACTGTTCACTTCCTACTGATGTTCATTTGTGTTCATGTCTTCACTGACTGCTGTAGCATTACCTCATTCAAAGCATGAGTACAAGATACTATTAGAAGGCATGTCTACTTCTATGTGGGACTTTTTAAAAAAAATGTAACTGGGGTGGTAGGTGGTTAATCTTTGGACTGTTGAAGTCTGCAATATAAGTGTATGTTAAAAAAATTAGATTGGGGTTTCACGTTTCTGTAAAAAGCCATTAACTGTGCATTAATTTCCATAGGTGTGAAAGATATAGAGAGCTTTCAGCTTGAAATTAGTGGCTTTCTGAGAGAAATGTCTTGTCCATATTCCTCACTGGTGTCTGGAGACATCAAAGACAGATTAAAAGAGAAGGAAGATTGTCTTAAACTCCTGTGTGAGTACCACTAATTTTTCTTATTTTTAATACAGTATTTTAGGTGCATGCTTTATCATAACTGTACAATTTGCACTGAAGCATTCTTTATGTGTTTTTAGTTGATTTGTACAGTCATTGCATACAAGCTCAGTATGAATCAACTCACTTGTGCAAAGTGAAAAATAAAGCAGCATTAGAAAGCTGTTTTAGCAGAAACTAAAATTTATTTTAAAAGTATGGTGCAACCATAATTTTGGTACATATTTCTGGTGCAAGCATACTCCTGATCCCTCTCTTGATTCAGTTGTTTCAGCTCACCTAAACAGAGACCTTTCTTCCTATGTTTCTGAGAGGTTTCAGGGCAGCTTGAACAAAAATGCTGCTCAATTTGAAGGTGCTGAAAGCAGAATTGAGAGAAATAACATCTAAGTTTCAATTGGACTTGGACAAAGGAGTGGCAGCAGGAACCAGTGTGGTAATATAAAATTATCCAAAGAACTTGGGGTCTGGTGGCAGAAGGGAGTTGAACAGTTAAATGCAGCATGTAGACTGAAGGTAGGAATTCATGTGAGAGAAAACTGAGGTAAAGAATAGGAAACATACCAACACGTTCAGGAGAAAGTCTCCCTTTTATCATGGTTACCTTACAAATGTATATATTGTAGCTGTACTGAAAATGTGGATGCAGAAATACTTACATGTCTCTAAATCTGCCTTTATAATGCTTTTCTCTCTAGTATTTCTAAGTACAGAACTTCAGGCTTTAAAGATACTGCAGAGCAAGAAAATTAAAGGCTCTCATTTGGACAAGCACAATGAAATTATTCAGGAAGTGCAAGCTGTTTGTGATGCACTGGGTCTGCCAAACTCCTCAACTTCTGGTATTCCTCCCTTGTTAACCAGTGTGGAACAAAAGGTATGGGCTTTTACATCTCTCTGAACTGTAAGCACTATATCTGTAAGCATCCATCATAGAGTTAAGGGCCCAGCAGTCTCACCTACAGAAGCCCTATCTGACAAGTGCAAAAGAATTTTAATTCTGAAAGCCAGCTTAGTGTTTTAAGTTAAACTGTTTTAGTTATGAGGTGAAGCACTTCAGCATTTCCCTGGGGTTGCAATGTACCACATCAGACATACTTTAAAGTGCAAGTTTAAGGTATAAGTTTTCCTCTTACCCAAATGTGCAAACAGAAAACTTCAAGTAATAAGTGATTGTGCATTTATATGCCTGTAGTCATTTCTGGGATGTATTTAAATTTAATATCCAAAAGTTAAATTAGTTCTTTTTAGTTTATTAATTTTTTAATTGCAAATATGGATTTGTTGGTGTTATTGCCCTAGTTGCAGAAGAGAATGAAAATGCCTGAATTGCCAGGACTCAGTGAATAAACCAACTTAAACCTTAGTCAGCAAGATAGTGCTTTCCATTGTGTCCCTCAGGTTCTAACTCATCAAGGATCACTGATGTGATCTGATTTCCTTACTGCAGAATGTAAATAGCTCTTGAGTTGGAATTTACCTTCCATGTCAGACAGCTAAAAGTTTTGTTCTTCATCTCTCTCTAGTGTTTGGGGAGAGAGTGACTGATCCCCCCTTAAGGCTGGCGTAAAAACTCCATCTGCTTCTGAGTCTTTGAATTTAATAATTTTATATGATTGTGCTTGTTTTTTTCCTTCTTCCTCATCAACCAGTGGGCAGCTGAACATTCAGAGATTTTGGGGAGAGGGCCTGTTACTTGCATGGTTTTCATATATCTGCATTCACTGTGACAAGACAAAACCTCTAATAGATTAATTTATAAAAGGCATCACCCAGGTGCAAATGGAACTGCCTATTCCTACACTGTAACTATGCTTGATCTATTTAGTTCTAAGGAAATCTTTGCATTCAGTAAATATTTTTGAAGGGATGAAGAAACAATTCTAGCACTGTTCTGGGAATGAAAATGTCAGAGTTAAAGCTGATAACTAATGGTCTGATTCTGCTGGTCTCCCTCTGTGGGTGTTAGCTGTGTTTATATCCATGAGTGTTTATAGGCTGCAGCCATGGCCAATGGCCTTCCTTGCTCAATTTCTTGCTTCGCTTCTGAGGTGCAGTTTTAGTTTCATCCCATTACAGGGAGAGGATTCCAGTTCTGCAGTTGTGGGACAGCAAGACCAGACCTGGAGCACCATTTCCTTCATGCACACATAGTGATACTAAAACGTTTTCTTTGGCACCTGGTATTTGCCACCTTTTGCAAAGTCCAACATTTCCTGTCAGACAGCATCACAGGCTTGAATTTGCATGGTGTTGCCATCCCAGTTTGTATAAACTGTTACACTTTCAGAAATACTAAAATGAGTGGAATCTTAAAGTGTTTTAACTTTGATTTTGGTTGTTTTTTCCTAAATAGTGCCTGGACTGTTTTCCAATAGTTTTCAGGTCTGTTAGTTCCACAGTGGTTATACCACTTGTACTCACTTCAGAGTGTAGAAAGGTGGCAAAAGCATTTGGTTCATATTCTGTGACTCCAAATTAATAGTATAATTTGTTCTCTCTGTGTTTCATCCCTTATAAACAAAGGATTTTTTCTTACCTCGTAAGACATTTTGGAGAATTCCTGCTATGTGTTGGCTTGTCCTTCAGCCATTACTTTAATATAGGACAAGTTTAGTTATTTTGATAGATGACAGAGTTAGAGATCTACACTTAGAGGTATAGTTGCTTTAGAAAGATAGTGCCACCAATTAAAGTTCATTGGCTTTTTAAACTTTTTTTTTTAAGACCACCATTTTGCTACTTTTTAAAATATGCTCACAGAAATTCACTTGAAATGTTCAATTTATTTTTCAAAATATTTTTTGTTTTTTTATTTAATTAGATTCTGCATAAAATTGCACAGTTGATGTTTAGTATTATATCATTCATAATACAGACTTACATGCTGCTCTAGTGTTTTTATTTAGTGTATCTGCAAATGTATCTGTGGCATTTCAACATGTCTACTCTTTGTCTCTGTCTAGCATCTTCAGCATTGTCAGTAGCTGTGGGAGTAGTTCTGAGAATAGTTTGGCTGTGCAGCAGCAACCTACCAAAGGCCAGATCACACACTGTGTTTTGGTATGGAACATTAGAACATTTATTGTTTAAAGTGATTTTCCAGTTTATAATCAGAATTGCTTTTGTCATTCAAAATGAGTTTTATAGTAGCTCAAACTTTGAATGTACAATCATAGCAAGTATCTTTTGCATCTCCTGTAATTACCTAGGGTAGTGGTTATCAATATACCTGAGAAAGTGAGATAAATAGTATTACAGCCTTCTTCCACTAAGTATATCTTATTTTATTACATAGTACTGAAAAACTAATAGTAATTTTTCAGTTGTTTAAGATACTTGTAAAGTATATTTACAGAGGGGGAATCTAGGAGTCAGTCGGAAATTTAGTGCCAAAACCTCTATAAGTTCTAAATGAACATTGATGAAAGATTCAGAAAAGTTCATGCCAGTGTTGTGCTTTGTAAGTAGTGCTTACATCTGGCTGTTTTCCAATCAATTTAGTGTTAATTTCACAACTTCTTACAAAATTGCATTCTAATACTGTTCATTTCAAAAAGCTTTTAATGTGATATTATTCAAAAGACTTCTGAACTTTTTTTGCCCACATTATTAAAGTACTCTGCTACTTTTCACATATCAGTAGAATGGAAAGAAACTACAAAGGGCTACTGAGCAAACTAAGTCAAAATTAAGCTAACATAACACTTAAGTGAAATGTGAGAAGAATATTTTTTAAAATATTTGGGTATGCATCCTAAAATTTACTAATATTTAAATGAATGTGTTTCATTTGACTGTTGATCTATAGTAATTTTACAGATGTAATGGTGCCTGGACAGTAAATATTGATGTAGGGAACAATACTGAAGAGTTGTCCTGTTCATCGCACATCAGGGTCAAACAAAAATGTATTAAAAGTTAGATGAACACTGAATGTATCTGCAGGTAAATGAAAGAGAGGCTTAAAAATATTTTGTGCTTAGGATTTTAGGTGTTCTCTCTGCCACTGTACAGTACATCTTATGACTAATTAAGGGAACCTTCTTTCATTAAAGTGTTGCTCTTTTAAATTAATAACATGACACCTTTCTGCAGGTCAGGTTTTTTCAAAATCTCAGAAAACGCCAGAGGTGCATACATATTGATGTTTTTCTGTGCAAAATGTGTTAAATGTAAAAATGACTGCTCTGTTTTGACAGAAGATGAGGATATTTAATAAATACATAGAATGTGGTAATGGAATGTGAGCTAATTTTTTTTTTCAGTAGTACAAAATTACAAAACAAATGAGAAATGTCGTGCTCAATAAAGATACACTTTATTTGGTAACCATAGAATAGCTGTTTATTTTTATGCAGCATATTTGAATTTGGTATTTTTGTCTCAAGCAGATCCAACTGCTTGTATGTTTTCATTTTATATTTAGAGATTGTGTAGACTCCCAAAGTAATCCCATAAATTTTTAGTGTTACTAAGGTCATTGATTACACAGTATGAGAAATGGTCAAATATAGTTGCCTACATCTAGTTTTAATTATTTGGTGTGCTTTTTACACCTGAATCTGTAAAAAAGTGAGGATAATTTGCCTATTGCAATTTGTTTTATATTTCTTTGAGTATGTTTTCACTGCTATTTTGTTTGAGTTTGCATTTGGTTTTATTCCCACTTACATGTACAGACTTCCTTCTGGATTGTGGTGGGTTTTTTAAACTCCTGCATATCCTTCTCAACCCAGGGCAACTATCATGTGAGGAAATGTGAGTTGTAGCATAGATTCTCACATCCATTGTATTCTTGTCCTCTGGCAGACTGTTGTGTGTCAGAGTTCCTGTGCTCATACCTCTGTCATCAGTCATGGCTGGACAGTGTATTCTGAAGCTGTAAGACAGCTCAGTTTATTTTACCATTGTAGCTGTAGGATTTCCCCATGAGCCCTGCTGATGGGGGTGAGGAGTAAGTGGAGATTCATTCAGTCTTTACAGTGTGTCAAAAACATAGACCAGTTCATCAGTGGAGAGATTCCTCCTTAAGTGTTACTGATTAGTAGAGCTGTGCTGGTAAAAATTACATAGGTATTCTCTTAACTTGGAAAGAAAACGAAACTGGGGGGAAGTCACTAAAGGATTGTTTCATTTAGCTACTCTTGTTTCTTCTAGTTCTGATTTTCATTGATTATCTTCCTTAATTGTTCACTCTAAATTTCCTTTCCCTTCAGTTCATGGAAATCAGCAGTGATTGACTTGTGATGGCAGAATGTGTGGCTTTTGTATGTGGAGCCCAGTGTTGCATTTACCTCTTGCTGTCCTTGCAGCTGCTAATTTACAACAATTCTAATCTCTAGGTAGTGTTCAGCATCACTGTTTTTCAGATCTTCTTTCACACTCTTAACTGTAAATTACATTGAGGATTTTTCATTTTGTTGTATTGGTTTTTGTTTCAGCAGCTGGTCTCATTTTGATAGACTCCCTTTCAACCTTTGAGGTAATATTTCTGACCTCAGTGGTGTATGAGCAGACACCTCTTGCCCCTCAGAATTTTTAATTTGTCTGCTGTTCATTCCTTCTTCTATACTAATTACTGATTTGTTCATCTCTTGCTGTCATACTGGTCTTTTTCTACTGCTGATTATTAACTTTAGATTTTGATTCTTCAGACATTTATTTAAATTATAACATAGTTTGTGCTTAGGTACATTTGCATTTTGGAGTGAAATATGGCACCGTGTACATGCTTTAGCAAAAAAAAAAAAAAAACAACTGGCTACATTCAGAAGACAGAAAATCTTGGAATGGTTTTTGTGAAAAAAAAAGTTTACAGAGAAGCAAGAATTATCAGAGAAAGAGGAGTGTTGGGATTAGTATGGTACATGGAGCTAAGCATCACCCCTTATTGTAATCTCTTTTGATATGAAAGAAATATAATACCAGGGAGTATTACAATAATCAGGTTTACACTTTTCAGATACTACTAGGCAGTCTTTTCTGATGGAGTCAAAACATGTTTTCCCTTAATTTGTTCACTGCACAATATATTTACCTCAGACTTTTTCTGAGATATTGTATTTTTATACTTCCAGAGTGCTGCCCAGCAGTAATGAAAAAAGAAAGAACAAAATGCATACACCTTGGTTTTCACACAAAATTTGAGATCAGATTTTTTCTTCATATATGCAAAAAAAAAAATATAATTACAAAAATCCTGACATATGAGAGTTGATTTGCTAAGTATTTATTTTAGCAATTATCTAGGTGCTCTAGAATTCAGTTTTTGACTTATGGAATTTTTTTTATAGCAATCAGTAGAGATGATGTTTCTGTAACATGTGAAGCTCAAAACTGAATTTTGAACCATGCCTTTATGACAAATGTATAAATGCCTGTGTGCCCACATGAGGTCTTATAATCCTTGCAAATGTATCTCATGGCTGTCCCCATTTACAGGTTTTACTGTAGCTCATGCACTACCTTAATCCTTTCTTTGACATATAAAAAAAAATTAACTCTAGCTTTAGTCATTTTGCTTGGTTCCCTGTGGCTGTTTGCTAAAACAAATGAAGATGTAGTTCTCTCCATTAGACTTGCAGGAACAGTAATATGCATGAAGTCAACTCCAGCTGAAAAATCAGTTGGATAATGTTCAAGTTATGTACATGTGTTGTGGGCATTCATGGTAATGATTTTAGAAGAGCTTTGCCAAAGGAAGTTCACTCAAGAAGAGGAGGTAGAGGTTTCTTGTAATGAGAGAGGAGAATGCAATGGTTGGAAGGTAAGAAAGGGCTAATTATTGAGGACAAGAACTAGTGGAAGAAGTATAAGCAAATTTGTTTTGGAGTGAGTGCAGAAGTTTTAAACATCATGTTAGCTGAAACCAATTATAAGAGTAGAATAAAATTAATGAGAAGGAATGACTGCATACCTGTCATATCTCCTGCCTTTCTTAGTAGCACCCGTTACCAGATTTTTTTGTAGCCCTGTGTAACATTTGGCAACAGAGCTCTGAATGTCCAATTGTTGTAGCTATAACACTTAGTAGTAACTAAAATGAGTAATTTAGCTAGTCTCACTTTTTGTATACACTTGATAAATTTGCTATATAACTTTTGTTCTGTTAATGAGGAAGTGATGTGTCATAAAATATTTTTGTATAGAGGCTGGTCATCTTATAAAAGTATTCAGGAAATCATTTTATAGTGGATCATAAGCCAGAAAACGTGTGTCTGTTTTCACGAGTCTGCTAAAACAAACATGCTGTGTTTGATCTTGTGAGTAGCAAAATGACATTATAACAAATTTTGCTGAAATAATTCTAAATATCATTTGTGTTCTGAGATGTATGTGTTTTGGTTTTTTTTTCAGATAAAGGACATCCTCTCAAAAGTTAAAAATAACTATGTGGGGAAATCACTGCTAACAAAACCTCTGAACTCTGACCAAGTGGTAAAGAAAAATTTCACAATTTCTTTTCAGTATTTAACAGGATGGTCAAAATAAATGGATATGGCTTCTTTAATTTTGCCTTTTTATAGTCACTGTTCTATTGCTGAATATTAATACTAAAATTCAGTTCCTAAATACTAACAATGATAATCATATGCTTCCAGAATTGACCTTATAAAACAGACCTTGTGTTGATTCATCCATTGTTCACTTTCAAATAATTTTGTATATACATACTACTGTAGCATTACATAGATGCCACGTAGTTTATAGTGGTCACCTCGAGATAGACATCTTAGTTGATGGATGGGGTTAACTTTGAATTGATTTCTATAACTTTATGTATTTGACTGTTTGAATTTCTTATTGTAACACTGCAGGAAAGATTGGAAAAAATCAATGATGCTCTTTGCAGTGAGTACGAGTGTCGACGGCGGATGTTGATGAAGAGGCTTGATGTGACTGTGCAGTCTTTTGGCTGGTCTGATAGAGCAAAGGTAAACTTGATGTACTTTTTGCTTCCTGTAGGTGGGAGTCTGCTACTGTTGCCCAAGTCTTCCTACAGAATATGCATATTGTGTAAAGACACAAATACACTTCCATCACTGTTATCTTTTTTCCAGCCCGTTTCTCATCTCAAGTTGTAGTATCCAAATCCTAGGTGTTGAGGAAGGGAATGGATTTAATCAGGTGCCACAGTCCATCCTTGGTGACTGTTTGTAGCTTCACAGTTAGAAATTATATCATCCTTTGTTAGGGTTTCTCATTTTAGTTGAAGTTCCCGTCTCTCTGTTTTCTTTATCTAACACCCTCCAATGAAGTAAACTGGGAGGGAACCTCAGCACTTCTCATTCAGATGCAAAAGTAAGACAAACACTGGGCCTTAATATAGATTGGGTATAAAAAGTGACTGTTCATAAAGTCTGAGAGGTTACAGTGGCTGCCCCCTGTCTTGGATTCAGTGCTGCTAGGTGAACAGCTGTTCAGTTGAACAGGTTATTTGAATAGCAGCTTGTGTGAGAAAATCACACAATTGCACGTAATCCTTCAGGTCACTAAAAATTCAAAAGCACTCCACTGTATTTGTTCTGCTGGTATTGCTTTAATTGTGATCATTTCAATTGTATTATTTTGTAGAACTCTATATATTAAGAAATAGTCATGATATTTCCAAGATGGAAATGTGTCTTGTTTGTATCCAAAAGAGTTGGGAGATAAGATACACGAAGTTTGTAATTTGATGAAGACATGTGAGAAGCTGGAGGCAGATGATTTTGCTCATGAGTGGCAAGAGCAGCTTTTCTTCCAAAGGTTTATTTAGAAAACTTAAGATGGATAAATCTTAAAACTTGGAAAGTTTACTGAAAGTATGGATTGTTATAAGTCTTTGTGACATTACAGTTTGTCATTGACACATGCATAATCAAGTTCATGAAGTTCACTAAGTATCCCTGGAAGACATGAGTCTAGGTGCTGCTGTGCTGCGTTGGAACAGCTCAGTTTAATTTCTGAAGGGGTTGTGAATGCTTTTGTGCTGCAAGAGAGGAAAACGGGCATTTAGCTCAAAGGAGCCAGGAGAGGTCCCTACTTGTATAACTTCCTTAAGGCCGCACCAATGCAACTATGTATCTTCAAATTTAAAGTGTACTTCTGAAATGTAGCTGATGTGACTGATGACTAACTTAAGCATCCTAAAACTTTGTCACTTGCTATTGTTCCATTCAGTGTGCAAAAACAATGAATGCCCTTTGGAAATAGAACAAAAGTTTAAAATTATTTTTGATGATAAAGTAGTCAGATGATTCATTTTCCTGCCTTATAAAAGACTGTTGGTGTGAAATATATGCAGTTACAGAAATAACCAAGTTATATACTAATTCAAAGTTACATACTGTTTTCAATTTTTTCCCCCATTTCTCTTGAAGGATGTCCATCTTTGAAAAGATACTGGGGTTTGAAAATGTTCTGGCATTGGTGTAATTTAGAGAGTTTACTTTTTTTTTAAGCCAAGAGACAAGCTGTTGTCTTTTTAAAAAAATTTAAAATTTAGCTTGCCTTTTGTGCCCCACCATTAAATAGACATTGATATGTTTCTCTGCTTTGGATGGTGTGGCATTTTGGGGATCTTTTTCGGGTTTTTGTAACTTGTTCAGTATCCAAGAGGGGTAAGTTTGCAAACTGAAATGGGCTCACAAATGATGGAGTAATTACCTAGCAAAACAGTCTTGTACAGGTTCAGCATCTATTATTTGTTCTAGCCAATATCAAATGAAGGCCATTCTCGATTTTCCCAGAAAGTATATTTATTTTTATTTTCTGCTAAATAAATGAAACATCAAAGCATGCTTGGAAAAAAAATCTAATGTTGTCCTCTTTTCATGGCTTGCATAAGTGTTCTGCTGCATTGATATATTTTCAGGTTTTCTCCACAAATTTACCTTCTTTGAAGCTGCTCTGTTTTCATCACATTTAGAAGTGATCTGTTGATTATGGTTATGTAAAGCTATTGAGAGAACTGTATGGACTCCTTGAGTTTTAATCTGTAGACATGCTGGAAGACATTAAAGCATCTGTTTGATGCCAGTGGATAGAGGAGTTTCTTTTGTACTGGTGCTAAGTTTCAGCATCAATTAAACATAATCAGCAGCACTTTCTGTGTAATAGCTCCACCAACAGGAAGAGAGCTGGTGATGACTGGCACTGTGTTTTGGAATACAGTTTGTATTTTCAGAAGCTACACCTTGTGTTCAAAGTGAAACTTACTGAGACCAGCTCTTGGTTTGTAGTAAGTCTGTTGGTGTGTTCGATACCTGGCGAGTAAGTTGTGTTTGATGTTATCCTTCAGGTAAAAACAGATGAAATAGCACGGATCTATCAGCCCAAGCGCTATGCATTGTCTCCAAAGTCCACCATTACATTAGCTCACCTCCTTGCTGCTCGTGAGGATCTGTCCAAGATCATAAGAACAAGTAGTGGATCAACGCGGGAGAAGACTGCCTGTGCCATCAACAAGGTATGCTTCTCTGGCATGTGATAAATGGACATGAGGATTTACAGACCTATGGAAAGGGATTCTGGAAGTACACTGGTTTTGCTTGGTACTTTAATTTCATTTTTTCCATTTAAGAAAGGAAGGTTTGCAGTATTCCAGTAAATATTGCAGAAAGTAGGTTTTCTTATCTTCCTAGACAGTCAGTCATGCAACAGGATGAAAGAGAGTAGTGTAGGTGAAGGGGAGCAATGTGGGAGGCTGTACATGTGTGTGTAAATGACCTCTTGAGTTCAGTGGAGCTGCACAGCTCAATGATACATAAAAGTACTTGTGGTATCAGTTCCTGGGCTGCCTTGCCAGTATATTATTGTTTGGTTTGTAAACCCACATCTCTAGTTCATCCGTGCATTATAAATCACAAAAGTTTCTGTAGAAATGTCGTTTTGCTGCAAAGTAAAATTACATAGTTTGGCTGCAGTAATGAATCAACATTGCTGCTTTCTTGTGTGTGATAAAAGCTGAAGTTTGCAAGTAGTGATGGGAGTTTTCAGCATTCAAATGTGATTAAACCTGCTTTTATCGATCCTTTATTTATAGATTTTTCTAAATTTTTTTGCCTTATTTAGATACCCTTTAATATGTTTTGATCCCTACCACTCTGAAATTTCTTAATTTATTGTAGGATCTGAGAGAAAGGTGGGTTTTTTATCTTGAGAGGACTTTAGTTGGACTGCCTGGGACTGATCAGGGAATGTTAACATTGATCACACAGAGTTTAGGAAAGATGAAAGCAACAACAAAAAGACCTACTTGGATACATGTTTTTTCTTCAAAGATGTTTGTTTTGTTTAACCTTGTCCAGTGCAGTTTCTCTTTTCATACACTGAGTAATACCTGCCATAGTCAAGACGCCTCTTTTTTTTTATCTTTTGTTGGAAGTGTTACTGCAGCCTATTGCATATTTTGTATGTTCTGGCTCTTTACTGAGTATAAGTAGTTCCTAATGTTGGACAAACTGGTGTACATTTGAGAATTGCACATCAGTTTGTCAGTGGTTTTTTTGTTGGCTGATTAGGTTTGAACTTGAGCTTTGAAATTTAAGTAGAAGAGCCACATCTTAAGTCTTTTCTATATGAATATATATGTGTATTTATATATATTACATATGAATTATGTATGTTGTTTATTGCAATGCTAATACTTCAGGTGTGTTCTTTATAAAAATGTCACAAAAGTAATATGAGCCGGCTAGCTGCAGTCATTTCTGCTTTAGAGGTGAAAAACGAAAACACTTTTAGAGTTCTGTTGTGGTGTTACAAGGACAGAAGATAGTGGTTCTGCTGTCAAGTACTGCAGTGAGGGGCCAAATTTCCTGAAAACATCAGGCAGCATTTCTCTGTCCACAGGAGAAAATCCTGTGTCTTACTGAGTTATTACTACTATTTTTATCTCTGAAAATGACCAATTTTTTCATACAGGTTCTGATGGGCAGAGTCCCTGACCGTGGAGGCAGACCAACAGAGATTGAACCACCTCCTCCTGAAATGCCTCCATGGCAAAAAAGACAAGAAGGCGGTGGAAGAGGTGGCTGGGGGGGTGGTGGTGGTGGTGGAAGGGGTAACTGGGGGGGTGGAGGGGGTAGAGGAGGAGGAGGTGGAGGTTTCAGAGGTGGTGGAAGAGGTGGGGGTGGCTACCAGGGTGGGGGGGGATACCAGGGTGGGGGGGGGATATCAGGGTGGGGGTGGCTACCAAGGTGGGGGTGGCTACCAAGGTGGGGGTGGATACCAGGGTGGGGGTGGATACCAGGGTGGGGGTGGATATCAGGGTGGGGGTGGCTTCCAAGGTGGCAGAGGAGGTTATGGTGGCAGGGGAGGCTATGGTGATCCATATGGTGGAAGAGGCGGGGGAGGTTACCGAAGATACTAAATTACCATAAATCTTAAAGAGTAACTGGCAGAATACAGTGGTGGTGTTTACTGGTACTAGGAATTTAGATACGTTGAATTGGGTTTTGGTTAGAATTAAGTATGACCATATGAGTCGTTTCATTAGACCAACTGATGTTCTCCCTTAGTTCTTTTAGTTAACTGAACAGAACTTTTATACTAAAATCTGATGACTAAAGTCCTTGTTTTTCATACTGCTTATATGGTGTTTTTTATTATGTCATTTTATTTAAAATAAGTCTCAGAAAACTGAATAAAACCCTTTCTAAACAAACAAAAATATATTAATGGTCAGACCTCTCTAATTTATTGCATGTTGCATGTCTGCACTCCTGCTCCAAAATGTTATGTAGAGAAAACAAAGTAGGCCTAAGAACTGGATGAAACCACTTTTAAAAAGTCAAGAATGCTGCTTTCAGGCTTGTTCTCTTCATCTCATTGTTCTTAGTTCATAATTTTCATGTGGGACATGTAAATGAATTTTAATTTCAAATGATAAAATCCTTAAGGCTTTGGTCAAAATTATTCAGTTGGATTTGATTATTCTTGCAGAACTTCACATTATAGTAGCATTGTAAATTAATACTCTACACAAATTAGTCAAATCAGTTTGTTTTTTGTGTTCATAATGTATCAGACACTCTAATGGTTAGAGCATGTACTGTAAACGGATAGTGAGTTTTGAGACTGTCATATTTTCATTTTACCTGTTTTTTCTGATGTTTCATAAAAAAATATTTTAAAATCATATTGTGCAGAAAGGCTGCAGCCATCATGTCTGGTATGAATTCATGTGTATATCCTTGTGTATCAGCTTTGAGACACAAAGTTTGAATAAGCTGATCTACGTAAGAAAGAATGTGACATTTCTTCTCGCCTTTTTTTCTTTCCCCTTGTTTTTTTAAATTACCATCTTCTCCCCTGCCTGTTCTGTGTTTGGGAGTCACCAACTGCCTGGTTGATAAGTTAATAGGACACTTCATGCAGCAGGTGCCTTTTCTCTCTCTGCCAACCTAAAAGAAGCCCTGTCTTGATATGATGTGGGTGCCTTCCCCTCGCATACACGGTTAGTCTAAAAGCAGTTAGCTGTCACACCATCATGGCTGTAAATATCTGTAGACAGGAATTAAATTTAGAGCTGTCACTTTAAAAAGTCAGTTATTGCTGCCCAATGTCTTTTAGATCTCCCCCATTATGAGGCCTCTGCTGAGAACAGAGGTAGAAAGGGGATGATGCCTGAGTATTTCTCATGTCAGCATTTATCAGGGTCAGGTCACTACAGAGAGATACAGGAAGGCATCTGATTGACCTGGTGTGTTTGATAATTAAATAGCACAGCAGACTTGAAGCACTTGTAGGAATAACTGCAGGTTGAACTTTAGGATTTTGTTTTGGATTTATGTTCCTCAGTTACAAGTTCTTTCTGCACAAATTTCCTATTGATGTCCATTGGTATTCTTTAAAGATGTTTTTTTACCTTCATAAACATACATATCATGTCCTGCTTCATTGGCAACTTCATGCATGAATGTAAAGTTCTGTTCCAAATCAAATTATTGTCTTTCAAAAGTTTTTCTCTTGTCATTTCCCCTCTTATCAGTTTGCTTGAGAATGCTACTACTAATATGATAGATAGGGCTTTACCCAGGCTTTAGGGTGGCAGCAGGTACCTGACAAAAAGCAGAAGTTTTGCTTGCTAAAACATGTTAGCTGGGATGTGAACCTTTGCGATAATGGGTTAATGGTACCCACTGCCAGTGCTGTAGTTCCTTTGCCAAATTTTTTCCATGCTTCTTACTGGCCTAAGCCCTTGGCAGCCTCTGCAGTCTATGGAGAGACCTCACATGGGTCAGGTGGGAAAACAGTACTGATTCTCTTGATTCTGAGCTTGGTTTTTCCCTAATTTTCTGGAAAAGCTCCCAAACTGACGACATACCAAATGAGACTGCTGGCCTTGGAACAAAGTATTGGTCTGCAAAGGAAAAGAGAGCAGTTTTTAACCACCAAAGCCTTAAATCAAATTCTGTTTGCTCATCTCAGTGTTACTTTTTGCTACAAGTCATCAGCAGTCAAGCATGTGGCTTCATCAAGGAAATACACTTGGAAAAACAAATATGCTTTAAGGTTTCATTAGTCTTAGGACACAAGGTTACAGCAGTTTAGTTGGATTGTTATAACTGCATATGTGAATGTGCCTTGTGTTTTTACACTCATCAGTCCATCCTGTTTGTAGTAGGCAGGACAGATCTGAATGAAGTAAATCATCAAGTGAAGCAGGTGCATGCCCATTTAAATTCTAACAGTTAAATTATTTCAGTATCATATTTTGGTTATATGTATGATGACCATGTAAAATGCGGAAATACAAATAGCCTGGAGATTTTCTTCTTTAATCTGGCCATTTCAGTTTTTCCTAAGTAACTTCAGAATGTGAAGCCAGTAGTTGAAAACTAAAGTAAGCACCACCATATTTCATGGAGGTATCCTTTGCTGTCCCCTTGTCAGAAGATATCCTTTTAATTTCTCAAATGATGCAATAACACCATGAAAGTAATTGATTTAAACCTAAAGTTTTGTTTGGGAAAAAATTTATTTTCAAAAATTCTGTTTTAAGTAAAAGATTTTCATACATGTTTGTGAACATTTTTGTGTTTATTCGCACTTAGTGAATACCTAAATATTGTTTTGTTTGTTGAAGAACTGAAAAAAAAAAAAGGCTGGGGATTTTTTTCAGGAATTGAGAGAGACACTTTTGTCAACAGCTGTAACCACTGAGGAATAAAATACTGTATTTGAAATTATTTGCATCATCTGTGTATATTGTGATTTGGATCCATTATTATATGTTCCTCATTGTTTGTAAAAAAGAATTCCTGCTGGTGATTTACAATAGTGATGAGACTTATGGTAATGAAAATAACACATGTTTTGACCAAAACGGGGAAGACAGAGATAGCTTCATAGAAAAATTTTAACAGGCAAGCTATGTCACAAGTCTGGGATTTTGTCTGAGATTACTAAGGAATCTGTTACATTTTATCTTAGTGAAAAAAAAATTAAAAAGCATAGTGGCCTATATGATCACTGCTTTTGTCTTTACATAAACTAAGGAAATACCCTCCAATTACTTCTTAAGTTTTATTTATTACTTTCTATAATTATGAAAAAAACCACAACTTGTTTTGCGCAAGACTGTAGAGCAGATTGGCTGCACAAAGAGGAGTTTCACCTCTTGTTGTCTTCCCTCCTGTGACTGATGATAACTGAATGGATGTCCATTCCCCATATAAAAACCAATTTGGCATATGGTATTTTGAGGTTTACTGTAAGGTAAGTCTTTAGGGTGCTACAGTTCTGCCTGTGCAATAGGCAGCATCAGCAGAAGCCTTGCTTAGACTTGGGTACTGTGCTGTGAAATCTTTTGAAAATTAGCATTCTTAACAAAAGTGAGAGACTATGATAATAAAGACTGGTGCTTTGTAATCCTTGGAATAGTGAGTAGCAACCCAGTGTTTATACTGTGTCAGCCACTAAAATATAAACAAATAATCTGCAAATACCTAGCTTCCTAAGTTCTCCCAGGCACCATTCCAAGGCTCAGGGAAGGTAAAGTTGGTTTAGAGACTGGTTCTAGATTAATGCTACAAAAGGGTCTCACATGACAGTCAAGGAAGATGAATATAAGTTGTATAGATTTCTCTTGAGATAAAAAATCAGAGGCATGGAATGCAATTTTAATACTTTTTCTATTATAAATATTAAACCAAACTCTTACAATTTATATAAAATCTTTACAATCTGTACACTTTTCAGTCTTCTCAGACAGCATTAAACTTTTTCAAGTTGCCATAGAGATCAGTTACAACAAAATAACAGATACTGCTAGAACAAAAACATATTTCCAAAACATACATAAGCTAATCTAAAAGCAATTGTATTTAACCTGAATAAGATCAGTAGCCCTGCCTTATTAATTATGATATTACTCAATCTGCTTAATCTTTACACAATCAAAATTCACACTTAAAAATAAATGGGGAATGGTGCTTGTTCTTTCTGCGTTCTTGTAAGTACAGCTGAACCTAGAGAAGGAAGAGGTATTTCCATTTAACTTTGCCATGACAAGATTAATTTTGGTATCACTGCTAGATAATGACTTCTAAACAGCACTTTTGGTTGTGTCTTTTTTTCCTAACATAAGGCAGCTTGAAGATTAAAATGAGGCAAGTGATTCTGGGTAGCATTGTCAGTTTTAACGTTTCCCTCTAGTCGGGTTCCACTGTTGTCTTTCATTCAGGAAAAAGAAGGCCCCAAAAGAAAATAAGGGACTAACAGCACTTTAGGGAAAAAAAAAAAGGGGGTGAGGGGGTGGGGATGAGCTAACTGTTAGGGGCTTTGGGCAAACAGGGAACCTGAAGGTACTTAGCTCTGAAGTTATCCAAGTATCAACTGACTTTTATGAAGCAGGAAGTTTTCAGCATCTATAAAGCACTGCACACTTGTTCCCTAAGACATTCCTGCAAAAAGATCGCTTTTGAATCTTTCAGATTGAACAAGCAAACTTCACAGAAAGACATTAAGTTAGCATTTAGGACTGTACAAATCTGTGGTCATAACTCACTTTGGAGTATTAAGTACCTAGTTATACAGTAGCCTTTCAGCCAGCTGCTGATGTTAGGGAGGCTTTGTTCATGATTTGCATATTCCATAATAGACAAAGTATATGTATACACACAAATTCTATTCAAATCCAGAGTTTAGACCAGCAGTGAGAATTTACCTTCATTGTACAACAAAATGTATGAGTCTTAGCTGCTCCTCTGGGGTATTTTTTAAGTAAGTGAAAATATATTCAACTTTTATCTTGTTTAATAGTTGTAAAAATGGACTTTTATTTGTTAAATGCCTATTAGAAATATACCTTGCTGTAGTTCCCTGAATAGAGGACAAAATCAAGAAGCTCACAGAAAATGGGTGAACCAAGGTTGCAGGCATGACCTGACAGTCATTCTGATTGCTTCACTGAACAAAGTGCAATTCCATGTTCCTTGTTAATAATTCAGGTTTAGTGTATGCATTAAAAAAGCTGCACAGTCTTTCAGAGCTGTTTTTATCCTATGCATTTCAGTTATTTACAGTAATGTTACAGAATATCTACTACTACTGCTCTTTCCCTCTATTTATTTTTACTTATACATAGGGTTGCAAGCACAATCCAATTTCCAAACAAGAATTTTGAATACTAAACTGGCAAGTAGTTTCAAATTAACTTTATAAATAAAGCATTCATATACTTGATAAAGACTGTAAATTGTGGATGGAATGTATATTTATGCCACTTTGAACACAAAACACAGATGCTATTGTCATTGACTAAATTCCAGTCTATAATGGAAGTATATAATTAGAAGTGTTGAGCATTAAATGGACTTTGTTTCTGATGTTTGTATGTGTGATGAAAAAATATCTGATAAATACAAGAAAGTTTTATACAACTCTTAAGTGTACAGATTATCTTGGAATGCAAAAGCAATTTTCAAATTTGCTATTTAGACAAGTAGATTTATCAGTAACTTGAAAGACTGTTTTATTTTCTCTTAACAATATGTACACTGTGTATTTAAGTTACCTCCCTTGCACTTTTTACTATACAAAATTTACAGACATAGGAACACACTCATCTTGACTCTTTATATAAAGTGCATGTGATATCTAGGAGAGAGAAAATGGAGAAATCTTGTCAGGAGCTCTGAAATACAGTAGCTATTGCACAGAGATTGCTGTACAGTTTCCCTCATAATATGTCTCTAAAAGTTCTGCTCAACAATGGCATCTACTTTGATGTGCCAGAAATATCATCCACCTTGTCCTGTATCTACTGTATGGGGACAAAAGGTTACCCCTTAAACCAAATAGGTGGAATTAAGTGTTCCAAGTCATGGCATGGAACACAAAAATGAAAGCAGTATTCAGTGTTAAGTCTCTACAGTCTCACTTCTATTACTTTTAAGTGTTTGAGCAGCAGAACTTCTAAAGCTCTGAATGATGTTTAAAAAATTGTCAGTTTATATTATAGTGTAAGGATCAATCAAATATCATTACTTAGCTACTTATTTTAAAGTTCTTGTTAATTTCTGGAATTAAATGTGACCATTCAATTCACGTTTTTAATTGGTTTTAGCTCCAAGAAAGAAGTTTTACTTACTCAGTTTTATCAAACATTAGTTTCTACAAAACTGAGTTTGGGCCAAATTTGAGGTGACACGATCTTATGAATAGCTACTTTATCAGAACCTTTCTACAGTAAGGTGTGCTGCTGGCAGCCAGCTAAGTCACTGGGAAATCAGTATGGTCTTCAACATGAGCAGAGACTTCAGCAACACTCTCACTCCTTTTAAAACCAAACCCAGAAGACACTATTTTCATTACACAGATAATGCTAAATTACCTTACAAGGTCAGACAAATTATTTTATGCATTTGGGAGTGCATGTTTAAAAGGATAAGGTATTGAGTAAAAAGAACATTTCTGCTTAACATCCTTCATATTCTCTCTCCAGTTCACTTGGAAAGCAGCTTTATCACAGCCCCTCTTTCAGTCTTACATTCTTCCATTCCATAGGAGATTTTCCTCTCATCTGCTAGGAGCAGTCTCTGTGTTGTAGACTGTCAACTACATGGTTTCTTTTCTGGATTGTGAGAGATTCAATTGTTTTATGTGCCTGTTCCAGCTGGATCTTTAAACCTTCATTGTCTGCCTTTAGAATATTCCTTTCCTAAACAAACAAACAAAAACAAAAAAAAATAGAGAATTGTATTTTATAGTGCAATTGTTTGAGGACTGTCTAGTTGTATACTTAGGTTGACTGCCATAAACATAAATTGATGTAGCTCTCATCAGAACAAGTAATTTATCTGAGTATTTCCACAGTCCCTGCTCTATCCTTTGTGTATACTCCCACAACTTTCCAGCAGCTGGTATCTGAGTCATGTCCACAACCTGCACTTATCCACCCTCCACTGCACCTCTCACAACAACAGCAGTCTGGGGAAACAACAGCACGGGTCACACTTTACCACTCTACTGCTGCAGAAATTGATGTACCAGAAGCGAAGCCATTAATTCATAACATCATCTGCTGTTTAGTAATCAAGGTCAGAATCTGATGAGGGAGCAAGGGCAAGAGTAAATTATGGGACTCACATGAATGGGATATTTTAAATAATGCATTTTTAGAAGTTACATCCAAGCTTCACATCCTTGCTGTATTGAATATACTGTTGATTGAAAGGGAAGTGGTTTGTACTAGAAGACTGTCTTAATCTCTGTCTTAATAAGCCATTCATCTTTGATAAAACATGAGTTCACTTTATCAGCAGCAAGGGGTATTTTGAAAGTTATAGTCATCATTCAAAAACCAGACTGTGGTCCTGTTGTTGGACTGTTTCCAAGTTGCTTCATCACAGAATAGCGATAAATATTGAGTAAAAAGTATGAAAGTTTTTCGTTCCTCATAATTATAGCTGGATCCATCTATTAGTTGCAGTGTTGGGATTGTAATAGTCTCTTTAATCAGTCTGGAAAGATGTTTCTACAAATCTGAATTTGGACCATGTTTGAGGTGATGCAGCCTTATGAATAGCTATTTTGGCAGACCATTTTAGAGTAATCTGAGACACAACTGGGCTGATGCAGGTGATATCTAGCAAGAAGCACAGCAAAATTTCTTGGTGGTTCTTGCACTTGTCAATGGAACAAAAAGAGAGCTCCCTACTCTCCCAGACCCATATATTCTGTCACTTAAAGGAGCAGAGGCCACCAAAATCGAGGAAATTCAGAATTATGTTCCTCATTTTATGGAGTAACATTCTGTCCTGAGTGATTGGATTTTGTTCACATTCTAGAACTGACAGGGACCAGTGGGATCATAACTGCAGCTTCAAAGCCCTGTACTAGCACTAAAATTTATCATTTAAATGAAGAATTGCTGGAAGTTAAAGTGGCTAAGACTTTATGATGCCATTCATGGATTGTTTAATTGCAATTAAATTTGCAATTAATTACTCTGGAATAAAGTGACACCTTCCCACCCAGCCACTCCCCCACACATTAACCACCTGCCCTGTTGTGTAAAACAGATTTTGTTCCATCATGTATGTACCTGCTCAAGTTCCTGGTATGAGGGTTTACAGCTGTGATGCTCCTCCTTCATTTTGTGGCTGGAGTCCTTGTTTTCCCATTTAACAAATGCCTTTCTGCGGCCTAGGATTGGGCTTGGAAAGGTGGATGCTGGAGCTGCCTGGAGATAAGGATTCTCTGGCATCCTGTGTTCTTTCTTCTCTCTCCTCTTACGGGATACATCACCAGCCATAAGTACAGGATCAGTCTGGGTACTTTTGTGGATCACAGCTGGTTTCAGTCTCACTGAGATTTTCTGAGCTGAGGAGCCCATGAGCATAATGGTTCGATCCTTGCTGTCTTCACTGTGCTCCACTACTTCTCCATTAGGAAAGGTGAATGATCCTTCTTCTTGTCCTTTAAAATACATAAAAAATTGAGGCAAGATACTCTCCCAGAAAAGGAGAAACAGGAGGTGTGGTAATTAAACACTATTTTAATGAATAAAACGTCTATTCCTTGCTGACTTTTACATTCATTGCTCTCCAAAATAGGTGTCATTACAAGTTTCTCAATGTTGTGTCTCTTCAAACAGCTCTTATCCCTATCTGAGTAACACAAATATGGATCAGTAAGGAGAAAACAGGTGTGGCATCAAGGTCAGCTTGAGAAAAACTTTGATGGGGTAAGAGGTGATTATTACATAGTGCTGCAGCCATTTCAGACACAATCACAGAGATGCACATAGTCAGTATCAAGAGAAAAGGGGGCATTGAGCTCTACATATGTGCTAATAGGAAGCCAAAGGTGGAATCAGCAGCATGAATCTTAAATACAACACAAAAGATTGACGATCAAAGTGGTCAGAAGCAGATTTGAAGAACTTTAAATGCAGGCAAAAAGCAGGAAAGAAATTCAAAGAAAGTGAATATGCAGAGTTGGAACATCAAAATAAAAAACAGAATTAGCCTGGTGTTTTTCAAGGACAACATTCCTTCTTTGAAAGCTTCCACAGTAATACACAGTAGGAAAATTTTATACAGATTGCTTGATATAAGGAGAAAAGAACAGAGAGGTGTAGATTTTTCATTTCCAATTCTATGGAAGATGGACAGATGGACAGGGGTTATAGATTCAGCTACTGAAGTGGAAAAATAAAGACAATTAGCTGTTGGTTTTCCTAGCACACAGATATGTAGGAAAACTGACTATATAAACTCCACATTAAATTATTAGTCAGAATTGTAACTGCAGTAGCCAATGTTACAACTTGATGAAAAACAAGACTTGCTTGTCACAAGGTGAGAGAGTTAAGGAAACCTGTCAGCTCTTCATGTAACATGGCCTCTAGTTCTCATGAGAGTCTAGCAGAAGATTTACTCACTTTTTGGTGGCATTTGTGCACCATATATAGTGTGACAAGATCTGTCTGGAAAATGAGTCTATCCCTACTCCATCTACAGCAGGAATGATGTTACTTGATACAACTAATATATACCTGGTTCTAGTTTCTATATAGATAAAACACTGCAACTAACTGAAAAAAAAAACCTAAAAGGATTCTGTATAACTCAGATTTAAAAGAAAAGGGAGCAAAGGAAAGATTATCTATGTACTTTGATCTTTTTAATGTGATCTTTTCTCACCATGGAATTGTTCTTTGACTCCTACTGGGCAGAGGCTTGAAGCAAGAGCAGATGTTGGGCTGCTGTCTGCAACTGAAGTTTTGGATCTTCTCTTGCACTCTATCACAACCAGATCTTTGCATTGCTTGTGACAGTTCATTCCACAGTCTGTAAACAAAATGTTTATGTGATTCAGTGGCTCAGCTGCAGCATCTAAGGTAGCTCTCACACTGCTGCCTTCCTAGGAAACAAGACCCTTCTTTGGTGTTTTCTACATGCATTACCTGTACCAACATACATCTGTAAAATGCCATACCTTTGCCAAATTCCTGCTCATTAAGTACAAAGTACAAAATGGTGCCATTCAGTCACAAAAGGGCCCTGACTGTAGGAGCTGCAGAGAAAGCTAATATTTGTGTGAGGAAGAAAACTGTGCAAAACAGTGTATATGTATATGTATATGTATATGTATATGTATATGTATATGTATATGTATATGTATATGTATATGTATATGTATATGATACAGGGAATGTGCTGCATGTCAGTTACAAGTTCCTTCATCTCTGCTTTTCTTCTGTCATATTATTCTTGAATCAGTCTTGTCCTCCCTGGGAGATCAGATTAAATGGGTCCCTAGATATAGCCATGGATCTCAGGATGATCACAGGTTTTTGTCATTATGGATTAAAATTAACAAAGTATAAAGTACTTTACCTTTGCATCTGTATCCTTGTTTAATGACTCCCCACAGCTGAAATTCAAACAAACAGAAAGCCTATGTATTAATATATTTCTCTGCATGTTTGATACCTTCAGATAAAAAAATACACTAAAAGCTCCACTCTTTTCTAAGATCTGATTACTTGCATAATGTCTTGTTTTTCTACATTTCTAATCATAAGGTCAAAATAGAACTATTTACCCCTTTTGCATAAGGTAAATAGAATATTTTGTGTTTGCCAAAAACAAACAAAATATCTTGAGGTAGTCTACTGAATACATCAGCAGATCTGGCAGTTGCTCAAGAAGCTGTGGAGCTGGAGTAGATGGAGAATTCTCCAGTCTCAGCACCCCTGTGTGACCTCAGCTGAATGGAAGATTGTCAGGACAGTTTTATTAACCCTTCTGTGCCACAGGCAGAGGCATGCCATGTCTGTATCAGGACATGAGCTCTAGCAGCCCCAAGGAGTGCAAGGCTCTGCATTTGGAAGTCATGCCTGAGACTGTTTTTGGTGACACAACCAAACCCCACAAAGTATGAGCCATGTTTGAACATACTGGCACTGCCAAGAGAAGAGTAAAGGGTACCTTAAATATCTACAGAGGCAAAGTCTGGTGTTCTATATAACTTCACTGATTTTTATATAGATCCATTTCTGTATATGACAAAAGACAACTATGACATAAAAAAGGCGTAATTCCAAAGAATATTAACATAATTTACTAAAAAGCAAGCTTACAAATCCAGCACAGTTGTCGCAGAAAGTGGGCCTCAAGTAAGTGGTCTCTTGGAAGTTGTGAGCAAAGCCAAGTCCTAATTTGGAATAGATTGAGCTAGCCCTCATAAAATAAGCTGTTATTTCATCTCTGCTAATCAGACCTTCCCTGGAAATAAACAAGAAAAGATGTTTGTGAGACATATATTGTGTTAAATGCATGAAGAGAATTAAACATCTTTTTCTTCATATTTTATAATGGCAATAGTTGAATGCACAAAAAACTAAAGTGATCTTGCCAATTGTTTCCAAAACACAGAGAAGCTTATCTACACATTTAAACTGTAGACTGACAGGATAAATGGAGTATCTGCATGTGATGCAACCTCAAAACTATTTCATATTAAACCTCTGAATAATCACTACTGTCATTTTTCCATGCTCTAATATGTTAAGAAAAATGTCCCTGATTTCATCAAAGTATACATTTGCCAATTCTCTATTTTTAAGAGACAGCTTTATCATAGGAATATTCTTTAGTAGTATATACTGAAAATAATTTGAAAATGTTTATTTTTCTATTGTCTGTTTTTCCTTCTAAATCTGCTTGGATACCACTGCTGTAAGCCCAATGAAAATGTCATTTATGACACATTTAGAAGATGTTTTTGTCAGTGATGTTTTCACTTGTCTGAACAGGATGCTTTTACCACCCTAATGATAAAATACAATTTAAACACAAAACCCCCTAAACCCCTCCCAAAACAGGTACTACAAAGTTGATAAGCAGGTGCTCACCAGTCCTTGGCCATTACACAAAATGAGAATGGGAAACTGGCAGCAATCTTTTCAAATTCTTCCTGGGAAATGTATCCGTCCTGGTCATGGTCGTAATTTTTGAAGACAGACTGCACAAGGTAATAACATAATAGTTCATAATGAGGATGGTCTGAATTAACGCTTTAGAAAGCCTCCACATTATTTATGCATTTATTCTCCCATCTTTTCCCAGTGTCTATTAAACAGTGCAGCAGTCTAATTGCTTTTTTTGCTTGAGACTAAAAAAGCATTATGATTTCTTGATAGGTAAGTCAACACAGGCTGGACTAAAAGCTTCACACACAATGACAGCTGTTTTTTACTTATGCTTTAAAACCATTCTGTCCAGGCCCACATATACAATTTGTGCTAATGCTTTCAGTTAGTGCTATTAATGGTGGTTTCTGTAGCCAAATCAGTGTAGCTGCCTAGCTTATTTTATCAGGTCAGTGGTATGAGAAAATCAGTCACATGGCAGAATTGTCAGGCAAACATCTGTTTGCACTTGTGGAATATATTACTGTTTATCACTGGCCACAAGGCAAGGATCACACCTAGAACAAATTTAGAAATACATTCCAAAGCAGCATGTATCAAAGGATGCCTCACAATATTAGAAGAGTTTAGAAAGAAAGGAGGTGAACAGGTGAGCAAAGATGAACACTTTACATCACCCACTGAAGGAATTTCCATCTGTGCCTCACAGCTGCTGCTGCTGTTTACAGGTAGGCAAAAGTAAGTTTGTCAGGACAGAAGTCTCATCCCTGTATTTTCTCATACCTTGAGATTAAGACTACAAAGATTTACAATAATATGAAGTACACTGGCCAACCTTACTTACATCTACCATCCTCTGGACGTGTTTGCTGATGGTTTTTGGATCAGGTTTTGGGGCCACTCCTGAAGCCCAGTCTGCAACTACTGGTGGTTTGGAAGGTGTCATAGGCTACAATAAATTGAAAGGAACTTTATTAGTATCACATGGAAAGATTTTCAGTATTGCACTTCTTCCATTTATGACAGTGGACTGTGTGACACAGGACTGCAGAAATTATCTGTTGGACCTGACATCATTCTTTTGATAATTACATGGTGCTAAAGCTCTGTCTTAAATTGTCACAGGTCACTGACAGCCCTGTAAAATCACCATATTTTCCATATTTATAAAACAGGAACAAAACTACCACATAACACTAGTGAGTTTCATCACTTGAATCATGTAAGAATTTTCCATTTGAAAAAACCAGTATCAACTGCCAAGATTAAGACTGATGCCATGTCTCCACACAGCAACTTCATTTATCTTTGTGTTCCTATTATGAAACCTGATATGGTGTTCACTCTGCCATATATTCTATCTCAGGCTTCATCATTGACCAAACAGCTTAGATTTCACTCAGTCTACAAAGCTAAAATGTTTTCATTGTAGCGTGTAATAAAATAAAATAAAATAAACTGAATGCAAAAGATAACATTTTCTTTTTCAAAAATCCTGATTTTAAATTAAAATCACTCATAAAAGCTCTCCTACTGTTAAGAATCTGTAAAGGCCCTTACAGCAGCTCGGTGACTTCGTGGCTCTCGTGCATATGAAAGTTCATAAATTTCATCTTCTGTGTAGTAAAGATCAAGGGACAGCTGAAAACAAACACATTAGTTTAATCCCAGAAGAGTCACTACTACTTTACAAACTTGTTATTAGAGTGCATTCATATTTTTTGATGCATAATTTTTTAATTTTGATTACAACTAAAAAGAAATTATCTGGAGCTGCACAGGTGTTCACAGTGATTTGATATGTGTCCAATTCTACATTCCAGACTGTTATTGCCATTATCTGGAAATCTGTAACATGGACTATTGGGAGTTCAGAAGCACCTGCACTGAAATGAAGTATTTCTTCTCATTTATGCCCTGTTGTGTATAGCTGCATGAAATTATGGCCAAAGTTCTACATATTTGTAATACCTATTTTTATAAAACATTATTTAGAAGAAAAAAAATACTTAGAATCATTTCAAACAAAGCATTTAAAACAAACAGAGGAGGAAGTAAGAAGTTCACCACTTCACACAGTTGTATTTCAGCCCTGGACATGTGTGCTTCATTTCCCACAAGAGAGCTCCCAGAGAGAAAAAATAACCTCAGGCCCACAAACACTTTTATCTATCAGCTTCTTCCTGAAACAGGGCTTGTAACCAGAAAGTGGAAGCAGACTATTTCCAAGATGAGATACTTGCTAATGCCAAACAAAGAAACAAGAAAGGAAGATTTACTGCTTCAATAGAAGGTAGTATTTCAACTTACTAGGAGAAGCCAAAACTATTGTTTTAAAAGCATCATAGGTAGCATTAATTTTTTAGTAACGTGGCACTGGCTAGACAGGACTGGGAGTGAAATACATCAACTATATTTGACTCATGTTTATGTCACACAGTTTAAGCACTAGAAGAAACTTGGCTAAAATGCAGTTATCTTGAGGGACTGAACTTTTGTGTGATTTTGTTTTCAACACAAGGAATCTTCCTTACTGAATGTACAGAGAGTGCATATTACTACAGTGGAACAGAAATAAATATTTCCTTCTCTTACAGAAATAATTGGAAGCATACTGCTGAACTGGCACCTCTACCTTTGCTGCCAGATAAATCATCACCAATTTTTTTCTCTTCTATTCCTGTACATGTCCCCTTTTGGGAAAAAAATCTTACAAACTTATGTATGCATAATTAATTAATGAATGGAATTCTCCATTTAGTTGTTTGATAGGTATATGAAATTTTTAATTGGATGTTATTTATCTTATCTAACACACTTACTGTAAGCAAGTGAACGAGGTCCATATTAGCCTCCAGGGGAAGTGGCATTTCCTGGAGTTGTATCAGCTCATCTATGTGATTATACAGAGAATATAGTTTGTACACATTAATTTTTTTGTCCTCCAAGTAGTCTGGCATGCCCTCATAAAGGGATATCAAGTCTTTCAGGTGGACCCCAAGGATTGGGATCTTAAAGTTACTGCACTCGTTATAGGCACGTCGGTAGCTATCATAATTTCTGTAAGATGAAAGCAATTCTGTCATTTCATTAAACACCTAAAAATAAAGAGAAAATGAAAAAAATCAGTGCTGGCTACTGTTTCTGTTTTTGTTGCATAGCATAAGACCTTCCCATGTTACCATTACAGAATTTAATTACAATGAGTTTTGAAAAAAATTTCAAAACTTCAAATGATATCTAGGCATTCTAGATTTCTTATATCCATAAATTAGATACTAATATGTAATTATATATAGTTAATATATAGCCTAACCTATAATGCTGGTCTCCTTATGCTCCCCATTTAGTGAAATGAAAAGAAATATGATTGATTCAAATCAGGGGGATCTGTATGCAGCCAATGTGAAAGCACAGCACAAGTTCTGACATTCATAAAAGCAGCCATCTTCACATTAAAATGTGGGATGCATTCTCTGCCTCTCAGGTCACCAGCTGGAATTGCTGGAGAGGTCCTGGCAGAGAAACCCTGTGCTGTGCCATGATCCCATCAAACTGTGGTTCAAGGTGGCATACCTGTCTTTATAAGAAAATTTTTTTGTGAAAATTAATTAGAAACAATATCTTGGGTTTTTTTATAAAGGTCAAATTAATCTTCAGTCTAGCAGTTTAAATATTTCCCTTGTTTAAAATTATACAGGTACAAAATGGACTCATTAACATAATGAAATCAATGGGTAATGTTTTCTCTGGGAAGTTCCTATCAAAGTTCTCAATCTTTAACCTTTACAAACTGTTTGACGTAGTTAAACCTCAAAGTCTGTTTTTAAGTCACTAGTTACCAGACTTTTTAACCTGCTTTCTATTAGCACCTGTATACAATTTCTTGATACAACAAGTTATTCAAATGATGTACACACATGGAGTCCTTAAAATGACAAAATTTGAGAAATATGTTTCTAGAATAAGCTTTCTAACTGATTTTATAGATTTTGACAGCTATCCACATTTCCAGTGGGAGGTCACACTTCAGGTCTTTACTCCAGGTATGTACTGGTCATTTAAGTTCATGATACTGTGATCAAAACAGGTTCATTAGATACTTTTATGGACTCTTTCAGGCCCCAAAAAGAATAAAGTGTCTTATTCTCTTAAGAAGCCACATGAAGACTTCTTAAGAAGCATTTTTAAAAAATATGCCTTCCTTCCCTTTTTTAGTAGCTTTCATCAGAATTTCACAAGAATTTAACTAGAAATTAAAATAGAATCCTAACATTCCACTATACTATGTTTTCATTAGGGCCAAATTTGTTCAAGTCTAAATTAAACAAAACTTGTCAAATGGAAAGACCAGATGAATAAAGCCAGTCCTTTCACTCAAAGTACAGAGCTCTGTTCTAGCATTTTACAGACTAAGGATGGTCAATGTTACTACAGAAGACAAGAGTTTTGTTTTCAAATGCTCTAGTTGTTTCAAATGCTCTGTTTTCATGTTTGAATATTATTCTGTACTACTGCATGTAAATGAAAATGCAGCTCATCACGTCTGAGATTAGAGAAACCTTAGAGAATCTATACAAATCTTGAAGAAAGGAGGGGTTGCAAGAAGTGTAACTGGGGATGTAGAGATGAGATAACAAATAAAAATCCCTCAAAACCAAAGAAATATTTGTTCTGTCTTTCTATCTTATCCAATGTAGTAAGATTGCTTTTAGTGTATGCAGTGACAAAAAAAGATACAAGTTCTTTTAGAGAAGCAATACTAACCTTAATTACATCATGAGGAACACATGAGCTTGTTTCCTTGAGCCTGGAAATGGAACTGTGACAGAGACCTCCTATCACTGCCATTAATGTGTTGAAATTCTGCAGCTGGTGCAGCTTCTGTGTCGACATAAAAAAAAAAATAAAATCGAATCAGCATAATTTAAAGATTCAGGTTGTTCAATGTGCACACCCAAACTTGAATGTCCTCTAATGTCTTGCTCTGAAAACTTACAAGTTTGTGCCATTTGACTCCATGTATTTTGGTAATGAGTTGTGATTTTACTGGGTGCAAACATGAACTTATTCTACTGTTACTTAATCAAATATTAAACTTTCAGATACAGTAAGTCTTCAAAGTGCCTCCTCAGTACTTCCCCCACTTCCCACAGTCTACCACAACTAGGAAACACTGCCTATTATCTTGGTTATGACTGCAGTTGAATTAGTATTAGTAGCAAAGAGTAGAAATAGGACCATAGCTCTCCTTTTCTTCAGAAAAAAGTTTCTGGTGGAATCCTTATGATTACAGCCAAAGCCACGAGAGTCACTCCTGCCTTGGAAAGCTTCACAGCCACAGCTGTGATTCAAAAGCAAGTCTAGTTTTACAGTGAAAATAATTTCTTCAGAACGAATATGAGAAAGTCCTGGTGCCATGGCTCTAACACCTGAACTCTTGGTGAGACAGAACATACACAAATACACACGTGGTGTGGATGAACCAGACCAGTGCCAACAGCAGCTGCAGGAAAAAGTAAGATGTATCAGAGAAAGACAAAATAAACACCAAACATGCCAGATTTCAACTGACCTGTGCAACATGAATGAACTTGATGAACACTTCAGCACGAAGCTGTGGTGTTGGTCTGCTGAGAACCATTAGCTGCACCCACTGAGAGATACCATTGCAAAGAGAAATTGATCTTTCCATTGTTGGGTTCTCTTTCACACTACTATTCACAATGTAGTTCTGATAATCTGAGAACTTGAACAAACAAAAAAGTGCAAATGGAAATTCATGTAGTTTCATATACATCTGAATTAAGCTGCACTAATACAAAAAGCATTTTCAATTGTTAATATAATATGATTATATTTATCATATTAATATGATTAATGTGAAACTGAGATAAGGCCATTTAGAATGAGGTTTACAGATTTCGTAGTACTTTTAATACTGCTTGTGAGATTCTCCTATTTAATAAAGGCAATCTAAAATTGCTCAACAGATACCTGTAGCAATTTTTTTTAATCCATTCTTACATTAAGATTAAAGACAAGAAATCGTTTGCTTTTTTTGCTGCAATTTTTATCCATTCTGTTGATTTATCCATTAACAAAAAAAATTGAATCATCAGAAAATGTGACATGGGATTTATACATTCATTCTTTACTATGACCACTATTACTAAGATCTTACCAAAAACACTCATAGCTGTAAGAGACAGACATTTCTTTCCACAGCTATATTTCTTTCTTTCTTTAATCTACATTTCTTTTTTTTACTGTCCCTCTCTCACCTTCTTGCAACTTTATAAATTTTTCCATCTGTTTAATAAGAACCATTATCACTTTAAAAGCAGATGACAGCAGACACCTCTAGATTTGTCCTTATTAAATTAAAAATGGAAGAAATATTAGTAATAAGTAGAGCTGTCTCTGAGATTACATTGTACCTACATTACAATTACTCTTTGAATATTGAACCCTGGCCAGGTTTGGCTAGATCTTGAAATTTCAGCAATTACTCTGTACAGATAGATAATTTTTCAATATCTGTCTAAATAATTATGGACTTCATAGCAGTTTCAGTACAACTATGAATCAGTTTATATTTTTTTCTCAGCAGTCATGTCCTTTGGAAAAGGTTTTTTTTATAAGTGCTGAAGAAATTAACCTCTAAAATTCTACTTGAAAGTTTTGAATCAGTTGTGGTACACAAATTTATTGAGGTCAGCTGTAACAAGCTTGTTAGTGGCAGATACTGTAAAGAAGTTCAGGTACTCAAATAATGCAAGAGTTTGTTATTGTGATGACTAACTTAAGAGCCTTCACAGGAATCCAGAACCCAGATTCTTACAAAAGACTGTGGCCTCCCTGTACTTTATGACTACAGATTAAAATACTTTCCAAGCACCAACATGCCTCCAGTCATTCCTCTGAGAACACCACTCCTGGCATTTTAATTTGCTGCAATATGGCTGGTATCTCATGGAAGATTTTGCTGTATATGTGATCAAATATTCCATTCTAACTTTCAAATGCCCAAGCTTTAAGTAGTTATTTCAGTGACTAGTAACAGAGCAGGTAATTTTCAGTTTTTCTCCCATTATATGATGCCATGTTAAAATAATGAAAGGATTCTGTGGCTTAGGACATCACGAGCATATTCTGCAAAAATTTAATTAATATAGCTAATCATTAATTACACTCTATTTTCAGACGAAAGTCATGGTAAGCTCAATTTATACCCTGCATATAAAATGTATGTGACTGTTGGAACTCCATGACACATCTGACACTGACTAAAACCATACTTGTAATACTCATTAATTACCTTACATCTGCACAGAGATTTTGAAAATGGGAAGTTATATAATCTTTGCATATCATTACTGCCTACAGGCAGCAATCTGGGCATGACTTTGGTTCTACAGCTTTTTGAGTTTAACACAAAACAGAGTCACGTACTGTCAGCTCAAAATAAAGTACATTAAAACACAACTGGAATCTTCCACCATCTAGTGAGACCTCCTTTCCTTGCACAGGTTCAGCCTCATATTGTAGAGTTACCAAAAAAAAAAAAAAAAAAAAAAACAAAAAAAAAACAAACAAAAAAAAAAAAAAAACCCACACCAAAACCAACTAAATAATAGCAACAGGAGAAAATAAAAAAACAGTGAAAAAAACACTTTACTTTCAGTCTTATTATCACACAGACTTTACAACCCTCCTAGATTTTGGTCACTAATGTTCACTTTTCCATGTGCAAACTGTATCAGGTTTCAAAAGAGGCAATGTTGTAGCATACAATGATGCAAGTGAAGCCAAGATGCATGGTGAAGTTTGCATCTTTTCAGCTACAAACATTACTGAGAAAACAAACCAAATGAAAGAAAAAATAAATTAGATAAATCCTTAAGAATTGTTTGTGTGTATGACAGCTTATATAACAAAATATATTTATCCCCCACTCACATTAAAAATGGCATTTTCTAAAGTGCTTTCTTATCTCTAGCCTTTATTTTGCTATCACAATCAGAAAAGAAAAGCAGAGTCCAGGGGTTTCTTCAATGCAGCCACAGGATTGCTGCACTGTTCCGTGCTGCCACAGAAGGTTAGATTCTAGGAACATTCCAAGTTTCCTTCATCCTATTTCAGCCTGGCTACTGATTTGAGTCAAAGGATGCTGTTTGTTCCTGTGTCCAATGACATCCCTTGTTCTAACCAAACAACCTGTTTTGGAAGAACATCTTGGATTTGGAAGAAGGTTTACTCCTCTTCCTTCCAACTCTTCCACAGCTGAGGTTCATTCTCTGACTCTCATATGGTTGTAGCAGAAAGGGTTTTACTCAGAATCTAAGTTCCACTGGCTGCCTTCAATACCAGTAAAATAAAGAGTCTGGAAACAGATTCAGCACGTCCAACAACTTGTATGGCAGAGCTCATTTTGTAAAACTACTTTAATGCCATATTTTCTATGGCTTTCCCATATTTGCTTAATATAAATAAATAAACAAATAAAAACAACTTACTGATATTCTTCTGAAAGACTTAAATTCAAGATAGGTCAGGTGGTCTGACAGCTCCTCTGGCTCAAGGTGATCAAAAAGAAGAGAGACTTTCCTTTTCTTACTGGTGTTGGCCTTTACACGCTGTGTCAGCTTTCTAGACCAATCCCTAGAATTTCTTTTAAAATAAAAATACTCCAAGTTATTTACTAAAAAGCAAATTTTTCCTCTTTCCCTAAGTCAGAGGTAACATTGTTTTCAGGCCTTACTGCAGTAAAAAGTTCATTATTTGCATTTCTAAACAGCAAACTCCTTTCATGTGTTAGAGATTACATGACAAAATATTATTGTTAGTCTTTATTATATTGATGTAGCATTTTCAGTACAATATAAACAGAAGAAGTCTATATAATTTCTGCAATCAGTTCTTCATTTTCAGAATAGCTGTCTGTAACTTTGTCTTCAATGAATACATTCAGCATTCCTCCATTTCATAATTCCTAAATTTCCTTGAGCAACCTCTGATTATGAACTGTTCCACTTTGCTATTGACCTATAGAGTAATAAAATTTATTTCCATTTGAAAATCTGAGTATCCTCTTTCATAACCAGATACAAAACGTGTGCCAAATTCCACTCTGCTTTAGCCTGTGCATTTCCAAAGTAACAAAACTTGTTTTGTCAGTTGTACTGTTCCTCTCTCTCTCATGTAACAGGGAAAGATTCTTCCCAAGGAAGAGCTATGTGATGTACAGCTCTAGGATTTATTCTTCTCATGACAAGTATTTTATAACCAAAATCATCTAAACAATATCAAGGGTCTGACAATGTAACAAACTATATCCTCACTTACCTTGGTTGCTAAAATATAAACACACTTTTTACCTCATCTTACTGAACCAAATTGTATTTTCGCTTTTCATTGATTTCAAGTGGTATTGCAAAACCATTAGGTATATACAAATTTTCTAAGTTCCCTGGATAGAGTCAAACTCAGCTGTTGTAGAGAATCAGCCCAAAGTCCCAACAGCAGCTAAATTCAACCTAAGCCGTTCTGAAAGGCATTCTGTTCCTCTACACAATGTGTATTTCATCTGTAATGAAGTATAAATTCTTCTAAGGACAGCTAACATATGCCTAATGAGAGACATTTCATTTCAATAAAGGAAATTTAGAGTGAAAGTTTGTTTTCTGAGTATAGTGAGAGGTTGACACTCACATTTGAGATGTGTCAATTAGGCGACAATGTAACTCCTCACCATTAGCTCGAACCACCTCTTGGAATCCCTCCATGGCTGTGGATAGTTTAGAGTCCATTTTGAACATAATCCAGAATTCTGTAATCCAATACCTATTAAAATTAAAAAAAAAAAAAAAAAAAAAAAAAAAAAAGGAAAAAAAAAAAAAAAAGGGTTTGCAAAGGTTTGGTCAGTGCAGCTCAGCTGTTTCAGCTGTGTCCCCTGCCAGCCTCAAGCTCACCCCCAGCCCACACTCAGGCAGGAGCAGAAAAAGCAGAAGGCATTGATATCACATTGATACTACATTGATACTGTGCAATCACTGCTCAGCAATAGGCAAAATAATGCTGAGTTTCATTTTCAGATTCAGCACACAGCATTATAGAGGCTGCTATGAAGAAAGTTAATTCTATCCCAGGCAGACACAGCACCCAGCTCTATACTTGTAAAAACCTGTGCTTGTTGGAAAAATGGGAATGCACGTTCTTATGGATGCATGTATGCATGCACTTGCCTGGAAGCAAAAATGTTACCAGATCTCACACAATACTAAAGCATTTTGGCATAACCAATAATAAACTGCTCTGAGAATAATAAAATCATCACAATTTAAAACAAATTCCACTTTCCTGTTACTAATAATTTCCCCCTTTGTGTAAAAAAGAGGTATCATCAGTCTATTAGAGCTGAATATTTTCCTTCTCTGCTGTTTTCTCTAAACTGAGACACCAAACTTTATTATAATTAATAGGTAAAAAAAGTGTTCAGGACCATTGCAAGTGAGAATTACTAAGAATTACCTACCAAATGCAATAGAGCTCTGCTTAGTAAAAAAATATCTGCAATATCCTACCTAATTTTTAATAGATCTATATAATAATATTAGACCCACTTCTATAATTTCCTGAGCACTGTCAATTTTCACTGATGTGTAAAACACAGATTCATATAGACTCAGTTCAAAACTGTGACCTGACATCTCCTGCACTGATTTAAACAGATCTGCTAAAAGCCAGTTGGACCTTTGTGTTAAAAGCTGCTAAAGTGAACCTTGAAAAGCTAAAGCAGAATATCTGCTTCTCTTCTTAATGTCAATTTCAGATATGCAAAAAACATATTTCTATTTGTCACATGGATGACTGCAGAGTAACAACTAATAGCTACCAACCAAGCTACTTACCTCACAAAATAGCATATCTTTACACACAGCATGGAAGAGTTATTTTCTAAAGCATTAAGATAGGTAGAAAACTGTTAAGGAAAACCAGATCCATTGGCATATGATGCAAAATGTAACATGCTTGATAGTTCCCAACATGTAAGCAACAAGAATCATCCTGCTGATGGCAAATATTATATCAGATTAGGGTTTTACATAAGTATATCAGAAGGTTTTTACCAAAGTTTATTGAAACTATGACTACTATGAGTAATATTGATGTAGTTGCCGGAGTACTGAGTAATGTTAACATGTGAGGGGATTCTGTTTTCTACATTTTTCTTTGCAACATGCCTCACAATTTCTCATAAAACTTGTGCACTGACACATCATTAAAATTTGAAATATTCATACCAAATTTATCAATCAATGCCTTTATTAAGCAATCCTTTTCAGCTAATTCACTGGAGATTTAAAAAAAAAAAATGAAAAAAGCTATTTTCCTTTAAACATAACCAGTTGTAGACAATGGTAGAGCAAAATGTAACGTCTCTCCATAGTAACCTCACCTTTCTAGTTACACAACAGCTTTCATTTAACTTGCTCTGACAAATGAAAGAAACAACCATATTTTTAGTCTATTAGCTCTTTAAAACATGTTTTGATATTGCAGCCAATGCCCATTGAAGTAATGGAAAATCCATTTTGAAAATGTATTATACATGTCTTGATTCTTCTGATGGAGATGACACACGTATTTTCAGGCCTGAAAAACACTATTTAATGGAAATACCTTGTGGATCCACTCACAATCTGATGGCAATTTACTGCAGCTGAGGGGACATGCCATCTGCCCTCCAAGCATGTTTACATTAGGCTGACTATAGAATTGGTGAAGTCTGAGTAAAATCCCAAATATTTTCAAGGACCCCTCTCTGGATGTCTAAAATTAGATGACTTACAAATAACTTGCAACTACCTAAAATCACTCCCATAACTTAGGGGATGGGAAATGGTGCAACTGGAACACTTGCAAGGTTCTGCAAAATACAAGAGCCCCAACTACCTGATCCATTCAAAAATGTCTTTAACTTTCGGTGTCTTTACAGGGAGCTATACACTGAGTTAAAAACCAAGCTTGCAAAATATGCAAGTCTAATAAAAGTTTGAATTGCTTCTCTGGTTGTAGAAAACATTCCATCTCAGAAAGAAGATGTAAGCACTGACTTTGCTCCATTTTCCAAGAGCCCACAAGGCTAAGTGAAATGCAACACTACACCAGAGCTGTAGCTGAGCACACTTGATCCAATACCTGTGATCAGAGAAGCAGCAGGACAGTCCTGCTACAGACAGACAGTGCTCAGCAAAGCTCTGTTGTCAAGGATGCTGCTTGCAAATGTCTGGAAGATACAGTGTTTGAGGAAAGAAAGGATTATTGAATTGAATTGTACCAAAATTGGATGGAGATTCTTAGCATGACAGGTCTCCATCCTGTACTGTGCTCATCTAATTAGGAGCAAATGTTTTGGAAAGCTAAGACAGGTAACATAGCCCACAATTAAAAATTCCAAAGAAAGGTTAGTATTGTGAACATGATCTAGTAGTTAGATGGTGAAAATCTAATGAGCCAGACACACACATATATGAGTCCAGGCAGTCAACTCAAAATGGGAACAAATAGAAAGGAAATGCTTATGATTTATTTCAGCAATTTTGAGGGCATCTGAGAGAAATAATTTTTGTTGAAAATTTTCATATCCCAATGATACAGTTTTGTTCTTTGTTCTTTGACTTATAGTGGGCAGACAGAGAAACAGATCTGAAACTTAGGCCCAGGTTCACAGTACCTTATTGAGATGCCTACATTCATCTAACACCTGCTAGATATTCCCTCCACAGCCAACAGAGGGTGATTTATCCTACTTAAAACCCGACCTGGAGTTTCATCTTTTCCCTTGTGTATAACAAGCTAAACCAGACAAACAAAAAACGCCGACCCTAAACCAAACAAAAGCAGACCATCCCACTAAAAACTGTAAAGGGCAATTACACAATTTAATTAGTGGAATACTAACACACCTATAGATTAAATATCCTCTACTTACCCATCTCAAACTTGTCAGGCTATTAAGTTACCTTAAAAGCAGATGAAGATTACAAAGGATATAGATCAACAAGTTTCTGAAGCATGTCTGCAGAGGAGATGAAAAACTGATGCATGGCCAGAATTATTTTTAGCAGCTGGTTGTTTTTACATGCATTTCCTTCTAAATCTAAAAAACAAAAAGGATTATTCATATTGAAATTTCGCTATACCTTCATAAACAATTTGCAATGGGCTTTTTCAGAATCTTAATTCTTATCAGGTCTGTTCATGTATGGTATTTCAAAGATAGAAGTAACTTACTAATTTAGGGAGTGCATAATTTTTCTGGTGAGAGCCATATAACAACTACTATATTTCAGACCCTTAAAAAAAGAGAAAAAAAAAAGGCAAGCAAAAAAGTAGCTGTGTCTCAAAAGTATTCAGATAATTATACATAATGATCTAGAGCCCGGCAATCCACTTACATGCTTAGCTTCAGGCATATTAATATAAACTTGGAAACAAATCATTGAACTGCAGAGCAAAATAGTTCAGTTACTGATCCATATCAGCCAGTCATTGGTATGACTACACTTAGCAAAGAGAACAGCAATATTCTCAAGGGTTTATGAGCCCTTTTGTACAGATGACACACATGACACCAAAGTGCACACACAGGATAGGATCACAGATGTGCACAGACGCACATGGAATGAGATACAACATATGCTAGAAACCCAGAGGTTAACCTGTGCATACTCCCTGTGGTGGATCTGAATGCACTGCACATCAGCTTGAGCTTTGCATTACAAGAATTTCAGCAGAAAAAAGGCTTTAGGCTACATCTGTCTTCTGAGCCTTGTGAGGTTTTTTTTCCATATTCCAAAAAGATCAAGGACATGAAATGTAGCAGAACACTTAAAAAAGTTTCTATTTCTGCAACAAACAGTTGTGAAAGTGTTTGGAAATATTAACTGACAGTGTTCTCCCACAGCCAGTCATAAGAGAATCTAAGTAGCTTGAACTGGAATTTCACGCGCTTTCAAATACAAAATAAATGTTATCTTTTTTAATAATTTAAAATAGATTAACCTCTATGGGAATAAGTGTAGTTCTCTCTTTAAAAAGCAGTAGCAGGAGCAAGATAGAGAAGCAAAGCACAATACAGCGAAATGGAAGAGGGATGTGAAAGAGCAGATTTTCAGCACATGAAAACTGCTGGGGAAGGCAGGGAGAAGGCACTTTAACTTGCACATCACCAAAATGGAACATTGAACTGAGCCCCTTTGCAAAACAAGACAATCCACATTAGTTGCTGAACAAGAATTTCCATACCCTTCCACAGGAAGATACCAAACGTGTCCACCTTCAGTGCTATGGGCAAGGGGAAAGTCTGCCTGTCCTACAGCCCCATGAATGAGAGCAGTATAGACCCCAAGTAAAGGTATGATACAAGTTCTGTTTTACAAAGTTTATGTGTTCCTTGTTTGTGTGCACACATAATTTCATTCCTTACTGAAAGAATCCTTCTGAGATATAAACTGCCTAGGTATTGCTGAGGGCAAACCAGCAAGTTATTCAGCTAGAGAAGTGGAAAATTTGCAGAGGAAGGCTGGGACAACAAGAATCAATACTTATTCAGGCCTTTAGCATTTTGTACTCTTTGAGTGTCTTCACAAAGAGTAAGATTATTTTAGGCCTTGCACACAGAGGCCTGTATCAATTTTCATCCTTTGACAAAACTTGGTGTTCTGCCAGAAGCTCCATCCACTAGCTCCTGTTTAATCAGGAGAACAGAACATGCTTAACTTGGAAGCCAAATGGATATGTGCACACATACTATTAAGAATATACAAATTCTCATAAGTGCTCAATATAGATCACTTCCAGACAATAAAGACAGAAAATAACACTCTCTCCCCCTTAGCACTTTTGTCGTGTGCATTCCAAAATCCTCTGCTATGACATAACACAGGTATCATTTGGCCACAGGTTTCCATTTGAATTTTTGTTTTCTAGAAGGTCTCTCTTCCATTTAGCTTTTTCATGTCACAAAGGTGCAGAGAAAAAAAAAACCACTATGTACTGCCTACTATTAGTAATTAGGTCAACACATTTATGGTGTTTTCCTGCATAATAAAAGTATATTTATGCTTCACCACATCCAGACCTAATTATCTTGCAAGAGAGATACACTTCATTACAATGACATGAAATTATTTTGCACGCATGAGAGCAATACTAGGTTTGGGGCTATCTGTTCTCTCATCCAACTAAAATGCTCACCTTCACAAAAAAAAAAAAAACCCATTGTATTCATGGTGGCTTGAAAAACAAAATAAACACTCTGCAAAAAGAAATCTAAATGCTCCCAGTGGAGCTGAGCATTGAACAGCAAGCCTGCTGGAACTGAACCAGCACAGAATCGACCATGGTAAAGCATCTGCGAGCAGTGGAGCAGCAGGAGGGCTGTCCTGACTGTCTGCAAGCTGCTCTGAGCACCTCTGCAGCTCTCTCCTGAACCCCCAGCAGTTTGTTTTAAAACTACTTTTCATTTCCGTTTGCATACCTGCTTCTAACCACACAGCCTGCTGAGCAAAACCACTGAGTGAACACCAGCCCCAGCGGCATGGGTGTGTTTCACTTAGCCAATTTACATTAAAGAAAGCTGCAAATTGCTGCCTAAACCTTGGCTTTGTCTCACTGCAGCAACCTACAAATAACCAACTGCTCGCACCTTTTTCTCCTGTAAATTCCCTTAGTGTACTAAGATTTTTAATAAATATACTCTGAAACAAAAAAGAAAGCAGAAGTTGAATATACTTTTCTAGCATTTAGCTCCATGAGTGAAAGCACAGTGACAGTTAATGATAAGTATTTTATGATCTATGTAGTAGCACAAATCCACTAAAATCTACAATTACAAGAGTTCCATTTCTGATATGAGACTCAGAACACACAAGGGTGAGAACCTTCTAATCTAGGCCCATCAGCCACCCTATTGCATGATCCAGTGAGTGACTCCTCATTATCCATAATCTGTGATTAGAAATATCTTAAGTATTGCTTGTTCTTTTAACGGTTTAGAGAAACAAATTACTCAAAAGTCATTAAGGCTTTATGAGCAAACTACCTGCATTTCTGCAGGTCCTGATGGCCACAAGCCTGTGGTAAATACACTTAACAGAAAGAATATGTTCAGTAGAGAAGATGGCTGTACTGAGACCTTCCCTCCAATGCATGAATACAACAAGACAGTAGTAAGAACGCCAAGGATGTCTTAACCAAACTGAATTTTTCAGGAAAGAAAAGTTAGCTTCTCTAAGAGGCCTTAATTTAATAAGTACCATCTTTATTTCATAAGCAGGTTCCAACTGTATCACCTAGAGTACAATTTGAAATGAATCAGGAGTGAATCACATAGCACTGACATCACATGATCAGTGACTAAGCTACTAAGAACACGAATAGCTTCTTGTAAACTCCCTTAAGTCTTCCAGTGGTTATCAAAATGTAGCACCAAAAACAAAAGTATCAAGCAGTTGCCAGAAGTGAAGTGCAAAGCTGAAGGTCGTGGGTTGCTATTCTGATGTGCTACACAGAATTTTTCAAGACTTCTGCAATTTTTTTTTCTAGCAGTTTAAAGATGGTGTGGGGATGGTGCTATAAATGTCTGCAAAGATTATTAAGTCAACATGTGATCTGAAAACTGAGGCAACTTATGTTAAGGTCCCAAGGTTTCAAAGACCTTGATGAAACACACACATGTATGAAATATGAAGACACATGTGGTAGTACATGGCAGGGTTTAGGGATTGAAATGACAGCCTCAAGTCAATTAAGTCTGCCCCACATGTACTGCAAGATAACTTTAAAATGGCTAGAAGCAACCAAAACTAAATAAAATATTTCACTAGTATTTTACAGATACTCCCTGGAAATTCCCTTTACAAACAGGAAACAGTCTGTTCCCCTTCAACTTAAAACTTTTGCAACCCATAGTAGCCTTATTACTCCAGACTTACTACTGTGTTGGAATTTGATATCCTGTAACAGAGCCAGTCATTTAACTCTCTTACATTGAATACATTTGGTCAAAATCAGAGTCACAAGAAGTCACCATTCTCCCCATCAGTTATGACACCATTATTGAGGGTCAGCAAACAGATTTAACAAACTAATTTTTTTTAATGACAGCTGAATGCTCAGTTGATGGCATATATCAGGGCTAGGAGCCAATATATTCCATTCTGCTGCTCCAATATAGAAACAGCTTTCTCAAAATCGTGCTTCAGAACAAGTTTAATTTGTTCTTAAAATTCTACAGCGATGAGAACTTCACAGCTTTTGGGGATGACTTATTCCAATGCTTGAGTTTCTCTATAATTTAAGAGTTCTCATTTCTGTCTAATCAAGTATTTCAGGCAACTTGGGATGCTTAAGCCCAGACTCCAGTAGACAGAAGAAAAATTTCTTCAGCTTATTAATATATTTTTTCTGCTTCAGGGTTGCATTCCTCATCTATTTTCTGAGCTAAGAAACACCAAATTTGACATTTTTTTATTCCTCAGAGGCAAGGTTTTCTAGCTACATGGTCAACTTTGATATTGTTTTCTGAACCCTTTGTAGCTTGCACCATTATGAAGAAAGCCTCAATATAGTACTACAGAGGAGATCATAGCACCAGACTTAGAATATTATTCTTAATATCCTTTACATAATACCTTTATATACACCTATATTTTAATGTAAGTAAATGTGCGTGTATAATGTATATACAGAAAACATGCAAGTACACACATCCCTCTACACACACACTTTTGCAGTGATACAATATCATTAATTGTAATTAATACCATTTTCAGTTTTAAAGTCCCTCTAGACAATGAGATCTTTTTCTGAAGAAATGTTGTATATGATGGACTTTGCCATACTGTTTTTACAACTGATTAAGTAGAACTTTGCACTCATCCTTAGTGAATTTTTCTTTGTTTCAAATCGTTATCTTAAGTGTTTAATATCTTTCAGAAATAACGTAACTTAAGAAGAATATCCTTATGAAGATGACACAGTAATTAGGTAATAGGAGGCTTTTTTTGGTTTTAGCTGCAGCAGAAAGCAGGTGGAATATTGAGTTCCCCAGATTACATTTAATTCTGTACAGGATGATGGTATTCCCCTTCGTGCCACAAGAGTGACATGATGCCAGACAGCACCAAAACATTCAGAGAATTGCACCAAAGTTTTGGGTTTGTTTGTCTGTGTCTTTTTAAATTGGCTTGTTGTCCATACACACTTGCAACTATTGAGTTTTACATAAATTTATTTACACAAGTAATTGATCTTAGGAAGAAAAACTCCAAAACTAAACTTAGAAGAAATCAGTATTTTCCTGAAAGGAAAGAACTGCACTACTCTGTGATCAATCCTGCACCAGCAGCTCTCCAAAAAAAGCCAAGTAAACACACGTCAGAAGAAACACCAGAAACTTGGTGTTTCTTCAAATCTACTCCCTTTAAACTCCCTGCAGAATAGAGGAGCGGAGAACCCACTCCTGTTCCTCCAAATACTCATAAACAAAGCAGATATATCAAAAGACAAAAGTGAGGATAATATACATCCAAAAGAATAGTAAGACTGTTTTTTGTGAGGGTAGGGAACATTAGGGGGGGAAAAATCTCTAGGGAAAAATCATTATCCTCTCTCAGAAACAGTTTTTGGAAAGCTACATCTTGCAGAAAGAGCTCTAGGTGGGTAATTCTTTGAAACGAAAACAAGGAGATAAAAAGCTCTTGTCAAAGAAAAATGGGATGATTTTCATAAATTAAAATGTACTTTGAGAGAAACCAAATGCAATGTGGGTGGAAAGCATTCCATTAGCCTTGGAAATTCAGATGAGGTACACAGAAGACAAAAAGTTTGCATGCACGGACACACACCACACATTGTTCTACAGCATATTTAAAATACTGATTCTAGCAAATTTAGATGCCAACATTTTAATCAAATAGTCTTTTTCTCCAAAGCCTACAAAATGTAATTCAAGCATTCAAGACTTTTCCTAAAGCTTTAAGTCATGATACTGGAGCCATGTGAATTTTTTGAGCTGCAGGCAACTCCTGAATAATTCAAGTGCAATGCTTGGCAACACAGCTGTGCTAGCATATGCACTGATGGGCAGGAAAAAACAGACTCCCAGAACAGAACCAGAAACTTCTGAGGCCAGTGTCCCTGTCTGACCACTGAGGCCAGATGTGTGCCTGACCCTTGCACTGCAGTGTTCTACAACAGGCTTCCCTCTGACTGTGTGATTGATGCAGTCCTGATGATGAAGCCTGTCCCACCCAAAGGTTCAAACTGCAGCAGACTAATAGACACCAAGCTGCTTGCCACCTCTCAAGGGCTTGAAGAGGTTGCAGATCAATTGTGTCTCACTTCCTGACCTCAATTTTCACTACTGCTGCATGCTCCAGCTCCAATCCTCTAATATTCCTCATTTACCATTTTACCTGCATCCCTAAGCTCCCTAACCTTTGCTATACTTCTAGTCATATTTCTGGAACTGGTGCTTACAGTCTGTGGCAAGCCAACTTTAACCCAGCAGCTGGGGATGCCTTCTCAGAGTGCCCCAGCAGTGAGGAGGCTGCAGGGACACAGCCAGGACAGCTGACCCCAGCTGACCATGTCATATCATGTAATGCTTAGCATTTAAAAGCAGGCTGCAGGTTTGTCAGGGCTGCTGTTGCTTGGGAACTGTCTGGGTATCAGCTGGCTGGTGATGGGCAATTAGAATATTTTGCATTGCTAAATAAAAGTTATGCTTTTTTTTCCTGAAGTCCTATTTAGAGGCACGAAGACAGAATTTGCAGACATATCCCTGTAGTAAATACAAGTAAATAAGAGACTGCTTTATAAAGAAAAAGTCTAAATTTTCTTCATTTTATTACTTACTTCTTGGCTTTGGAAAATTGTATTGAGAAAAGTGAAGTCAAATTTGCTAAAAAGAACTTTATAATATATATATATAAATAACTAAAGCTCATTTTCTTTGGGAAATTTTTTTCACAGACATCAGGTTAAAAAAGAAATCATTTTCATTTTGGCACAACCACAATTAACTTTAATAGTTAGCTAAACAGCACTTAGAATTCTCCAGAGCAGTAACTACTTTTCTGTTCCCACAATGTCATGCATTCTACAGAGCAGTAATGACTCTTCTGTTCCCACAATGTCATTAATTGATCATTAACAGCTTCTGTTGCCAGGCAATACTAAAGTTTCTGCACTCTATTTGACCAAATAGCACTCAGATTACTTAACACACAGTGATAAACATCATTTTCACACAGAACAGCAACGTGGATAAAATTTAACTACTTGGGGTGGATTAGAGACCTCAACATTCAGGCCAAGCTTCAAGAGCAAGGGCTAGAACCCTGCAAGTTTGTGCAGGATGAGACAAAGAAAAAACAATTGTTCAGGCAAACCTGAGAGGAAAAAAACAAATGGCCAGAGTTGCATCCCGCGGGTGTGCATGTGCCTTGAAAAATTTATTGCCTTTGTATCAGAATTCTATATTAGAATTTGTTACATAGTAAATTTGATAAAAAGATAAACTCAGTAGTTGAACCGTGATTGTTTTAGCAGTTAATTGTATGTTTGAACTAGACTGAAAGAATGTATTTATGCTAAAGGCAGAGTGGTTTTTTCCAGTTAACTGATTTGGGAAAACCTAGATAGTTTTCATTTTTTCTATATTTTAGAGGAGAAAAGTCCTACAAGGCTAAAGAGAGAATTCTAACTAGCCTGTTTTGATGTTTGTAAGAGGGATATAATATGAAGCTGACTCTCAAAGAATTCCTAAGCCTCAATATGTTTTTGCATTATATTGATATGAGCCACATAAAAATATTATCAGTTCACGGAACTACACAATGCAATAATGTAGTTACTTTTTATTCCAGAAAATATGAATTATGATTAACTTGTACCATTTTAGGTAGCTTACACCAAAGAGGCCACCAGTCCCAGCACCTTTGTGAGATTTTTGATTTCCATCAAAACAATTCTGTGGCATCTTTAATTCAGATTAGACTGAATGTAGTTTTCAGTGTTTCTAATGTTTGTTTACAAACATGTCACTTTATTACACATTGAGGCAAAAAACTAGTTTAGCATGGATCAAACACTGCACAAAAACATCACAACCTACTCCTAGACCTAGCTGTCTGTGACTATTAAGGCCATTAGAAGTTGTAAATTGTGTTAGTTTCACATAAATGCTTTTAAGAACATTGCTGATCTTTGAAGCCGTAATGTTCCACTTCCTCCAAGTCCTCCATGGGTGAAAATTGACATATATGTATAAACAAGTAGCTCCACTGTAAACAGTTTATTGTGGATGAGATTTCACACTGAATTATGCTATGTGGTCTCAGAAATACTTTTTGTTGTTTTCCTAAAGCCTTTTACTTACATCTCTAAAGAAACCAGGGACTATGTAGTGTGACATGCATTTGAAGATGATACTTCTTGATTTCCTTTTAACTGAAGTGTCTGAATTGTAGGATAAGCATAGGGCATCCATATCCTTAAGTAAAAATACTTCCAGTGTTCAAATGTAAGAGGCAAAGAGTAAGATCTTTTACTCAGAGGTTGAGGTCAAAAATACCTTCATAACAATAACACCTTGAGCTCTTACAGAATTCTCAGCTTTTAAATAATCCTCAGATTTTTTTAGGAAGATGTAAGTGTTTGAATAAACAATTGCTTTCAAGTGCACTCTTGGAATTGTTTGCTGGGTAATTCTAGGTAACATTTCAGGAGTTCACTACAGACAAAACAAGCAGATATAAAATTGGCACTATGTTGAAGACACATGCTGTCCTGATTGCAACGGGGTCTTTAAACACTTGTAAAAACAATTTAACAAATGCTTTGCATGGAAAAGGCCCTCTGACCCTACATGGTTTATTAGCTTGAATACATGTTAAAATAGCTCACTGGATCTTTGACAGGTATATTTGTTTTTAAAAATAAGCACCCTTAAACTTTACTCTAGATTATAAAACATAGATTTATAAGATAAAAATAGACAAAGGAATGAAGCAGGGACCTCTTACTATGCACTAACATATAGTGAAGTTACAAAAAGGAGAACATTTTTAGATTAGAAATTGACTTCACAACATATATTCAGAACTTCAAGTTCACAGTAGCATGAGGATACCCCAGGGTGATAAACATCATGAGCATTTAGCAGATACAAAGTTAACAAATTAGGTATCCAGTGAAGTGAACATTGCTAATGCATTTTTCCTCACTGATCTGTAACATTTTCTGAACTAAATATATCTTATGAATTTATACAGTCTCACAAAGATTACTACAAGAACTAGACATAAAAGTATGGCTGTGCTAATAAGCATATGATTCCTGTGTTCTACTGACCTGCCAGCAGACCAGATCCTACTGTGATGGTTCCAACAACAAAGCTGATAGATTAAGTGCCTTTACAACTAACAACAAAACAGGAGACAAAGCCATATTGACCTTCAGAGAACTGTCTGCCAGTCAAAAGTACATTTTTTCCAGGCATTTTATGTACTACATAATGGGGAAAAATGGGTACAGGGGATTAAATTCACGGTTCTATGTAAAATTCCACTCCAGAATAACAGTCACTAATGAAGGTGTCCTTCAGAATAAATTATCTCCCTCCTGAAGCTGTATATTTCAGGTCAAGACCTATTAACTACCTTCTTTGCTTCCCTTTGCTTCAACCATTTCATTAACAAGTTAACAACTTTTAATTATCTCTTTATGAGCTTTTTGTTCAGGATTAATCCCTCTGATGTAGAGGTTGCATTGAATCTAACTTTTCTGCAGCTACTGTCTTTTCTAGCTTTTTTAATCATTTCACTCTACCTCCTGCCCTTCCTCTCTATGCACTCATCTCCCTTCTTTCTTTCCTTTTCCTCCCCTACTTTTCTAAGGTAATCACATGTGATGCATTTATTGTGCTCTACAATACTTCTTGTCAATCCAGATCATAGCATCTGTAGCTACCATCCTGTAGCTACTTATAACATTGGGAGGTCTTCTGAGACATGTTTTGGAACATGTTTTGAATCACTGTCCTGTATAACCAAATCTCTTCTCCTAAAACCAGTGAGAGTGGCTTGAAGTCTCTACAGATCTTCTCCTAAGAAAGAACCAATATTTCTTTCTAAGACATTTCCTACCTTCAATCTCTCACCATGCTGTTTTATCCCCAAGCTCTTGCCTTCACTTACACCCTTGCTTTTTTGTTGCCTTTACTTTTGGCAACTCATTTACAGGATGATTAATCTTCCTCATCCTGATTCAAACTTTCATGGGACATGAAGGAAGCTCTAATTTTAGCATCTCCTCATCATGCTGTTGAACAAACACTGGTATGATGCTACTCTTTCAGATGTAGTGAGCACCTACATGACTTCAGTCTGCCGCTTCAGACCCTCACTGTTTCTGTCACTAAAGCACAAGCCTGTCATTCATCAGTCCATGCTAAAGAAGACCAAGTGTGAGAGAAAGAACACACACACTAATCACCCCAAAGCAGGAATTTAAGTTAGTTGCATTGACTTTTGGATTAACTTGGCTGTCTGGACAAAGCCTTTCTACAAAACATCTTGGAATCCATTTACAATACTGCAGCAAAGTTTAGTCATCTCACTTTTAATGTCGACTTAGCATATCCCACTCCTCCTTTCTTCTCCTAATCCACGTTGTAAAATAAATTACTTATGCCTGTGTTTTTCACAGCTGTATGTATGCTTCTTAGTATCTTCTTAGTTAGACCTCCTTGTGATATTCTTGTGATATTCTCTGCATATACAGCAAAAGGCTGCCAACTTCTCCTTGCATACCATTGTTGACAGCAGCCTCTCTTATATAGCTTGCTTTTTCCAAACTTACATAATTAAATCCAGAAATATAATCTCAGTTGCACCCATTACAGATGAATTGTATCTGTACACATAATATCATCAAGTGCAGTATAATGCTAGCAAGATACAGTATGTATTCTGTAGCATGACACATCAGCCTCTCCATCTCCTGCCTCTTGTTCTCCTTAATACTAGACAGCAAATGAATCAATGGCTTTTTCCAGAAAGGAAACTTCAAATGTACAATTTCTTGGGGGGGATCTGTACTTTAAACATTTAAATAAAACTTGCTCAAATCACAATAATGATTTCATAGAATAATACACAAAATATTATAGGTAGCATATAGCCTAGCTAAGACTGAAGATATAATCTCAGCCTAAACAGAACTATTAGCATAGAGGTTGGAAGATTTCAGTACTATGAATGAGAAGAAACTTGATCAATCATTCAGAATTCTTGTAATCATTCTGCAGCTATGCTTTTTTCCCACCATTTTTCTCCCTGCTCCCAACTCTCTTCAAAATCTCAGATTAAAAACTTTTTCATCTCTTCCTTTATTGGTACAATAATGTGAATTAATTTTGCACTAGTTTTGGTGATAGCTACAAGCACCTTCATTAATGAACTTCATTATGCAGGTTATCTAGTGTTGTAACAGATGTATTTTTATTTAAATACCTTAATGGGAAGCTCCAACACAGCCAAAGAATATTCATCATTTCATAGAAGGTGTATAAATACAGACACTACTATGAGTTGTCCAATTAAGAGTCTAAACCACTGCAGCACACATGATTTTAGCAATCCTTAGTGAGTCATAATGATGTTTGCTGATGCACTACAATTCACCTTGCTTATGCACAGCTTGACAAGGGTCAAGAGAACCCTGTCTAGGGGACTACAGTAAATTTTCTAGCTCAAGTGTGAAACCCTTAAGAAAGATTCACATGCATGTGTAGCTGAACTGCACAGGTGCAGTTGATTTTCTTCATTACCTTAGTCCTTTTAATACACTGATGCCCAGGAATCTGAGAACACCTAAGCAGGTCTCTACTGCTATACAGAGTATTGATCAAAAATAATCTACTCAGGGTTTCACCTGCACCACTTTAAATCAATCACTTTAATAACTATGCTGGATTTTTATAGTGTTACATTTATATTACTGTTTTTTAATAAAAATTTAGAAACATTGGTAGTGGTCAAGTAGTCACAGTATTACAACTACCTGAAGGTTTTATGTTTTAGATATCTTAGGAACAGAGCTGTATAGCAGTTCAGTGTCTTCACAAAAATGAAGTGGGAAAGAAAAGAAGCAAAAAAGAGACAAGACATTACTGACAATTACATGTTTCACCAGCTTTTCTCAGACATGCATTTCTCTGCACATGCTGATTAGAAGGCCTTAAAGTTAAAAAAAACCCAACAACTCATTTTAAACAAATGTGAAAGATTAGTCACTATTTACACAGTATTTATGCACTGTACCAGTAGATCAGCACGATGTGTTACTATTTAACTATATAGATAATTATTTTAGAGCTAAGTGGGTGTTCAAGTACATTTGTCTTCTTAGGACTACTTCTGAAACTGACTTTGCCACATATACTTTGTGAGTAGCTCAAAGCACTGAAAGACTGAAAGCAAACAGATGTGCTACTTATAAGTAAATTATTCAGAATCACTTTAAGTGTCATTAGCATTAACATATTTTAATAATATTGAATATAAACACATTTATTAATGAAAAATTTGGAAAAGGAAACTAGGGACACACAGCTTAGGCAATGGTTACACTTATCCATATTTCAATTCATATTGTAAAAGGATAACCAAAAAGTTTAAAAAAATATAGTTGTAATTTCTGTTTGGATTCTTTCTCTTTTATGAAGAATCAACTTTAATTCTATACTGATAATGCAAAAAACAATCCAATGTTATCTCACCTAGCTTAAAAATAGCCCTTCTTGTTTAAAAATGTTTAATCTGAACATGTCACTTACATGCATTGTGAGAATGTTATTGCAATATGCAAAAAATGCAATTATTACTTGCTAAAGTTTGCAAAATTGGTACTTGAAGGAACGACAAAATTACTCTTAGAAGTGTAGATGATTGGAATTTGTCTGGTCCCCTCCAGAAAAGCAGTAGTTACTCTAATCTCTCATCATATATTCAACACATCTGCATAAACACATCCATCCACCAAAACTACAATCACCTGTAGCACAGACAATTCTCAGTTAACACCTTTCTACTCCACCAATAAATATAATTCCCAGCTAAAGGATTCAAGCATAGCCAAGAAAGAAACAAATTAATATGACTCTAAACACCCCCAGGCACTCACCAAAAGACTGAATGCAGGTTTCAAGAAGATCTTCCAAAGTGGCTCCTTTGGCCAGGTGCCCCAAAGGCACCATCATGACCTGGGTGTGGTTGGAGAGGCTGGGACAGTGGCTGGTCTGCTGCAGCTCCAGGGCTGATTCAGGGGCAGTGCTGCATGCTTGGGCAGGTTGCCTAGAAGAAAGCACAATAGTGATGTAAATACAAGAAGAGAGAGTGGCAAATTTTACACTGCATGGGAAAGGAGGAGAGATTTAAAGGACAATTAACTCCTTCTAGTTAGGGTGCTGAAAGACATAACCCTCCCACTTAATATATACACCAAAGGGAATGTCAGTAAGTGACATTTTTTTCTGCTAAATATCAGCTGCAGAGCACATGGTTATAGAGCTCCTTGAATGATCTGTCAGGGATATCAGAAATCTTATCTCTTTGTTGAAGAGTATGTAATAACCTACCACCAGATGTTTGTGTGCCCACCAAAAGCAAAGAGGAATAAAAATATAACTATTACACACACTGGAAAACACCAGACTAGCTTTATTAATTTAACTTGAAAAGTCAACTGTTAAGTAAACAAAATATTAGCACAATAGTGGATAGTATCAGCACCTAACAGTGGATTATTGCACAATCAAAACAAATATATTAATTTTTCATCTATTCTATACTATTATCTCCTATTAAGTTGTTTTAAATTTAGTATACATGAGCAAATAAGTGTATTTGATAGCAATTGTAAATGAGACCAAAATAAAGCACATATCTAATTTTAGTTTTGTGTTTTGACCATATAATACCTTCTATTTCAAGAATGCGTATGTTTTTAAAGGCAATTCATTGCCTGCATACAAGTTCATATTTCTGTATGAAATAGTAAATTGGAACAATGTTGTATTGATGAAAAGTGATGAAATATTTTTGCCTGCAAATACCAAGAGCCACTGCAAAATCTGACTTCAGAGTATACAGTTCACAAAAGAACAACAAATGTTGCCATTTCAATAAAACTTGGGTTTATTTCAGGGACTCCTGAAATTTCAGGGATCCTTTGGGTTTATTTCAGACACTCCACAGCCTTCCTAAGCAAGTGACTGCAGCGTCTTTAAGCTGCTACCTTAGGCTTTCTCATAACTTTTCTTGTAACACGATGCAAGGCTCTATTTATTAATGAACTGGCAGTCCCAGGAAGAAAAGGCACAGAAATTCCTCCAGTGTGCTTATTACATACGGATAGCAGAAGTAAATCCACAGACATCCCCGAGCAGGCAGTCCTGCATGAAGTTAAAAATATGCATGCCTTACGAAGAGAGACTGGACCCTGCCTCATCCCCGGGAAAGTCCAGCCTTATCCTCACCCTTCTGTCTCACTTGAATGCTGGGAAAGCCACGACACTGACCACGCTGTCATTTACAACCCAACACTGATCCCAGGCCCCCATAGTTTCAAATTCAGGAAAACACACTCCTGACCCTTCAGAGGTAGCAACCATCACTGAGCTCCTCCGTTGTTAGGCTGACAGTAGCCGACACGCAAATGTTCTCTTCCCTTCCCCCTTTTTCTCAATTTCCCTCTCAGCTTTGTGATCTGACTTCCTGTTCTCATGCAGAAAGAGCAAGAGCCTGATCATCTTTCAGCGTTTTCACATGCTTAAGCCCTTCTCCAAGCTTTATTCCAGTGCCTCTTCAACACAGGGCAGAGGATCCCAGCAAGCAGTAACAAAGTAGGAGCTAATGTATTAGATATTTCAGGTTTTGGCAACACAAGGGAGAAAACCTGAAGTTTCCACACCTCAAAAAGGTTTACAGTAATACCGTGGCCGACTTTGCCACGCTGGACAGGCAAAGCCCAGCCGGTGGCACCTCTGGTTATTCCCTGGAACAGCTCCTCTCGCAGCAGTGCCCCGGCACGACAAACAGACGAGAGCGGGGCTGAGAGGCAGCGGGGAGCGCCCGCCCGGCATTTCCACCGTCCGCCTTGGTGGGACGGACATCACCGATAAGTGTCCCCGAGTCCCCGAGCAGGTGCCGCTGCCCGGCGGGGCGGTGCCACCGAGCTCCGGCCGTGCCCGGTAACCGACCCGGGCCGTGCCCGCCGCCCCTCCCGGGAACGGAGGCTCTCCCCGCGCTGACCCGCTGCACACCGCATCCATCCCAAAGGCTGAAACCGAATCCTGCCCCGCACAGCCCCTCCCGCGCTCCTTCCCGTCCCGTCCTCTCGGAGGGACCGCAGTGCCACCCCCGAGCCCCCGCCAGCACCGCCTCGGGCACCGCACGGTCCCGACACCGACCCGCCCCGGAGGGCACACCGCGGCACGGCAGACTCACTGGTTCTCCCTCCTCTTGCCCAAGGTGCCCATGGCGGGGCCGGGCGCAGGTCCGCCGCCCGGCTGGCGCTGCCGGCGGCGCAGGGAGCGGGGCAGCGCGGCGCGGAGCAGCCCGGGCGGAGCGGCGGGCCCCGCGCATCGCCCCCTCCCGCCCGCCCGCTCGCCGCTCTTCGCGCCCGGCTCGCCCCGGGAGGAGCCTGAAACCCAGTCAAGTAGGGCAGCGACGGCGGCGGCCGCCACCCGTGACGAGCGCTGGCGGAGATCTTATCGGCAGGAGGAAGTTCTGAGCTGGGGCTGCGCTTCTCTGAAGCCGCCGGCTTTACCAGGTACCCACGCGCGCTCCCGGCTCTCACCGCCCGGCTCTGAAGCCGCCGCAAGTTTTTTTCACGGCACCGCCTCGACCCGGTAGGGCAGGGCAGGATCTGCCCTTCCCTCCCCTCTCCTCCCCTCCCTCTTCCCAGCCTCCGGAGCTCACTCGTGGCTGAGCCGCCGCGGCGGAGCTCGCCCGGGTCACGCAGCTCGCCCCGGGGACACGCGGCTGGATCACCAAGCGAGCCTCTCTGCGATGCTGAGGTGGGGAACAAAACTCAGGTGCCCACGCTGATGATTGCCTTTTAAAAAGCTTATCAGCTTATCAGCTACGCTGTCCCTCCAGTTTAACGGCAGAGCAAGGAAAGGAGCCCCAATTCATGGAAATGTTTGATAAATTGGTGAAGGTACCTAATGCCTAGATTATCCCCATCAAAAGGAATAACCCAGGCTTGGAACGGGCACTAGAACAGCTCTACTAACTACAACAGAAATCAACACTCACACCAACAAACCGTTCTAAGATCTACGAACTTTCATGGTTCTCATATCACGATTAAGAGTTTCTGAGAGCTCTTCTAACTCAATGTTGTCAACTTTTCTGCTTCTGAGAAGAAATGGCCAGGCAAGAAATCTGAAAGACCAAAGACATGTTGCAACTGAAATTTGCAAAATTTTTTTTGGAAATACACTCAACAGAGCAATACAAAATACAGGGTCCTGGAGATGCTGCATTATCAAGATCTTGTTCTAGAGCTGTTAATGTTTTTAAAGATTACTTAGTCATCATAATGCCAATGTGCCTCACACCAAGGCTCAGACAGATTTCATAAACTGATTCTTTAATTTTAAGACTACTTTGGGTACCTGAACCTTGTCAGTTAATCTTCTGCCAACATTCAGGGCACATTTCTCTTCAGGTTTCCAAAATGATCAGATTTGCTCACTGGCTTTTCTCAGAGGCAGTGATAAATACCATTATCACAACAGGGACTAGGGCAACCTGACTTGCTTTGCTGAAGAATTCCAGGTAAAAAGAAAAACCCTACATATTCTTGGAAACCACATTCAGTAGGTGACATTCTTTTTAGTAAGTTGTAAGCTCATTTCTAGCATAGAGCTTGAAGGTCACTGTGGTTTAAGAAACACAAACACATTAATATATATCCAAGGTCACATATCATGTGCTCTGTGGCAGTAGTGTTGTTAAGCCAATCTCCTGGCTGAAATGTAATTCAGAGAAGTACATCCCATCCATTTTTGCTTCTTCTTTAATAGCTTTTCCTTGAGAAGTTCACATGCATGCATACATACACACATAGATGGAGGTTTGACAGAAAGACTACTTTCTGGCTTTGTGGCCTGAAGATAATCCATAAGTGAATCTTACAGTACACAATCTCATACAAATATTCAGTTTTAATTAATATGCCCAGACAGCAGTCGTACATACTGATCCTTGAATGTGACATTCTTCAGATGAAATGGTCTCCTGGTGGAAAGTAGATTCATACTTGGTTTGTGTTCTCAGAGGATCAGAGATGTTCTATGGAAAAGCAAGATATTTCTTCTATTCTCAGAGCTCCAATCAGTAGTTAATTGCTTTAAATTATAACTTATGATACAAAGGCACCAGGCTAACCGAGTTGCAAGATGCTAATGGCTAGGATGGACCATATTGCTCCCAAGGGAACATGACCAGCTAGGTATTTTTGTACTCGTGTGCTCAGATTCCTGGAAGATTTTGCAACAATAGTAACTTCTAAATTGGATTTCACCATCAGAACCAAGTGAAAGAAACATCTTACTGCCTCAGATCAAGCTGGATGTTTGGAGTTCAGTTCCTCTTCATGACTTGCCTTTTTCCCTCCAAATTACTGCAAGTTCACAAACATAGCTTGGCCTCGAATCAGAGTAAAAGTAATTTTCTGAAAGCTGTGCTTTCATATCTATTTTGAGCTTATTGTGTTTGCTATATTTCTTGGGTCCATAACTGCTCTTTACAATGGTCAAACCAATGGAGCATGTACTACCATAGAGTGGGTTGAACACAAAAACTAATCCAGGAAGAAAAATTAACTCACATGCTTAAATAAAAATTATACATGTTCTGCCATATAGTACTAATTATTCAATTTGTTTTATCATCCACTCATATCAGCTCAGCTGCTGCCACCACCAAACAGTGGCATGAAAACAGGACCACACATTTTTCCAGTAACATTTACTTAGATCTATTTAACATAGATCATTGTAAAAGCATATTCTGAAAGCTTTTCAGTGTCCTTGTGGTGTGGAATCATGAATGAGAAGGTTCCTTGGCACTGACAGAGCATCTGGTAAACCAGATAATATAGTGTAGGAAACAATTCCAGAAAAGAAAAGCTTGCTAGCATAATTTGGAAGAAGAAAGCAAATAGAAACCTTAGAAGAGTCACTGTATGCAAAGTCAATATCTTTGCAAAATCTTATGCAAACTAGGTAGTAATGAGATTTAACAACTTGTCCTTAGTGAGAGCCTGCTAGCAACTGCACGTGAAAAAATTCATCTGAGCTAAGACATGCCAAAGGTGTGTCTGTCCTGTAGTGTCTGCCCTGTTTAAGGCATCATCTACATGTACTTCTCTTTTATAATTAAAGTTTGTAGATCTTAAAACTCTTAGAACAGTTTGTTGGTGTGAGTGTTGATTTCTGTTGTAGCTAGTAGAGTGATTCTAGTGCCTGTTCCAAGACTGGGTTATTCCTCTTGATCAGGATAATCTAGGCATTGGGTACATTCACCAATTTATCAAACATTTCCATTTTTGGAAGGCTGCAGAGTTAGTGAAGGTTTTGGTCTGATAACCCATTGAGGTTATCATAACTTAGGTAATTATCTTGCTACTCTAAACTGACATTTCTTCTGTTAAGTTTGCTTCAGTTAAACATTAACATCCAGCAGTCAGCCTTTAGTTGAACAAGGTGAAAGAGAGACACGACTAGAATTCATGAAAACAGCAAAGGAAAAGCTTAGAAAAACTGCCAGAACCTTGAGTAGAGCATGGACTTGTTGGTTTTAATTTTGCCAGAGCATTTTTTGGGTTATTTGCCAACCATGGTTTCCCCATCATTCTCAGTGAAACTCAGGCTGGTGATTACAGCTACTGTGAGTAAGTTTGTTCACTTCAAATGCCAAAGGTCTGTGGGATGGATTGAATGAGTCCAGTCCTAGTAATGACCCATGTGGGTATAAGCATTCTGCCACTTTATGGAATATCTGTGGACCTTATTAAATGGGAAAAAAACCCACACTGTCCTTCACAACAATGAGCTATAAAGTTTTGGATTTTTTATATGCAGTTTTGTTGGTAAATATTTATTCAATTGCTTAGTAATATACTTTGAAAAGAATTGCACACGTGCTTGTGAAAATGTTAATATATTCCAGGAATGCACATGAGCACATGATTTTGCAACCCAAATTAGAGGTTTTCTCAATCAGTCATGGAAATGTGAGACTGATAGATTAATAAATGCATCAGGCAGCACATGTAGTTTCATGTGAGACTGATAGATTAATAAATGCATCAGGCAGCACATGTAGTTTCATCAGTGCTCTGACTGGGATTTTGAGCAGAGAAAAATCCCCCCCCAAAATGGCCAAATTCCTCTTCCCTTTTTCTTCTGTTCAGATAAATCTCACAATATGAAGTGAGCACAGTAAAATTTAGATATTTCTAATTTTTAATAACTTAAATGTTTCTTCTCTGTGCAGTCTGGACTCTCTCACAGACTTAAAGTCATCAGGGAGTCTAAAACTTACTTTAAGAATCATGTCTAAGTTTATCATTAGGTGAATGTACAGATAATTTGTGAGGTGCTGGTTGGCAACAGTCTTGCACTATCAGCTGTTGAAACAGATTTTGCTGTTGCTTTTAATCAACAAAAATTTAAACAAAAGTGGACTAAAATTAATTATTCTATTAAAATTTAGAAAATGCAATGAACATATGTCTTGACAGCATAAAAAAATATCAGGAGGTCTGGTGAATGAGGAAATGTTACAGTTTACCTACTGATTTTGACAAAAATAGCACAAAACACCTTATTTCTTAAAACACATATAGTATGTGCATAAAGTGTATATGTACATATGTATAGTGTATAAAGTATGGATAGGGTGAAAAAAAGCCAGTACCCTTGAAATAACTGTCCAGAAACTCAAGGTACAGAAAGGAAAAGCACAACAACACTACTAAGAATGCTTCTTTTTGCTTCACCATCTGATTCAAGAGAACAAAATAGCTACTTAAACAGGATGTAGATAACATCATCCCAAACTCCCTTTGTAAACATTTTCCAAGGAGACAGTGATTAGCTACTTCCTTTACAGGATATCTCTTGGTCAGCAGCAAGAGGCCAGACATCACTCTCTAGAAATATGCTAAGTGTATTGTTTCAACATTTTAAAATTGGTTTCACAGTTGAATTGTTGTGAATATAACAGTCCCTTTGAAAGTATAACAGGATGAAAGTTGGGCTCACAGAAGTGTTTGGGTTTGGTATTTTTAATGTAATGTTTACTCAATTTTTTCTAAAATTACACTGGCCCTTCAAGTAGGAAAGAAATGTAGACATGGTTTCCATTTGCTTTGTTTCTGGCAGAGCTGCTTCAGAATTTCCAGACTGAGTGGATGAAATTCAGTTTTGCTGCTGCAGTGTTCATAGTCAGTGATAATAATTTTGCCCTTTTTATTTGCAGTGACAAAGTCAGTGGCAGGGATTGTGTGGACAAGTAGGAGTGACAGCTCCTGCTGACTGGGAGGTGAGAAGAAATGAGGAGTAGTCATAGAGGTTACACAGGACGTGGGTGTGGTGAGTGGTGTTTCTCTGCCCTTTCTGATTTCATCTGCAGGGCAGGAACTTTTCCAAGGGGAGTTCACCTTGAAATGCAAGGCTGTGCTGATTTGAACTGAGCACTGAGTTGAATGCTGAAAATGTAATGCCACACAGACAAGCCCCATTCTTCTCTACTGAGGGACTCTCCAGATCCATCACTTCAAAGGAAAGGTTCTTTGCTCTTCTCACAGGTTTTGCTTGCCCCTCTGTCTGTTTCTCTGGTATGCTCATTATGTGAGTCAAATGGAGAAGAGAGAGGATAGGGAAGAAGAAGCATCTTCTCTTAAACCAATTCCAGCAATTAATCAAGCCCATGGCTCTGGAGGATCAGAAGGAAGCAGAACCAGGCTAAGAACGTGTGGTTACAGGGAACAGTGGCTGCCAAGGGCTGCCTCTCTTCTGCTGTTATTGGCACAAGAACTAGCAGTGAGTTGACCACTATTTAAAAGGAAAAAGTAATTTTAGTGTGGGCTGCAGATGGTAAATTTACCAGCCATGTGTGCACATGAAGGGAAAGATTAAGCTCCCTAAGACTCCATTTCTCATGTGTTCTCTTGTTCTCAATTGTCTTCTCAATTTTCTGTATACTTGTGGCTAGACCTAGAGGCTCTTTGTTCCACCTGCCCAGGAGGAAAGTAATTTAATTGATGCCTTCTAAGTTGAAGAGAGCTGATATTTCATAACATATTTGGAGCTATTTAGAAAAAGTCCTGAAGGTTTTTTCAAAGCTGTTTACAAAACTTGTTACCCATCACAGTACTTTGTTAAACATCTGTGTTGTCCCTGAAGAATATCATCAGGATGGGGCAATACACTGGTCAGTCTCTATAGGTCTTATGGTTATGGTGAAAATACCTTGAAAAGGTGAAGGAGCAAAACTGTTCTCAGATCCTTTACAGGAAAATACTTAACACTCTTTTGTTAACACCATCGAAGTTATACTTTCAGGAAGGGAATGTAAATCCTACTCTTCAGTTTCCTAGATTTAACAGACACTTTGAAATAAATGCTTTTGGGAACAGGATCAGGAAAATTAACGTGATAAAGAAAATTTTAAACAAGCAGAGAGAAAATGGATATTAGTGGCTAGATGTGAAAGGAGTAGAGGGCAATGTCAATTTCTTAGACCTAAAATGATATAAATTTTCCTGAACTCTTCAGATCCTTTCCTTTCCCAAGTTTTATACCTCCTTACCTTTTCAACTTTAAAGCAATGTGTGTTGTTTCCTGTTTCAAAGGACCACTCAGAATGGCAATATTGTTGAATATTACTGTCACTTTTCTGGATTAGAAGCTCTATCTATTGTTGGCTTCAGTTTTAATCAGGGAAAGTACTGTAGCAGTACTGAACAACAGTAATGGTGAATATATACCACCATCAGTGTTAAGTAGCACATAAATAATTGAATCATTTGAAGGTATTTAGACAGCAGTTCAGCAGTTTCAGTGTATTCACATTTAAATGCACTCTTGTTCCAAAATGCCAAACAGGGAGCTGAAAATTCATATGCTGAAAATTCATATTGTTTAAAATACGTCCTTATTTATTAAGATCTCCTCTAGGGGCAATGTTTAGGGGTCCTTGTAAAGCCCTAGCCCAAGCATAGTTAGGTTCAGGAGCTCAGTCTGTAATTACAGGTGTCTCTGAATATCTAACTTAGAAAACAATGCACAGTTGTCAAAATATGCCAAACCCTTTTTTTGCTAATATTTCTGCTTTTCATTCTACAATAGGGTCAGCCAAAGTACCTGAAGCTTTTTGTAGCCTCAAGTAGAAGGTCTTTCAAAATTGTTATTTGCAGCTTTTAATTTTGCTTCTTCAATCATCTTTGAAAAAGGTGACAGTACCTTTCTCTATCCCATCTGAAACCAGGAAAAACATTTCTAAAAGATTCTTAAATCCTGTGGTATAAACATGAACAGTGAAGTCTTTTGACAACCTGAAAATAATACAATAGTGAAAGTCAGAGTTTCTGTTTCTGTCTGAAGAGTGACTGTGTGGGTTCTCTCTACCTATCTACCTGTCCTATTTTATCATTTTGGAATTTTGAAGGAGAGATCTGTTAATGTTTGCTCAGAATGACTCACAGGTTAAAAAAAAGGGTGCTTTTTCTTTATCAAATACAAGCACATTTTAAAATTTGTATTTAAACTTAGTATTATCTTTAAATGCTCAGAAAACAAAGAGGAGGGGAAAAATATTTGCAGCAAACTGTGTGACTAATGAGTCAGTGAATGACTGTCAATGAACCACTGTTGATAATGCAGATTGGTTTATGTTGCTTTTAAGAGCATGCTACACATTATTTTTCTCAGCATTAGTTACAGAATATTACTTAAGACAGTAGACAAAAAAAAAAAAAAAAAGGAATTCATAGTTCCCTACTAGAACAATGCCAATAAAGAAATTGTCCTTAGATTGACATGTCAGATTCTATCAATATTCAAATCACTATTTTAAATGATGCAAAGTATTTGCATTCAGATAAGAAAGTTGGTTAACTGCTTTTATTTCAATCTGTGGTTGTGACAATGAAAAAGTAGTTCAAACTTTTTTAACAGAATAGTCTGTAGACCCCTTGGCTTTTTTAGCAGAATAAGTGGGGAAAAAATAGATAGTAGCACACCTCAGGAGTAATTGCTTTTTGGGTTTCACAACCTTACACCTTTTTAACCCAGCTTTGATGATTTCTCAGGTACCCAGTGAGAAGCATCCACATGCCACTGACTTTACAGCATTGCTCATCACCACTAGAAGTCAGGCAACTATGTAGGTGTGCTGGACCATCTCATTTTCATGCAAATTCCCAAGATTATGCTGTACTAATGCTGTTCAGAGAAAGAGACATAATTTTAATATTTGACATGCTTCCATAGGAAATCGTTGCTTTGGAGCTGTGTAGGTTGCAAAACATGCTTAGGTATAACATATGGAACTGAAGAGTTATTTAATTGATATTTTTTCTTTTGCTTTTGTATTTTAATTACCTGTATTTCCTTAAATATAGTATGAATTACATTGCAGCCACCTTTGCAGGCATTGTTTGTAGCCCTCAACTGCTTTCATCATTTACCTTATTCTCCTGTTCCTTGAACTCTAATCTCAGAGGTTTTGGAAACATTAGGAATAAGAGGAAATTCAGGAAGTCACTCCAGCTATTTAACAAGCTTATCTCAATCATAAGACTTTTGTTTCTCATTTTTGTGCCATTTATGTAGGATCAGAATGTGTTGTTTTGTGGTTTTAAAAATTTTGTTTATCTTTCATGCAAATACCTCCTTTTCCTTCTTTATTTCTTTGCATCTTATCTGTCTCTTGCTCTCAGAAGACAAATTATTTTAAAAAAGAATAATTTAAAGCTCTTTACATTTGATTTATGGAATATGTTTTGGAAAACAGCAAAACATTCCTTTTGAGTGATCAAAGGCCATGTTTTTTGCAAGGTTAATTCTTTCAATATTTTCATACTTTGAAAAATTGCTTAAAGGAATCTTTTACATTGAAGCTGTTTAACTATGCTAAATCTTTGTCTGTTTATTTTATTGTCCATGGCCATACAGTGGTAATTTCTGATATTCTGATGATTTTAGTGTAATTAATCACACAGAACATGGGGTAATTAAGGAACTAGCAATATGGTAATTTTACTAATGAAGAACTGTTCAGCAGGATTGATATCTTATTCCAAAAAATATTTTGTCTTTCAAAATCCTTAGACCCCAGTTAAAATTCTTAATGTCCTGACATAGCTGCTTCCTCAATTGGAAGTATCCTTGGTATCCGTTTCTGGTCAGGCTAATAAGCCCCCAACAATCAAAATCCATTGGCTATTTGTTCTTCTGGATATGTTGCTTGAATCTCCCCTTCCCAAGGAACTGTTTTTTCATGTTTGTTGTGTGCATTCCCTGTGCATACAAGGTTTTTCAGTTATTGAATGGGAGAGTGAGAGCATCCTACCCCACAGCCTAGCATTTAAGACACTAAGATAAGATTTGAATTTTTACAAACAGTGGAAGGAATTGAACTTAGGTATCTCATAGAACGATATCATAAATGTCAGAGCAGTCTCTGTAAGTGACAGCATCTCTATTAGGGCTCCCAGTATCTGAGCCTCTGAATTTAAATACATTACAAAACCAGATTGTTAACTTCCTTTACCTTTGAAGGGAATCTGTCTTCAGAACAAATTCCATAACCTGAAATTAAAAGAAATGCCTCCTTCCAGCAAAGACTTCTTCTGCACCTCAAATGATGTTTTAGGATATAATCTATCAGAAAGAATGACCACTGTGTTCATTTGCTCCCTGCTCAGAATGCAGTCTGTGGTCAATGTAAATAACTTTAGTTTCTGGATTCTGTTTCATGGCCAAGCACCCAAAGTAACTTGTTACTGCTCATAACTGTTAGTCAACTCTGTGTTTCATGGTTAAGGTCACAAAAGAAAGCTGTGGAGAGCAAAATGCTGATTTTAATGTAAGAGGCTGATGCAAATATCTTAACTAAGCCAGACTTCCCTTTAAAATATTTCATCATAATCCAATGAATACGTCTCAAGCGTTCTGTTGACATGTGCTTCCATCTTTCCTTGATTACATCACTTTTTCACATTGCAGTTGTATTGCTACTGTCTGAAAGTACCACCCTTTTAAAATGTGTAATCACAGTGATTGCACAATTAGCTGTATTCATTACTATAGCAACAAGAATAAAAACGTTCCCTAGCCCATCCCATGTAAAAAGGTTGCTAGCTGCATTTTATTCTTATGCTGAATGAATGTGGATGACACAATGGAAATTGTGTGCTTTGGTTTGGTTGAAGGCAGCTCACAGTGAGGTGGGGGGAACTGAATTATACTGGAGGGGGAAAAATAAAAGGGGAAATAAAATTTCTGACCTGCTCCAAAATACTCAAATGAAGCATAGGTACCTGCTCTCCAGCTTCCATCACACCCTCCTGCCAGGGTATCTCACCACCTTGTAAAGAAGCAAGTTCCAGCATGAGACACGTGCTCAAAACAAATATCCTAATGTTAGAAACTAAATCATTGCCTTCCTTGAGCCCCAGTGAGACTTTGTCTATGCTGATATTTTTTATTAGACCTTGCCTCATTATGGCATCTGAGCTCACTAACACAAATTATTCTCTATCATGAACATAGCTTCATCCTATTTTCATGTTTCCTCTTTATTCCTGTAAGTACAGGAGTGAAGTTTTCTGCTGCCACCAGTTCTAGCCTCCAAAGAAAAATCTGATACCATCCATCCATGAGCAGTTATTCCAGTTCATTATTTTATTATGAATAATACTGTATTTGGATTTCTTCCTTTCAGGCTCAGTTCATAATGTTGCATTGTTTTACGAGGTTTCACTTTGTTGTTGGTTTCTTAATTAATGAATTTTTTAATACAGAGGAAAACTCTAAACCATAACTGAAGAAAGTGCATGGTTCTGCTAATATCAAAACTAAAGCAGTACACATGGATTTAATACTGTCAGGCTACAGCCTGGCACCTACAACTGTCTCCCCGTTTTCACAACATTTGTATAATATTACCTTTGAGACCAAGAGTTTTCAATTACCTCATCTGTGAGACCAATACTTTGTGTCCAATTTGCTACAGTTTGCCAAAAGGTTCAAAAGTTACTACCGGGACATGTGTGCAGCCACCCATACCCACCCCCCGTGATTGCACAAGTTTCATTTCCTTAGCAAACCCGACTGAAAACAAGACACAGAGCCAGAGAACCCAAAAGTTTCTCCCAATCCAGTATAATACCCACATCCTAGCAAGTGAAAAAATCAAAGTATTTAGTTTCCCCTGTAAGCCCTATGTGTAAAAAGCAGATTCATTCCTTGCTTATTGGGCTTAAATGCAGGAAATCCTTTGTTTGCTATTAGTCAGTTGTGTAATTTTGGTCAAATTTCCATCTCCCTCAATTCATTTCCCTTTTTGCCTGTTTAGAAACAGTATGGTCAAGGAGGAAGAAGCACTTTGTCCATGCCTTTACAGTGCTTAGCATGCTGATGCCCATGAAAGACTCCAAAAATTAATTCATAGAGCAACATTCCTTTTGTTCATTATTGTATAATTAACCAAAACAGAAACAACATTCAGTCACCAAAACACCAAAAAATAGATCTGTTCACAGTTAATGTTTTGAAATCTTCCTGCAGATTACAGAGGATTTGTTTATTGACTGGCCAAGATGATCAAGTTTTTTTTTATAATATAAAAGAAAAAAGAAATCAATTAAGCCTCTCCTTATGAAGAATTAATCTAAATTACTACTTTCTTCTGCTCTTAAACACTCTTCCTAAGGATTTGTTTCTTAAGCAATCATTTATTTGACTATTTAGGATATGCCAGGGTCCTAGGAAGGAAAGACTACTGTCTTTTTTTCCTAAATCACTATGAAAAACTACACTGAGAAATTCTGTCTGGTTTTGATGTTACTGGTGGTGGAACAAGAGCTGATAACTGAAGTAAAATTTTTGAAGTTCAAAAGAACTACACAAGCCTAGCTCACTCAGTGCCTTGCTACAAACAGATCAAGGAATGGGTTCTGTGATAAAGTGGTAAGAGCACATCACCCCCTACATCCAGTTATATCCGAAAAAGGGACAGTTTTTCATTCACACTGCTTCTCTGAGATGCTGTTTGACTCTGCTTTCCTTTCAGCACAGACTGAATCTATGGGTTTGTGCCTTAGGTATAACAACTATAAATAAGAGTTCTGAACTGTTGAAAAGCTCTTCTTGGTTTCACCATAACTGTTGTAGTCTCATTTTGCATGAGATATGTGTTCACAATTATGATAATACAGCAGTGATCCCACAAAGCCTGTGCAAGTTATGAGGGACAATCAGTGAAACTTTAGCTTAGTTTGGATTTGATGTCCATCATTCCCAGTTTATATTAAACCAGCAATTAGTTTTATATTGATAGAGTCACCTTCTTCCTTCAATTGCTTTAAGGTCTCTTTCTTCCATACAGTGTTTGCAAAGGCCTATTTCTATTTCATGCAATATTTTCAGGAATTCCCAATGTTCAAAAACTTCAGATGATTTTTCCTACCTGATTGATAACTAATCAAAATTTGTTCCTGATTCCTAATCAGAATTAAAGAAAAAAGCTTTGACAAAGAGATAGACTAGCATACACAATGCCAATTAACAGTCAATTACTAAACAATTCTTCTAAGCTGGTGTTAACTGATGCTGCATGCAAATTAGCATGAAACAGAGGAGCAGTGGGTACAGCTAAACTGAGGATTAAGGCCTGGAATAATGAGAAGCAAATACGTTGTCTGTGCTAGCAATGTGAGAACTGTCATTCTAGAGTGCATCAATGCTCTTTCCTCTCAACATTCAATCATGCATTTTCTTCATGTGTACTTGTACACTTTGTTATAGGCTATTTTATATTTAGATTGCTGCTTAGGAAAGAATCAAAAGGAGCTGGAATCCAAGCTTGTGATGAATGCAACAGTACTGCCATGAAACAGGACCTTTTCATGGGTATTAATTCTATTTCCACTTCTTTTTTTTTTTTTTTTTTTTTTTTTTTTTTTTAATTTCAAGTGTCATGTGATCCTTGAAGCAGTACATTGAGCAAGTTTTGTGCACTAACTAGAGAACAGTCTGTTCTTAGAAAATGGATAAAGCCTCACTTAAGAGATGAAGTATCAGGAAACTGGTGTCAGGAACAGAAAATACCCTAGACAGATGCATTCTGTCAGTTAGATGCATGACATTTGTACCCACAAATCTCTACATGAAGCAGAGAAGACTCTTTTTCAGATATTGAGCAGGATAAGAGTGATATCATGCGTGTTCTTAGGACAAATCGTTACACCTGAGATAAGTGAAGTTCATGTGTAAAAATCTTTAGATAATAAAAATGGGAAATAACCTGAAAACATAGAAAAATATTATTTGACATTCTTATGGGGGGGAAAAATGCACAGACATTTATCCTTTGTTATCAGCAAATTTATGAAAAAATATAATTTACTAAGCTTTGCAGATTTATAAAATCTAGTAGCTTACTGATTCTGCCATTTATTAAACATTCATCGTTATACTTACTTCATATCTAAAAATGACTCATGCACTTGTATGTAGAATTTCAATAACATCCTGGTTGCTAGGCTACATGTGATCACTCTGACATGTGAAGTATCTCTTAGAAATGGATTTTTAAAGTATATAAGGATCAAATTTGTAGAATTTGTTTATTCAAGAAGTATTTCTGCCAGAAGTTATGCAAAGCAACATGACAATTTATGCCTTTAAATAAATATTTAGTTGTATTTCGCACAATGTCTAACAGACACATATGACTTTTTTTTTCCATTTCAGTAAACAACTTTTTATTTCTGCCATATGCATGAGAAAGAGTAGTTTCCTGGGTGATTTTCCTTGACTTGTTTTCACCCACTGTCCATGTCTGTCAACGTTATTACTTATCTCTAATTGGTTTTTTTTTTTATCTTTGCTCCAAGCTCCTCCTAGCTTTTTCTGAGGACCAGTTAAAAAAATCACCTCAAATATGCATATGGGTTTTGATACATGCTTCTATGTCTTCATCATGGAAATGCAGGCTTGTTTATGTACATGGCAGTGAGTTTGTCCCTGCATTAAGCGCTTCCTGGCAGAGACTGGGGAAATTTCCTGGTGCTGCCACTCCCCCATTAGACCAAAGTCCTCCAGAATTTGTGCTTGTGACAACATCTGAGCTTTAGGATCACACTACTATTTAATTTTAATTTGTATCCTGAAAAACCTGTGATAAAAGAACACTAAACCTGCAAAGTTATGAGGTTAGTATATGAGAACATCAGAGTTCATGCTTTCTGTAAAACCACAGGTTGGTTAAATGAATTAAATTTTTTGGTTCTGTTGCAAAATCAAAATCAGAAAGTGCATTCCTTCTACCTCAATCCAAAATACTTTTTTTCTTCTAGGCAAACATCTTTTTTAGTATGGATTCACAAAAAAAAACTTCATTGTGATTTTATTCATTTATTCCATGTAACATTGAAAACATTTGGTCTTTTCAAATTTTTTTTCAAATTTAGTTCAGGCTTGATTTTTCAAAATGAAACTTCAAAAAAAAAAAATCATCATTTATGAAACAAAATATTTTGCCCAAAGAATAGCAAAACAAAAAAGAGATTTCAATTCTTCTGCCTCTTAGTGTTTTCATATTCAACTACTGCTAGTACAGTAGAAAAAGAAATTAATTAAATGAAGATTTTTATAAATGCTTATATTGGTCTGTAGGTAAATTAAACATGCACCAATAGATAGTGTGTGCCTAAATAAGAACATATTATTTCTGCAGGGCTCCTGCCTGATGACTGTACCTTCAGTGCACATGATAATCAGAGCTCACTAATTATTGAGAGGAAAATATTGTGAGGGGGGAAAGTGGCACTGAAAAGGAAAATGCTGTCGTGTGGTGTTATCACTGGAGCTCTTAGAGGGGGTCTTCAAACCATACTTGTTTTGTCATTTCAGGGGGAGATACAGGAGTGTGACAGTGGAGTTTGCTGGCAGCAGAACGTGTTTCACTGGCACAGGAGGCGGCTGCAATGTCCAGGCAGACCTGCATGACTGCAAGAACTGGATTCATATACAAGGGACTAAATTAATTAGCATCAAGTACAAGTATTCTTTGGGACTAATTCTGAGAGTTTCTGTTAATTTGTGAGCTTACTGACTGGAAGCAGCTGTGGTGGGCACACAGTGGTTGATCACAGAATGATTTATGAGTCACTGGTGTGACATTGCTGTAGGAGAGAAGTGCACAGGTGACTGTGGCTACAGAAGTGTTGGGAAACAGTTAAACAAATGTTAAGGAAGGAGGTGTGACATTTCTCTGCTCTAGTCTAATCTGTCATAAAATCCTTGTTCATTTAGCTGAATATAAGACATTTCATTCTAAAAGAAAAACATTAGCAGGAAAAGAGAATTTTTCCATGATGCAGATTAAGCATTAGAAGTTTCAGGGAAAATGATCAATAAAATCTGGAGATGAATGGGTTATAACTTTTCCTACTGTGGGCAAACAATTCAATAATCCTTAAGATCAATTTGAAACATTTAAAATAATTAGAAATAACATTTGAAATAATTAGCTCATGTGGTAGCCAACAATTGCATCTTAGGTTTAGCAACCTATAGCAAAAATTAGGTCTGATAGTTGTGTGATCCTACAAGGAGTTTGCTATTTTCTGCAGTGTACTACTCCATGAATTATTTACAGTTTATTGCACTCTGCACTGAATAAAGGAAGCAGTTTACATTTTACAAATTTCTGATGTTAATAATTAAATCTAGTAAAAATTGAAAGAAAACCTGTTCATGTTGTGATAAAAAAGAAACAAAGTGTAAGAATAAAATGCAAAGAGTTAAATCAAATAATGTTGCATGTACTATGTAATATATCTATAATTATCTTCTCCAAATATTTAGAAATTTATATTCAAATCATGCTTATCATTAAATTGTGCTGAGGAAACTCAGCTCTGCTACAAGTCAGGTCATAGGTGCCTTATTTTTTTCTGAGTCTTTAATGATACTTAGATTGCAGAACTGTATGGAAGAGACAATTTAACATAAAATCCCCCATTATGTTCTATAACACTAGTTTATGCTGTAGCAAAGAACCTTTTTTCTTTCCCTCAATTTGTCCCTATCAAATAGAGATGTTTTTTCAAGCAATGCTTTATCTCAAGGTGACTGTTAAGGGCAGAAACTGAAATGATGCTGAGAAACAAGTTGTGCAAAGGACTTAACTAGGTTGAATTAGTGTGATTTGACTGTTGCTCTGATCAGTCACTGCCTTGGTTAGAGGATAAACCCCACAGGCTCTATTTCCACTCTACAGGGCTTCAGTGGTAATGACACTGCTGTCTTTGCCATGCCTGCACATCCGTGACTCCATGCCTCATTCCTGGCCGTGGCACTGTGCTGTGAATGACATCAGACAGCTGACTGGCCTTGCTTGTGCATGTTTTATTTCTCTTTAGCATAAATCATTCAAGCCCTCCAGTTCACAGAATGACTCACACTCATGCTCTAACCTACAAGGGGGTTATGAGTCCAGGAATGATCAACTTGAATAATTCCTCATGGAGCAATGACTCACAGAGCACGTCTGTGTTGGACACTGGATATCTGACCACTGCTTGGGGAGACGAGTTTAGCTGTGAAGTGCAGTTTGGTAAAAGTGGCTGCAATCAGGACAAAATTACCAGATGAAACAAGTTTTAATCAGGATGAGAAAATCTACACCATCATCTTGGAGAATTTAACAATATCTCACAAGATTGATTATAGGTTGATCCTATTATTTAATCTTTTCAGTCTGTGCAGGTCTAGAACATAATGTAACATATGTACACATGATGTATTTTTTCTTGATTTTACTCTCAGAGGTGGTTCTATCTTTCTAGCTGAAATTTACAGAAATACCCAGCTAACAGCAAACAGTAGCATGAAGAATTTCAGCCCAAATGTTTGCAGTTTGCTAGTTAGAAACAAGAAAAAAAATAATGTCTTCTTATGGAAAATCATAAGGATTAGAACACTTACAAAATGCTAACCCTCTAAGCGTTGTACTCACCATCCTATTAAAAAAAATTAAAAGGCAGAAATATTTTTTTAAGCTGTGATTTTCCTCTGCCCTAACATGCTTTGCTTGAATTTTGACACTGCATGTATAAGTGCTTCTAAAAACTGTGACCCAGTAGGTGCTTTTAAAATGGGTTCTGAGAAATCTTCTGCCTGACAGGTAGTGATTTAGTAAAATCTGACAAAACAAGAGCATTAACCTCATCACCAGGTGCCAGTTCCTTCTTCAACTTTCTTTCTCAGTCAAGTGCAAGTAATTTCTGTTTAGTCAGAATTCTTGAAACAGTCAAACCTGAACTTTTCTCACACTGAGGTGCTGCAGGTTGCACCTGTGCATTTGAGAAGTTTTCTCTCAGATGTTCATTGAAGCCTTGGATTTGAGTCAGAATTCAAATGTTCATGGACTTCATGTTACATTACTCTAACAAACTCACCTGCCATATTCTTTAACCAAAAGGGTCATTTTTTGATACCATTCATTTCAAAGAGAAGGTAAAAATCGGCCATTTTAGAAGATAAACTAATTAGAGTAAATGCATGCCTTTCTTTTTTACTTTTTTTTTCTTTTTTTTTTTTTTTTTTTTTTTTTAGGTATGAGAGGCAAGTGAAAATTTACTTTTCTTCAACAGATAGACTCTACCTTTCTGTTTGCATGGCATGTAACACCTGACATATCAAACTAGATATCTTTAAAATAAATTCTACAATTTAGAGTTATATTTAATTCATGGAACAAATTAGTTGAGGGAGAGAAAGGAGTAAACTTCTGTGTAGATAAGAGGAGAAGACAAAACTGCATGTTATTGAAAAAGCTGCCAGGACTTGCTCACCTAATGCAAAATTTATCCTATTAGAAATATTGCTTTGGTTTCACTTCTTTCTCTTCCATGTCCTCACTCTCCTCTGAGAGCAGTAACTTATTTGCTGTCTTTTAAGAATTTAACTGTGTACCTTGTAATCTCTGATTCACTGATTACTTAGCCACCTAAGAATACAAATAACACTTATAATTCTAAAATTCAGTTAAAATATCAGCATTAAATTCTAGCCTGCTGTGTAAAGTAATCATGTACATTCTGATTACACACCTCTGTATATACAAGAATTCAGATGAAAGACCAGGGCTGTGGACCATAACCAATTAGATACATCTTTTGCTGAGTGCATGAGATAATGCACAGTTCTAAATATTATTTTCCTGCAGGGTGTCAAAAACTAAGATAAGAACAGACTAGATTAGGTATTCTCCTACTTATATCTACTTTAACCCTCAAGAGAAAAATGGAATGTATATGTATGTAACAGAAGAAAAGCTCTTTTAGTGAGAACCTAAGTTGTCCTGCATTCAATATTTTATTACATACTCAAGAGACAATCTCCACTATACTTGGAAGAAGCAATTTTCAGAGATTACTACAGATAACTACGTAAAGTTCCAGATCTTATCATCAGCGTTTCTGAGATTTGTAATTCTTGATTAAAGAAGAAACTCTGTCACTCAGCATTGACCCAAAGAAAAATACACATCCTTAGGCTCTGAGGAGATCTTAAATCCCTTTACAGCATGAGTATGTGTTGGAACTAAAATAAAAAGAGAGAAAAAGAACAAGAAGTTATGTAAAGAAACCTCAAAGGCAATTAGAGAAAGAGCTTTTAAAAGGAAGACAGAAGCATATGGAAAATAATCAGGCACGGCTATACAGAGAATAATCTTGAAAGTAATAAAACACTCAGAAGTGGGTAAAACTTGTCTGTGAGGAGTCTTCTCCCTAGTTAAAAGCTACTTTTTAAAAGTACCAAAGGAAAACCTCTCTAAATACTATTTTCAACGGAAAATAACATTTATTATTCATATATTACATATATAGTTAATGTCTAGTATTTTTTGGCTGAAAAAAAATATACAGATAAAAATAGTTCAGTGGGTCAACCATTTCAATGCATTTGAATAAAACCACCAGAAACTCTGTGTGGCTTTGAAAACAATTAAATTGAAACATTGGTGGCAAAAAAATGCCACTTAGTTGTATCTCTTTAATGAGTTATTTTTACATTTATTAACTTTGACCATTACCACTGAGATTGATGATTTTTTTAAAGTTGTTGTTAAACAGTGCTCTTCTCCATTTAATCTTGTTAATCTTTAAATAGATATTCTTGCATTTCTGCTTAATGCTAAAAATGGTTTCCCTTACAACATAACATTTCATTAATTTTTAAGTATTGAAAGCTAAAAGTGGCCTGAAATGCACAGAAAATGAACCTAAATCCAAACTGTTACAAATTGTAATGCTGTCTAAAATCTGGACTCATTTTGTGATGCACATCCTTCCTTTTAGAAATGCCTTCCCTAGTAAGTGATCAGGAGCACAACTTCATCCAGCCATCCAGAACTGCAATAGTGTAAGGATAATGCAAAGCACAAACAACAGAGCACATTTAAAATTAAAGGGCCCATAAGGATCTTCCTTCCTGTAGGCTCTTTGGAAAATTCAGATACAAGGAATGTAGAATCAGGCACACAATGCTCTATATACAGCATAGCACAGTTTGGTTGGTTTTGGTCTAGTTCCTAATCTCCTGTACTGTTAGCTTGATGTGTTACAAGTAGGCCAAAATACAGCTGTAATTAATTGAATTAGTCATTGAGGAATCAATTGAAATACTAAACTTGGGAAGTGTGTAATTCAGAGTTAGTATGATTGTAAATCCGGACATTACTAACTCAAATGTTAATAGATACATTATCCATTAACTGCTAGGAAAAAAAAAGTTTTTAAATTGAGGCAGTTTTTAGAAGGTATTTCCAGACATTGCCACATTTTAGTTTTTTACCTTTTTTCATTATGAAAATTTGAGATTATTTAAATCTGTAAACAAATATTAATAAAATATGTCAAAGCATGGAGAAATATGAACATAAGAGCAAGTTCCTAGTTTATTTTTCTCAGTTCTGATTTTTGTTTTGAATTGCTGTCTTAAGGCTGCTCAGAACACTTGCCAGGGGACTAGCAAATCATATTTTACTGAAAGTAGCAAGGTTTTTACAAAAATAACTAGAATGCAGGTCATACTGGAGACCATATGTACCTCACTGGATTGATTAGAATTGATATTTTACAAGTACCTGCGCTGCACAAAGGAAAAAAATCTAATTTCTTTTTTTTTAAATTGCATGGTTTTTGTCCAGGTGACACGTGATTGGTGAAATGAAAGACTGCTTTGCTCTTCACAAGACCTGTCCAGCTCACTGAATTCAATGAATATCATGTCCTTTTGGTAGATCATGTCTTCTCCTCATCTTCACCTTGATGAGAAAGCACAGGACAAATTTGGACAAATGACATGGGAACCAGAAGCCAGGACTGTGTTGGCCATGCCACACTGAGAAAACCCAGCAAAATCCTGTTTGACTTGGAAGCAAACACTAGAAATCAGAGAAAAAAGGTATAGCAGTACCAGTGGCCCCAAGATCAGAAGGGCATCAGCAAGGAATGAGTTAAACTCCACCCAGGGCTCAGACACACTTGGTGCTTTTTGTTGGTTGCTTTTTCTCTCTGAAAATAGGTTTGGTTGTTTGTTTTGGGGAGGAAACCAACTGTGTGAATTCTGAACACTTTTCATTTCTATTTCAAGAGAAATTTCTGTCTATATTGTCTTATGCCCAGTTTATGGTAATCTCCCTGGAACAATATGCCAGAGCTATATTTTCAGAACCTGGCTAATTGAAAACTTCCCAATATTTTACACAGGAGTGACACACACAGCAGAAGGATCCTTTGTCTAGAACAGGGATTGCACAGTGTTGACACAAATTGATTCACTTCCTACCCAAAAAGCAGGTAAATTTTCATCTTGGTAAAGAGTCTGCAGAACAAGACAATGACAACACTGGGTGCCATTGTACAGTATGGGACATTATAAAGTAATAGAATGTGTACACAGATTTTTACAAGCTTATCATCTGCTGCCCTTCCAGCCCTCAGGTTGTAAAAATACTGTGAGGAGCTCACAGCTAGCTTAGGTACACATACTGTGCAGTGGTTTTGTGCACACAGATGGACCTGATGACTTTATGTTTCCTCTCAAAGGAAGTGTTCATGTCTTTGTGTATAATTAGCTCCACTATGAAGAAGACCTTAGAAAAGACTGATTTGGTTGTCTTGTTAGACTTGTGGTTCATGGGGGGATGGGATTGGTAGTGAGGTAGAGGAGAGGATTCTGCACTTAGCCATAAGCTGTGCTGGGAGCAATTAAGCTATTAGTATAGACTGGCTCTGTGTGGGACTCCATTTCCAGCACAGAAGGATATACTCACAAATGAAGAGTGGTTTCAGGGTGGAAACTTCATTCCTTTCCAAGCTCTGAACCTAGGAGCTTATTTTCCATTAGGGAAAGAAGAGTAATAAATTTCCATGCAGAGAAACACCCCCTATGCATAAAATAACGCGATTAGCCAGAGATGAGAACTACATTCCTGATGATGAGTAAAATTTGTTTCCTGATATTTTATAGTATCTGTGAAGAACTTTAGCATTAAATTCTACTGAAAAGGCACATAGGCAAGTTCAGCATAAACACCTACATTTGAGGACATTATTTTTTTTTTAAGGAAATCAATTGAGTTATTATCTAGATAATCTGAAAAGCAAGCTAGAAATAAAATAAGGCATGTCGCTTCTCTGTCTTTTATTGTTATCTCTGTGGTTTTATCTCATGTAATTTTAATGCCTGTTTCTCCTCTTGTTGTATAAAGTACAGCATAATCCTCTTGTTGTATAAAGTACAGCATAATCAGAAGGGCCCCCTTGACTAAAGTGTATCTGACAAGTCTTGAAATATCTGATTTTTCAGCCAATAATACACAGCAAAACAAAGAAAACCTTCTCCATCTTACATTTTCAGCGGTAGTAAGCTAAAAACAGAAAAAAGTAGCTATTCAAGCTGCAAGCCAGTTTTAACAGGATGCTATTCCTTAGGACACTACAAAGCCAGAAGGATTTTAATGGGGTTGCTGATGATTTACAGGACCAGTAAGCCAGGGAGATAACTCTGCTTGGCTTCCCTTGCTCAGACCCTTCACACACACACAAGTTTCAAGCACACAGTGAGGAGGAGAGGGAGGCAACTTGGCAACACGACTGCCTTTTGGCCCTGGCATGATGCAAAATTCCTAGGGATTGGATTTGGAGTCCTTTTGTGTGGACAGTTAGAAGGTCTGGGTTAAGGAAATTCTATCATTATGTCAAACAGGCCTAGAAGCACTGAACACAGTACTGCTTACATACTTTTGGAAACTACCATAACAAAGTTGTTTCCTGAGCCTGTACTTTTAAGGTTTTAAAGTCTAAAATATTTTCATTAATTAATTTTGATTATGGGGAAAATTGAGTTTAAATTGGACATTATCTTGGCAAAATGAGTAGAATGAGTAGGTTACCATCAACATAAAATGAAAAAAAAAAAAATTAATCTATTTTAGTTTAAGAAAAACCCAAACCACACAAAACCAATGTTAAGGATCACAAGTTACCTGTTGCTTTCTTCATGTTGTTCTTTTCATAGTCAGTCATGTATCAAACATTAGCCTGGCATCATGTGTTTGAATCTCAGTAAATGACTTGAAGAGAGTGGGAAGGATTTTATTTTTTCAAAAAACCAGCAGGTGAAAAGTAACTTGGTAAAGATGACAGCTGATTGGGGAAAAAAAAAAAAAAAAAAAAAAAAAAAAAAAAAAAAAAAGAGCAGTTGCATACTCTTTACCCAAATGCCTCCTCTTTGGAGCAGCTGAAACTGAACAATTTGACAGTAAAGGATGCAGCTTGCTTTCCTTCATCCTTTATCATCTCACCCAGCAGTATTAGCAGCACACATCACCCAGAATGTCTTCAACAAAGAACACACTAAACATTCTCAAGTTGTTCAGCATCAGATACACTGTAATGCACTGACTGCTGAAAGTGGAGGACCTCTCCAGACGTGCCTTTTGTTTTGCAATTAGCTTCTGGTTTCTCAAGCAGGAAGTCAGCTTCAGGGGTGGTGGTTTCTCTGCAGCTAAGATAATCAACATAGGAATTGTCTGATCTTTACAGGTTTTTAAACAGATATTTTTGTGCAGTCGATGGATAGAGTTAAGTATGTCTGACATTACATGAAAATTTCTCAAAGAGCTATAAATAAGCAAATGTAGAAACTACTAATGATAATTTCATCACATTCCAACATTGTGGAGTTTTTTCAATCTGAATGTTTTAATTCTGTCTTCAGTGTTTGAATATTTATGAATGATCGAAAACCAAATAGAAGAAACAGTATGCTGTAATATGGTAACTATTTTCTGTATATGCTTTCTTGTCCTGGTTTCAGCTGGGGCAGAGCTCATTTTTTTCTCAGTATGATGCAGTGCTGTGTTTTGGATTCAGTAGGAGAATAATGTGAATAAAACACCGATATTTTGGTTGTTGCTAACTTACCCTAAGTCAAGGATTTTCCACTCTGCTCTGCACTGGTGCAGCCTCACCTTGAGTCCTATCTACAAATTTGGTCACTGTAATGTGAGAAAGGCATTAAGCTATTAGAGAGCATCCAGGGGATTTCAACAAAGATGGTGCAGGACCTTGAGGGACAGTCATATGGCTCAGGTCACTTGGCCTGTTCAGCCTGGAGAGGATCCCTGAGAGGGGATCTCATCACAGCCTGCAGTTCCTCATGAGGGGAAGAGGAGGGGCAGACACTGATCTGTTCTCTCTGGCGACAGTGACTGGCCTGAAGTTGTGTCAGGGCAAGTCCAGGTTGCATATTAAGGAAAGGCTCCATACCCAGAGAGTGGCTGGTCACTGGAACAGGCTTGCCAGGGAAGGGTCACAGCACTGAGCCTGACAGAGCTCAAGAAACGTTTGGACAATGTCAGGCACATGGTGTGACTCTTGGGGATGCTGCTGTGCAGGGACAGGAGTTGGACTGATTCTCCCCGTGGGTCCCTTCCAACTCTGCATATTCTGTGATTCTGGACTTTCAGTGTCTCACCCTCTGCCAGTCAGGAGGCACACAGAAGCTGGGAGGGAGCATAGCTGGGACAGCTGACCAAACTGCCCAAAGAGATATTCCATAATGTAAAAATTCCACTCAGTATATGAACTGGAGGGAGTTACCTCCAGTTAGGGAAAGGGGGCCAGCTGTGGCTCAGGAATGGGCTGGGCATTGGTCAACATGTGGTGAGAGGCTATATTGTCATCTTTTATCTTTCTTGTGTTCTATCCCCCTTTCTCCCTTTCATTTACTATTATTATTATTATTATTATTATTATTATTATTATTATTATTATTATTATTATTCCTTTGTTTCAATTAAGAAACTATTCTTATCTCAACCCATGAGTTCTATTTTCTTTCCTTTCTGATTCTCTTCCCCATCCCATCAGTGGGAGAAGGGGAAGTGAGCAAGTGGCTGTGGTGCTTTGTTTCTGACTGGGGCTAAACCATGAACATGAGGAGGGGAAGTTTTGAGGATTATACAATGTAGGTTATTTAAGTAAGTATCTGTCAGATAAAAGAAAAATTCCTACACAGTCCTACAGCTGTGATACTGGAGCTGGTGGGTTTCAGTCTTCCATCCTGGCAAAATTTCTTCCAAGAGCATTTGCTATTCATAGCCTGTCTCTGTTGGAAATGTCTCATTCTCCTTTTCTCTACTTCCTTCTGCCAAAAAAAAAAAAAAAACAAAAAAAACCCCACAATCCAAAAAGTACAGTATTTCCTTATTTTGTTGTTTTCCATTTTTATTATTTCTTATTTATTTTTGAAGGAAATATGGACCATAAACATTTATTTGATAGAATACAGGACTCACAAGATACTGTGGCAACTTAAGAGTAAATTAAAATTGGATGTAGCGTGGGAAGCTAGGATGACACATAGTGTTTTCACCTTGACAGCCTTTCACTGGAGGTGGCACAGCAAAAGATCTTGACACACCTTGACATCACCATGAATGCCTTCAAGTGGAAGGCAGGTAATTGTTTTCAATGCTGTAAGAATCTAAGCTGATCAGTAGTCATGAGACAAAAAAAAAAAAAAAAAAAAAAAGAAGTTCCTGTATTTCCTTGATGAGTGCTGATCTTATATATATTTTTAGAGGGAAAGTAAGTAGCTAAAAATAAAATAAATCTTAAAATAGCACATATAAAAATAGCTCTATATATACATATATATATATATATATATATATATATATATATATATATATATATTTAGAACTGCTTTTCCTAGTAGAGGAATGGCATTTTGAAAATTTGAAATATTTGGATAAGTCATGACAAAAATAGTGCAAAATTCCAGATATCACAAAGACTGGAAGAAATTTAAGTATACAGCAGTATATTCTATTTTCATGTTTCATTAGCTGTCTCTTTGAAGCTCTTCTGTTCTTTTTTTTCTTCTGAATTGTTGCCTTCTCATTCTTAATGTATTAGCATTTTTCAGTTTTCTGAAATAATTGAAAGAGATGAGCAGACAAGTTTAATATTTTAAAATAAGCAATTTCCATATACGAAATTTCAAGTTTATTTTGGGGCAACTGCTAACTATGTTACATTAAAACATTGGGTTATCATTTACCTGAGATGAAGAGAGTGACCACAGCAGATACACATGCCCTGCAGAGATCCAGGCCATTCACACAATCCTACAGAGAAAGCTGCCCTGAGCTTCTCTGCACTCAAAACCTGTGAGTCTGTCAAACAGATAACGATCCACCCACAAAGAATGGAAAGGTATTTATATGTGTGAGAGCTTTCAGAATTGTGACTCTGTAAGTAACATGATTGTTTCAAAACTACATCTATGTACATCCCTTATGACAGTGAGATGGTGCTGCTTCTTGCAAAAGTAACTGTAATGAAAATAGGAGTAATAAATGTGACCATGCTACTGCCAGCTACAGTAACACTGCATGTTTGTGTCTGCTTTCCTCTAAAAGTTTGTCAGTAGAATAATTCAGATCCAAAAATGGGTGGTAAAGAAGTTCTATTGTGGTCTCTTAAAACAGATGCCATTGTCTAAATTGAGGTCTGGTTTTATTCCATGTTTACTAACCAACCCCTACCTGTGGAAATGTATGTGTTGTGTTGGCTGAACAGTTTGTGTGAGCCTAATTGAAGATATGTTTTCTTTGATTTCCAATATAAGCTGGACTCCATTGCCATTAGAAATCTCTGTACTTATTATAAAGGTAACAGGATCAGGCCATATAGGAGTAATGTATGTCTAAGTCACACAGTACCACTTTTTCTACTCAGTTAGAATTACTGATGCTTTAGGAAAAAAGAGGTTATGTAGGTCAGTATGTGGTTAATGGGACTGAATTCTAAGAGATCTGTATATTTAGGGCAGCCTTCCTAGACAAGCCATGTCATTAGCCTATGTCTTCTACCTAGTAATACCCACACTGCCTTGCTTGCTTGGATTCCAAGCTTTTCCTAATAGATCCTATTTCTTACTGGATTGACTTAGCACCTGTCATAGGGAGGCTAAAATGCTGGCTAAGTCCAGCAGGCACATTTGTAATAGAAATGTGTAAAAAGAAAGTGAAGAGGAAAAAAAGAAGTAATAAAAATAAGTGAAAATTATTTTTCCTATGCAATTATCTTTTCTACTGTAGGAAAGAAAAACAAGTGAATTTATACAAAGAAATTAGATGAAAGCAACTCCAAAGATGGGCACTGGGGTATCATATCAACCCTGTAATGAACAATTGTGTAATTGATGAGTATAGGATGAGTAGGAGAAAACTAAGAAAGGAAACCCTGTGTATGCTCTTCAAAGTAAATTAGCTCAAAACCACACACCAGGTTGCTGTTTCTAGGCCAAGGAGTACTCACACATGCACAGCAGAGCCCTCCAGTGACATGTACCTCACTGTACACTCTGTGAAACTAAACAATTTTATGTACAGACTTTATTTCTTCAAATATTGTCCCTGTTGGAATATTCAAAGAGCTTATTTCTGCCTCACTGCACACACGAAAATTCCATTGCATAAGAGAAAAAGAGAAGGGAATTAAAGAAAGGGCATCTGTGACTTCTGCTCTCTGCTGTTTTCCAGTGAAGTTCTCTTTTGAATTGACAGAAGCAATTGAGTTTCTGCTTGCTTTTGCCTAACCCAGCTCTAACCCTAGATAAAGCAGCACAACCCTCAAGCCTGCACTGAGTTCCTAAAACTACACACATCCCATTGCAAAATGATCGACGATTCTACCTAGCAATATATTATATTTGTAATTTTTAAAATTCAAAGGCTATTGTGACAGTACTTTGAAACTACTGATATGTAGTGATGAACAATACTCCTGTAACATTGAAATCCTTTAGAACCCATCAAGCATTCAAAAAACCAAGGGACATTAATTGTGTAGGCATTGCTTTAAGCTTAAAAACCTCTTTATGCAAGAAATTAAGTCTTCATCGAGAAAATAACTGTTGAAATCTTAACACCTCTCAATGACAGCCACATTTGAAGAGTAATTTTATAGCATAATGATCCTTGTTGCATAATTTGGACAGACTTTTGTTCTCATTTTAATTTCCCATACGCTGCTTGCTTTACCATCTCTCCTTCCCACACAGGGAGAGATGAAAAGTCAGAAGAGGAAAAACATCAAGTTTGGGCCTGGAGTTAAACTTCTAAAGGCTTCAGCACAGCTCCTAGTTCAGACATGCTATGGTGTATCTGACTAAAGCATTGGGTGCTTCATAGCAGACTTGGGCAGCTGCATTCCGCCTGAGATCCCACTGCAGACAAAAATCCAAAAGAGCAACTTTAAACCCCCACTCACCTTCCACCCAGGACTAGAATATCTAAACTTCCTGCTCCTTGATTTTTATGTTCTTAAGGCATCTAAAATATTAACTTAGCCAAATGATATGCCAGAAGAAAAGGCATTTTCTTTCTATTTTACCTCATATGGAAGGTTATCTGAAATCAGAAAAGAAACTAGAAAGACTACAAACCAGTTCCTTATTCTAAACCTTGCTCCAGAAATGATCTGAAAAGTTTCCTCAGAGTAATCTATAGGACTGGGTAGAGTATAAAATGGAGTTTCATATTCTTGCTTTATTATCAGCTGGAGGAGAGGTTTAAATTCATCTCTTATACAATTTCATAACAGCTACAGACTTTTCCAATGAATGCAATATTCACATTTTTGTGCCAAAAATAATCAAATACACATAAGTCTCCCATTTGAAAAAATGTCTGACAATTGTTATCTTTAGTACATAAATTGCTGGATTGTGATACACAACAGGGTCACACTAGAGAATATAAGTTCTTTCTTTAAACTCTATGACAATCCGTGAAAATTTACATGTTGCCATAAGTAATAAATAAACAAAGCATCATATCCTTCTGGAAAACTTGTGACAAGTTTGTGACACGAGACATGTTTAGTGTCTCATCTAACTTTTGCCTCGAGGTCTGCCCAAGTCAATGCCTTTGTACTTGTACAGGATTTCAGCAGGTGAGCTGTGCCCTATATATAGTTTTTGAAGCACTTCTGATCTCAAGTATTCTATGAATGTGGAGCAATATAAGAATAATTTTAATTTCCTTTCCACATGCAGAATTATACCAGTCTGAAGCTTTTATTTCCTCCCAAGGAAATTTTACTAACCATTAAACTCTAGAACCAGAGGTCTTCAGAATGAATGTCTTATGCTGCATACTGCCGGACTTGGAGAGCTGTCCCAAAATCTCATTGGAAAAACTTATTTGACCACAGCACTAGTGAATGTAGAAAACAAGTTCCATTAATACTTTCCACAAAATCAAAAAAGTTTTAGAATATTTCAGGCATAATACTGATGATTCATAGCACGGAATATTCAAACCTGAATAATTTGGCTTTCATAATGTGTCCCCAAGAAATGTGTACATGGAGCAAGTTCAGATGTAGAATTAACAATTTATACAATCAATACTAAAGTTTTAAGACTGTTGTATCTGGTTTTCTGCTATAGTGTCTTGAAAAACATGAAATAAGAGGAGGGTAAATAGAGACAAATTAATAAGCCAAATAAAACCTGGGTTAAATAGAAATATTGTATCCTCAAACCATGGTTCAGAGGATATTCTCTCTAACCTCATTTTCTTACTTAAAATAGACTTTAAATACTTTTTCTTACAATTTTCTTCATCTGGAAATAGTTGCCATCAAGTTAGTCACAGAAATAAGAGATATAGTTAATCTTAAATATTGATGGTATTCAGGTGTCCAGATTGTTTTACGTCTGACATAATTCAGAACTGTTGCAAGTAGGGACATCATTGCATAAGACTGGTCACCTCTCAGCACTTTCAGTCTTGGGCAAAATTCTTTACTGAAAACAAGGTAAAGCAGCAAGGCAAGTGGGAGATGGAAAAATTAACATAACTAACATCAGTGCAGGCTGAACTACATGAAAAGATGACAACTGGGAATTGGAGTAAATAATTTGTCATGAAGAGAAAAAAACAGGAAGAGAGAAGGATGAGTAAGGATGTTCAGGATGAACGGTACTAGTAATCAAACTCTGAGGACATCAATGCACCTCCCTTGTGCAGCTATTTCTGGGAGTTTCTCCTGAATGGTATGGCCTGGCTTTCTCCTCACATGGTCTTTACTTTTCATAATCTGCCCTTATGGTCTTTCTTCCCTCAGCTTGTCTGTTGAAGAAGTAAGACAAAAGAAGTCCTTGTACTGCTAAAGTGTTGGATATTTACACTTCCTCCCTCTGAGTTCTGAGTTTGTTCAGGGAGGGGTACTTTGGAGTAAGGTCTGTTTTTCATACTCCTCATGTTACCCTGCTCTTTGGAGTAGCTTGGTTTTGCTTCCTCTGGCTGATTTTCTGGTAGATTTGACCACAAACTGTTCTGAGTGGTTAGTGAAATGAGATTATTAGTATGCATTTGACTTCTTTTCAAAGCTGTCATTGCTGTAGTAACTTCCAAAATTCACAAAATACCATGCTAAATGTAGGTGCTGACGTTCTGGTCTTTTTCTTCCAAAACATAAACATATACCTATATAGGAATAATGAAAAAGATGTCTGTGTGTGGACACAAACATTTATGTGTAACAAGCAAAAAGGAGTGCAAGCCTGGCCCACCTCATGATTAAAGAGAATGATGTAATTTACTTTGCTCAGGACATGATTTCACCCATAGCTGCATAAAATTTAAGCTACTTAAAATTTCAGAAGCTTGGCATGTCAATTCTGAGACAATCTGGGGCAGTGGGAGGGTGAAGGGAAGATGCCTGTCCTGGTTTAGGGCAAATTTTTGGGAGGAAATTCCTGAAGTGGTCTCTAGAAAGCAAATTCAAGTGGCCTTTCTCCCAAATGGTTCGGGAAAGATTTCCTTTCGTTTCCTTTTCTTTCCAAAATTATCTCTCTCAAAACGATCCCAGTGCATAGATACCAAGCCACTCCATACATTTTTGGTTTTTCTTCAGCAATGCAGTGGATTAAGAGCTTTTTAATCTCTTGCTCTCATTTTTATAGCCCTTGTAAACTACAGATTCATACTTAATAATACAAAAGTTTTCCTGAAAACTTATTATTAAACAGTGGAACCACTCATTCTGGAGAGATGGCAAATTCAGAGATAGTCCTTTCCATAGTGTGTAGCTCAGCTCTCAGTCTCTTATCAGTCCCTCCTGTGCTGGAAAATGCCATGTCCCAGCCCTGGGATTTTGGTCCAGAGCAAGTTTGAACAGATCTAGGAAAGAAGACACAGCCATGGGAAAACTTTCTTTCCTGCAACTAATGAGAAAAAGTAGCAAATAAAACAAAAACTCCCTGTTTCTCTCCCACTGTCCATGCTGCAGACAACATGCACCAAGAGAGAGCTGAAGCTCTTATTTTTATGTTTTTCAATACAGCCATCTCAGACATTCCACTCCTTCTCCCCACCCTTTTCTCTCAAATGTAGTTTTAAAAGCAAGGAACTCAGTATCCAGCATAAGCAGAACAGAAAATAAAAGCATCATAAAGTCACCCCAGGACAATGCCAAATAGCTGTTTATTTTCCCTAACTCGATTTCAAAGGGTATAATAGATTTGAGATGGGATGCTACAACTGGTTGCAAAACTTTAGTTCTTATTTGCAAAGTAATTTTTCCTGCTCCAGCCTCTACCTGCATATAAAACAAAAACATGCTAAAATCATCACCTAAAGAATATTAAAATATTTGACAAATTATGTTGACAAAATTTGGATAATACTGTCACTTTAAATATTACTCACACCACAGTTTTTAAGTAAAAAAAATGCAATACATACTATCATAATATATTTTGTCTTAAGTGAATGCTAAACAGAAAATACTCAGTATGGAAAGTTCTGATATATTTATCCAGTCATAGCTCCCTCTTGTGTAATTCATCATTACTACAAAAAAACTAACTTGGAATGGAGATTGTTTAAATGAAATTTTATGGTAGCTATTTACTGTATTCCTTTATTTTTCTCATATTTAGAGAAATTTGGTGATATTTTAGGGTTAAATTTTGTATTTTCATGCCATTTCAAAGCCAGGACATTTTGATGCCAGGACAGATAATAATACTTACAGTAAAGTTACACTAAAACCACATTTAGAAGAGTGCTACTTTTGTACAATGACATAATTTAGACATCCATAATCAAAATTAGGGGGGTTTACGTAAGTAAATTTTTATCTTATCTGCTTTTTATTACTGCTGCTAAGTCTTTCTTCTATGTAATTTATTAGTGGTTTTTTTTTCGTTTATACTTTTCTGACTTTTGGGAAAATTCTCTTTTTATTCTCTTTTATGTCCCTAAGTGCTCAGAGCACTGTTACAAGCTTGTGGTCATTCTGTGTCTAAGCTTTGCAGTAATCTTAATGTTTCTCCCCGTAAATTAAGACTTGCTTTAGGACTAATAACAGAACACTAACAAAAGAAGAAATGGAAAGCTTATTTTTGGTACAGCGCTTTTTTTCTGACTATACAGAATGACTACATTTGGTTAACAGGAGTGTTGTTGGCATTTGAAGAGTTACTTCGGAACAGGAAAAAAACCGAAAAACCAAAGAACCACCCCCTCCCAAAAAAACAACAACAACAAAAACAAAACAAAACAAAACAAAACAAAACAAAACAAAACAAAACAAAACAAAACAAAACAAAAAAAAACAGCAAGGGAAAAGGAAGCAGTGCTTCCTATAATGACAGTAAAAGCCCAAAATGCCTCTGGTGCAGGAGGTGTCTGAGCTCACTGTACGGAACGGGCAAGGGAACCGAAATTTAGAGTACAAGCCAAACGCGGAGCTAATGGTTCAAATGCCACTTAGATTGCCGAGTGTGGCTTTGTCAGCAGCAAAGGATGGAAATAATGGATCAGCTGGGGCACAGAGCCCAGGAAACGCAGGGGAAAGCAGCGCCAATGATGGAAACAGAGGGAAAAACCTCGACACTTTTTCTGCCCCATCCCCGGCGTTCCCGGGCCATCAGGTTCGGTGGAGAGTTCAGTTTAGCCACAAAACCGCGGTGGGCGGCTGTTTTGATTTGAAACTTATTTTCGGAGAAAGAGGCATTTGTTTCTAAGTGACTACTAGCTGAACCATCCCCAAACTCGGCACCTCTGGCCCGACACTTGTGGGGGCGAGGGGCGGGCAAGTGCTGGGGATGAGGGCATATGGGATGGAAGGATTGAGGGCATATGGGATGGAAGGATTGAGGGCATATGGGATGGAAGGATGAGGGAGATGTACGGATGGAGGGATGAAGGGGGAATGGAGCGATGAAGGGGATGCAGGGATGGAGAGACGCCGCCGCTCCCACTGTCCCACCCTCCCGGCCCTTGGGCAGCCACCGCGATCGCCCGCGGGGCCTTGGCGGGGTAGGCCCATAGGCGGCGCGCGGCGGCAGGCGCGGCGGGCAGCCCCGCGTGGCCGTTGGGCGGCGGGGGCCTGATTTCGAACGGCGAACGGGCCAATGAGAGGCGCGGGCGGGGCCGCGCGCTGGTTTGAGCCGGGCGGGGAGCGATGGCGCCCAGCGGGCTCTGAGGGGCGGCGGGGCCGGGCACTGAGGGTGGGGGGATAGGGATGGCGGAGCAGAGACGGCGGCTGGTGCGGCTGGCGGTGCTGGAGGAGCTCCGGGCTTCGTACGGGATCAAGGTGAAGAGCGGGATCTGTCTGGCGGCGGCCAAGGCGCCGGGAGCAGCGGCGGAGGTGAGCGGGGCGGGGGAGCCCGGAGCGCTCCGCTTGCCGGGCCCGGCAGAGCCGAGGGGGCTCGCACGGCTCCAGGGCTGCTCCTGTGGCCGGGAGCGCTGGTTCCGGCAGCAGTGCCGTTCCCGTAACTCAGCCCCTAACAGGGCATCGCTTCCTGTAACGGGGAATGGAGCTTTGTTCCCCTTTCCTTCAGCGTGCGGGCGCGCCAGGGGCCGTGCTGCATCCGTGTTGTGATTCAGGCAGGTAATGGCTCGGTGGCGCTGGAAGCCCCCGGCGGTTTGGGACTCGCTTGTTGCCGGGCAGACCAGATGGCGAAGGAGATGTGTTCCTCTTTTTTCCGAGGGCTTGCTGGCCCCTGAAACACGCACGCTCGCCTCTGATCCGTGCAAGAGCTTTTTATGCTTCACTGTGATTGGTGTCACTCGCCGCGGAATTCATACCTTAATTGTATTTTTTCTTGGAATATAGCTGCGGTGTTGTTTCTAAAAGCTGTACTTGATTTCCTAGATTTTTGGGTTTTTTGAAGGGCTTTATTTGCATGGTTTCTTAATATAAAGCATGACTAACTATTTTGGCACAGACAGCTCTTGCTTTGATTTGCCAGTGGTCCAGGAATGAAATCTCCCGTTACCTTCCTGTTTTGAAGTTGATGAAGGAAAAAAGTGTTTTCTGTCTCAAGACTCTTAATTAAAACTGAAGTATTGCAGTGGCTGCCAGCACTGAGGTCCATTTCAGAGCACTCATTTTCTGGTATAATCTTTAATTTCGAAAGTGTGCACCACGGTCAAGTCCTAAACAAGATCTCTGTGCAGCTGGTATGGCACAGAGCTGAGCATCCTCCGATTGAGCTTTCTGTAGGGCTGAGAAGACATTACACAATGCTGCAATCCTCAATATAAATTAGGGACGTTGGGAAGACATGCTGGAGTTGAGTTATTTGGAAAGGGACAAAGCAAGATTAAAGTTAGAATCAGTTTTCTTCCCCTTGTCAATATCAAACATGTGGTTCTAGACTTTTTCATTTGACGAAAAGATAATAAAAGCTGTGAACAATATATAAAAGATGTCTACATTGCTGTTCTATAGTGCTTAAATTGTATGCAAAGAAGAAAATGTGTACTTAACTACTCAGCAAGGTAGGAAAAGCTACAGAATAACATTTGTTTTGCCAAGGGATGTCTTATTTCTGCTATGAGGGAACTAATATTATTAGCTTTATTATTTATTAATAAGAAATTAAATCACAACTTTTGATACTTCAAACAAAACCTAGTGAAATGAGCATATCATTTAACAATTTTAAATATGGAATTCCAAACCACTGGAATCTTCTAGTTTGTAATCTTATAGATACAGAAAAAACATTCTCTCTTGGAGATAATTTTCTTTTTGTAGTTTTAGTAGCAACCTGGAACACAATGACAGATGTGTTTCTTCTCTTTCCTGACTGTATTATGTTTGTGTTCTGTAGGACAGATTAGATTGGGTCCAATGAGTTACTGATTAACTTGTTTCCTAACATGGAGAGCACGTTGAAATTCAGCTATGAGTGACTAAGAGTTTGCATTGAGCTCTAAGAACAAGTTGGGTGTATCCCAGTCCCCTTCTGGTTGGGAGAGGGACTGGGTTGCATGTTCTGTAAACATGAATATAAAATAAAGTAGAAGTTAGTTGTTGATGCTGTAGGTGAATATCAGTAATAATGACTGATGAGATTTACTTATATTCTAATATGTAACATACTCTAATGTCTTGCTATAAGGCAGTAGAGATCAGTTTTTAAAGAAGAAATGCTAAATATGAGGTTCAGAACAGTTGTCTAGATTGTTCTGTTGAGATTAATCCTTCCCAAAAAAAAAAAAATCATGAGTGTCTGAGAGGAAGAAAAAATTATTTTAAAGAAGTTATTTCAGTTGCCTTGTGTTGATTTTTAAGAAAAATAGGATATAGTCAACTTGAAAAACTAAGGTGAGATTCCAAAGGAATCTGGTTAATATCCTTACTGATTGGTGAGTTCTATAAGAAAACTAGCTTCTTATAAAATAAGAATTGTAAGACATACAGCAGAAAAGCTTTCTGCTGTTTCACAATCATCTAGATTGTGTTACCTGTTTTAGATGTCTGGAGAGTGGTTTTCCACACAATAGCTCTTATCTGTCTTGTCTGAAAGACTTTGTTGTTTTTTTTCTTAACTACCCTTATGTCTGCTTGTGGAATGTGTGCTTCTTTGTAATATGCAGTTGATAATTATATCAACTTTTGAATGACATGATTTGAATTTTGTTTTTCAGGGTAAAATCTTTGGAATATCTTTTCATGCGTTGCCACAATCACTTGTGCCAGAATATGGTTATATTCCAAGGTAAATTACAATGTGTTTTTAGCTTCTGTGCTTACTTTGCTCTCTTTAGGGTATTGAACCCTTGTCAGAAGAAGGAATGAAATTGTTTCAGGCCTGCTAGAGCTTTTGGGGTGTGTAAAAGTGGTTCCAGATGGAAAAGGAGGGATGCAGAAGTTAGATGGAGAATTCAAAGTTCCTATGCAGTTGTATTTCTTTATACGCTTGTCATTGGGGAAAATTATTCTATATATTAAGTTTTACAAAAAATGGTGAAACAGTTTTTGTGGGAAAAAACCCAAGCTTTATTTTGAGCATCAGACCTCTATTACCATTCTTTCCTCAGCTTTCTCGTTGATACATGTGCATATTTGGAAGAACATGTTCATACTGAGGGGCTCTTCAGAAAGTCTGGATCTCTTGTTCGCTTAAAAGCTTTAAAGGTATTCCCTAAAGTAGTTTTTTTTTGTTCTTTTGTTTTTGGTTTTTTGGTTTTTTTTCTTAATAAGCTGTGTTTCACTTGAGCATGTTTTAATTTTTGGGCTTTTTTCAGTCATATTCAACTTTTAATACTGGAAGTATATTGGTAATATTGCCTGCTCTAGAAATGATAATAGATCTAATCCAGAAGCTGACAGGCTTCTCCTTTTTTCTTTTAAATATTTTGCCTTCCACGTGATGAGCATAGTTTGGGTCTGAACAAATTTACTAGCTATTGTGCACACTGGATGCTATGAGGATATTTGTTTAACAGTGTTCTCCTGGTGGAGGGAAGATGATAAACCTCTTAATTACCACACATGGACTATGTTGCCTGTGTCTCATGGTTGACAATGTAGTTGGGTTAAACATGGCAAGGCTGAAATTAACAGTGGGGAAGATATGACTCTGTTGTGACGTGGGCTAGAGCATTACTGACTGAATGTTGAAATCTGACAATGTGGACGACTTTAAATTGTGTTTCTTATAAAAAATTTCAGAGTAAACTGGATCAAGGTGAAAACTGCCTCTCAGCTGCACTGCCATGTGATGTTGCAGGGCTTCTCAAACAGTTCTTTAGAGAGCTGCCAGAACCCATCCTCCCACCACACCTACAGGAAGGCCTATTCAAAGCTCAGCATCTTGGAAATGAGAAGAAAACTGCAACTGTGTTGCTGTCCTGTTTGATGACTGACAGAACAATTGCAGCTTTAAGATATTTTTTCAACTTTCTGAGAACCGTGTCCTTGAGGTCAGTGTAAAGGGTGTGCTTGTAAACAGCTCTGAATTCCCTTAACCACTTCTCTGTTGAGGCAAGTGCTGTAACTTTGTGAGTGGTTTGCCATTTTACACTTTCATAGCTGCAGATATTCTCAAAATTCAGTCATCGTTTATTTCATGCATCCAAGGTTTTCTTTATTAAAACTTAATTAACTGGAGACTTGACTTTGTTCAAGCTTTGTTCAGCAGAATTACCATGATTTGATACCTTGTATTCCCTAATGCTGAGGGGGATCTCTAACTTCTTGGTTTCAGTAACAGTAGTTGTACAATTATCTGGCCTGGAGTGCATACATCTATACATTAATCTTGTTATGTAAGCACTCCAGCGAATGAGTCACTTTTTATGTTTTTAACTGCATTTGTCTTATTTGGTCTTTTCTTTCTCCATGCTTGTATTCTGATAATTTAAATTAAAAAAGCCTTTTCTTGTTAAGATCTAATGAAAACAGAATGGATAGCAGTAATCTGGCAGTGATTTTTGCTCCCAACCTCTTGCACTCGAATGAAAATGAAAAGATGTCTGCTAGTACAGAAAAAAAAATTCGCTTGCAAGCTGCTGTTGTGGAAACACTTATCGACCATGCGGCAGAAATCGGTAAGATGAGAAATGCTTACCAACGTGTCTCCATGCACCAACCTGTGTGCAGCTTTTCTTTTCAATTTTTAAGAATAATTAAAAAAAATACTTCTTGACTATTCCAGGACAAGTGCCAGAATTTATCTTGGAAAAGATTCCTTCAATGTTAGGTGTTGATGTCTTTCAATCTACTCCCTCACTGTGGGGCCACGAAGACAGTGAAAATGAATCTCCCAGTGAATGTAAGAGGAGGAGGCACCGAAGTGTTGGGGGTAAGTGTGTTTTGTGAAACTTTCAAAACCAAAAGCAGAACTGAGACTTCAGGTAATCTGATCCTAAGCACTTGCTTCTTCCACAAGCAGAACAGATGTCTTCAAAACTGGTTGGGTTTGACTTGCAAAATCTGTATAAGATTCAGTAATAACACTATTGTACATTTACTCAGAGTTTTCGTGTCTGTCTACTAAAGAAGCTATTGTGGATTTGTGTAGCCAGATTATTATTCTCGCTTTTTGTTGAGTCAACTCCAGATCTTGTTTCAAAAGGCTAAAGAATTTGTTTGTTTGTTGTTGTTGTTGCTAATTTTGAAATGGTGCTTTAGTATATACTTTGAAAAGTCAGGTCATGAGAAAGCAGGGATGCAAATAGCAAGTGGGTTTTGAGTTAGAGTAGCTAATTTGTTTTGAATTATAAATCTGAATTGGATATTATTGGGTACTGTGTGCTCTGGTGTTATGGATCTGGTATTTTTGGTGAGGTTTTTTCAGTTTTTCAGGGCTGAGTTGGGTTGTTTTGCCAGATATGGACAAACAAATGGTGCATTCTCAGTTCTGCACTCTCTTGGAGGAAATACTGTGGAACATGTATGCTTGACTTCATTCAAATCCACTGCAAAGGGATCTTTTATGTATTGCTATAAAAACATAGGTATTTATTTAGCTCATATACCTGGAGTATTAAACCTGACAGTAATTGAAATTAAGGCTATATGATTGTATGTTTAGCCATGATGTTGTTTTTTATGTATTGTACTTCTCTGCTCTGTTTGTTTGTTGGGTTTTTCGTTTGGTTTTTAAAAATAATTTTTATTTTAAGGAAAATGGATTTTTCGGCTGTTGTGTAAGCAATAAAAACTATATTGGTGGGAAGATCTAGGTTATGATATTCTGTACATAAAACAGCCATTAAAACTGATGTGCTTTTTTTCTAATTCCCCCCCCCCCCAAAAAAAAAAATATTGAGTTAAACTTGAGTTGAAAGCAGAGCAAGACAAGCTTCCCATTTAAATTTGATTGCTTGGTGTGTCTTGCATTTCAGATATTGTTAGTGGAGCATTGAATAAATTTAAATCTAACAGAACACCCTCCACTACTCCTCAACAAGACAGAAGCGGTAGGTATTGGTGTATTTGTACTGAGTAAAGCCCATGCAGTATCTTCTGAATTTGTTAACTATATTCAACCTTTTTTCTTTTTTACCTAAAGAATTAGAACTTAATTTAATAACTTTTCTTCAACTTAAATTGTTTAAAATGGAATATAGATACATATTTGAGGATACTGCATTTACTGTAATTCTTGGAGCAGCTACAATCACTGCAGTAGAGGGCTGTTGTATGATTTAGCTCTGTGGGGATTACCCAACCAAACTTGTGCTTTTTAGCTAATGAACCACTAAGGCTTCAGTGCAGTAGTGCAGCATTTTACCATCTCTGCAATGAATCTGCGAGGACTAAAATTCTTTCATGCTTTAATACTGTCTCTAAAACTTATGGAAGATAACTGTACATTTATTTCCTCCTAATACCTATATTGTTTTATTGATGTGATGGTTTGGATTTTCCATTCTGGTACTCTAAACTTGCAAAAAGCCCAACAAAATAAAAAATTACACCCTAAGCTATACTGATTGCTTTGCCTGTTCAAAATGCATGCACTTTGGCTAAGCTTTTGCAATAAGGTTTTTTTCAGAGTTAAAAACCCAAAACAACTGTTTACTTTAAACTCTCCAACTTTTAAGCTAGTACTGCAAATTTGATTTTCTTAATTTCAGTCCTTTCATCAGTGACTCCGGTGGTTCTTACTCCAAGTACCAAGCGGAAACTTCCAACTGATTGCTCTCAGGGCTTGTCCAGCAAGAAGAGACGATCTTTTAAGCATAATTTTGCCTTTGAGTTTTTACCAAGCAGCATATTTAACAGCAGCTCAACACCAGCATCAGGTACAGTGCCATCACTTTTTCCTTGAAGTGGCTGTTGGTGGCTTTTAAGAGTGGAGCTGTTTGTTCTTGTTAGGCAGTCATTGGTGCTCGTTGCTGAAGTGTTCCTTGCACTACTTCCCCACCTTGGTAAATTGTGTACGTGTTCATTGGTGACTCATGTTACATGGACTGAACAAAAGCCAAATTCTCTTTCTGGTTTTTTGTTCTACTGATCTTTCATACTTGCAATCCTGATGTCCTTTTACCTTTTTTACTCCCTATCTATCACTCAGGTTATACTCCTGTTTCTTTCATAATGCACAAATCCACGAAGACTGCCTATGCTTCCAGCCTTTTGAAAGTTGTAACCTTGTCTCCTAAATGCTTAAATATCTGATCTTAGCTCTATGTGAAAAATGTAATTGTTGCTTTTATAAAGATTCTTTCATTTGTCCTGTCACATCTTGTTTTTCTTCTAGATGCTACATCTCAAAACTCTAGAGAAAATTTTACTTTCATTTGACAATACTTTAGTACCCCTTTATTCTACTGGAGTGCTTCCAGCCATCAGGCTATTATGAAAACCCTGTTTTATTTTTATTTTGGTTCTTTCAGTTGGTGCTGCCAACTGAATTTAGAGTGAAAGAATATTTCTAGATTGGCTGTTTTGCTTGATTTCCCTCTCCCCTCAAATGAGTGTTATAAAACTTCACGCTTTTCTTATTAAATCATTTCATGTTCTCCGTGAAATTCTTGTTTCTATGGATAAGCAAACTAAAGCAATGACATTTTATAAAGATAGCAGTGATGCGTTTCATAAAATGTCCTGTAGTAAAAGAAGTAATTCTTCTTCGTTGTTGCTTTAGCTGTTCTGGCTAGGTATGTAAAAAAAACACACTGCAAATAATAATGAGACTATGTCTAATTTTTCTTCTTGAGCTCTTAAATTTGAGGAACTGATCTGATGATGATAATGTGGAAACTTATTTGAGATAATGATATCAGTGGCATGTAATTAATTGCATTTCAGCCACTTTTGTGGATGCTACAAGCAACAGCTTTAATTTTAAAGTGGAAGTCAAAGTAATTCCAAGCCAGCACTCTACCAAATAAGCAAAAAATTTGTGCCTTTTACAAACCTGCTTTTTATTGTGTTGACTCGTAAGCCTTTATCTGAAAAAATGTGACTATTTTAAGTTCATATAAATATAATTTTACCCCTGTAGTTCAGTTTGAAGCAAGTCCTTGTCTGTGTCTTGAGTCATCACAAACCTCACTATCTCCTCCAACCATGGGTGAAAATCATGTGTCCAGTACAGGAAATAGAAGAAGCAAAAGACTTGCAAGCAAAAAACTATACAGGTAATTAATTCTCAGAACCTAAAGATTAATTGGAAAGATGTGTCCTTAAATAATGACCTCAATCTGTCTCCAAAATTATTGGTTTTGATAAATTGTTATAGTAATCTTAAAACCACCAGGTCTTCTAATGTTGCAAAATTGAGCTCAAAACAAAATACAAAATAAGATCTGGTAAAGTACTTTTCTCTGCCTATTAAAAAAAGATGGGCAAGAGGGCAATAAAAGAAGTACAACTGGAGGAAGTAGTTGTAAATAAATGCCAGTATGTTTACATTGCCCTCCTAAAGAGTTTGTCCCTTCCATTGTTCTGCCAGAGTTGAATCAGGAAAGACGGGTTGTTTCTCTCCAAAGATAAGCCGAAAAGAAATGGTTCGTAGGTCTTTACGCTTGAAATTTGGTTTGGGGAAAAGCAACAGAGAAGTGGTAAGTACCTAGTCCTTTGGTTAAACTGCAGATTTTAATCTGAAGTTTGGGGCACTGCTTTTTAGGAGCAGGAAGGATGTATTTTGTAATGGGGGGATCCCAGTGTTAATTGAACCTGCTTGCTGTCAAGTACAAGAAACTTGAGGTTTATTTGCATAGCAGGAACTGATCAGCTTGTACTGTGTTTGGCTGGCATGGGACAAGATGCTGATGGAGGGAACAGCTGATCTGAATTGACCAAGGGGTAATTCCATGCCATGTAATGTTAAGCTCACCAGTAAAACTGGGATGGGGATAATTTATGGAAAGTAGCCACTGCTCAGAGGCTTGCTGGGAATTGGCCTGATTTTTGTAAGTGGTGGCCTTCACATCATGTGTGGGCTTGGGCTTTTTTGTCTGTGGGGTGTGTGTGTCCGTTTTCCTTTTCATCTTTCCAATTCTCTCCCTCATCCTGCTGGGGAATGGAGAAAGCGAGCATGTGGCTGCATGAGAGCTTGCCTGCTTGTTGGGATCAACCCACCATGCTTGTGATCAGTGGGTCTCAGTTCCTGAGTGGAGTGTCTGCCTGTGCACAGAGTCACTCTGACACTGATCAAGTCTACCTGACTGCAGGGGACTGTTCCCTACCTAGGTCTGCAGAGAATCAGGGCAAGAGGAAGTATGGCCAAGAAAAGGCTGCTGTGGCTGATTTTGCATAGTGGTTTCCTGACGCTTCTTCTGTAAATGTGATTCCAAATAACAAGTTTATATAAAGCATTTGCCACTTTTTATTTGTTCAAGAATACTGTATCAGGATGTGCAGCTGGCAGTAGATCAGAAAATATTGGAAGGCGTCTTGCAAGTCAGCAAGGTTTGGAAAGCAGAACTGAATGTGCAAAAAGAGATGTACTCTTCAGCCCATACATCAATGAAAAATTCCCTAAAAAAGGTAATTGCCTAACCAAATGTATTACATGGGGAAAATTTTTCTTTTAGTTTGCAAAAGCAACTTTATGGACAAAAGTATGAAAGTAATTGGATTAAAAGGATGCTTATAGCTAAGTCAAAAGTCACTTGCATGTTAATGGCTTATTGGAAGAAAGAATTGGTTTAGAACAAGTGTTCTAAAACACTTGTGTTTCTAGTGTAATTAAGTAGCTCTCTTAGTTAAATGAGAGGAAATGCACAATTTCACTTATTGTAACTTTTTTTACATTTCTGAAATTTAAGGTTATAATCACATCTTTAAATTCAGTGCTACTTTGATTATTATTTTTTAGTTATAATTTTGTCTATAGTTATTAAAATCACAATAAATTATTCTTAAACACTGCAATATTTATTTTAAGGTACAACGAATGTAAGCAAGTCAGAAGAAAACTTACAAACTCCAAAATGTCACAATAAGATTGTTCACAGAATGTCATGGACTAGTCCTGCTGTTACAGATTCTCAGGTGATCAGCAAGAATGAGCAAATTCTGCCTGGACACTCTGAAATGGGAGTCAGCTCTTCAGAACCTGTTTTGACATTTGGAAAGCCACCAGTTATTCCAGATGAATTCAAATCTGCAACTGTAAGCAAGCAAGGCAGCAATCTGGAAATTGGGCTTTGTGAAGATGAAAATAATTCAACTACAGAAACCTTACTGAAAGTTAAGCAAGCCTTCTCTGCATCTGGGAGTATTCTTCACAATTTGATAGGTGATAAAAAGTCATCCCTCTCAGTTGCAGCAAGTGAAGTATTAAATGAAACTCTGTTTCCCTCAGGGCTCAGTTCAGCAAAAGAAGTGTTAGTGGAAGAATTTTCTGAAAATCCAGCAAATGTAAAATCCAGAGAGCTGTTGCACCAATTGAATCAATCTTCTGCTGCTGATAAACAGCAATCAAAAAAAGAGGAAATTGACATTTTGGAGAAAAGAAACTTCAAAACTTCTATTGAGATTGAGCTTCAGGTCCCAAAACCAGATACAAAAAAACTAAAAGAACTTCCTATGCCTCAAGTACTAGCCAAGGAAGATAAGTTTACTGTTGAGGATAGTTCAACAAAAGATGACTTGCACAAATCAGATTTCTCTGGAAGAAAAGAGGAAATAGAACTAATACACTCACACACAGCTGAGGACTGTATGGTAAAGTGCTCTAATTTGGAAGAGGGTACTGCTAAACCTTCATTGGCAGGACAGCTGCCTATTTCACAGTTGCCTAAATCACAAAATGAAGTGGGCAACCAATACTTGAAAGCTGAAAATTTGGATGGAGTTTCAACTAAAACATTGACTGTTTCTGACCATGGGAAGGTTTCTGACCACATACAGTGGTTCAACCAGCTTTCATTAAATGATCCTAATTCTACAAGCAAAACTAAACCACCTCTGAAGTTTCAACGTACTCCAGTTAGACAATCTGTAAGAAGAATCAATTCCCTTTTGGAGGCTAGCAGACAATCTGTAAGCTCTCAGATGGTTAGGTCAAGTGGTGTTGGTTCACCACTTGTTAAATCTTTGAGCTATGATTCTGCCCTATTCCCCTGCACAGAAAATCCTTCCAAGAATTCCATGTTTTTGCCACACAGGAGTGAAAGCACATGTGACCGAGTTTCTGTAGCTCATAAGCAGCTAAACTTAACATCCAAATCATGTTACAGGCCATTAAATCCATCAGACAAGCCTGATGTTTCTGTCAGAACTGTTGGAATCCATGAACAAAAAGCAACTGTTCATCCACCAAAGTCGGTTCTAGAAGATCTAACCAATCATGAAATGGTTAAATCCAGTTTGGAAGTTAATGCAAATATAAATATTCCAGGTGAAAAATCTGCGATCACAAGAAGTGCTTCAGGAAAAGAAAGAGTTCGTTATAGAGGCTCTCCAAAGAATCCAATATCTGAAGTAAAACTGCTGCCAGCTGCAAAGCCAGTAGACTTATAAGATCAAATGTGTGGCTTAATGAGTTCTTTGTAACTTGGTTAACCTCTGGAAAAATCTAAATTTGTATGATTTTTTTTAGCTCTTTTTATTTGTAATTTTTTTATTTGTTTTAAGTGAATGAGTTGTGAAGATGTACAAATAGTAATTTGTTTCACATTGAGATTTTCTTCATTTACTGAAACTTCTGTAAATGTTAGTCAGTTCAAGTAAATTAATTTGATTTATAAAACAAAAATAATCTGTTAATCTGTAAATAATCTAACACAAATGTTTGTGTAAGATCTTAAGTTTTGATTATCTTGGCTTCTAAAAATATGCTGCAACTCCCAAAACTGTTCTTGCAGTATTTAGACTAAGTATCAAGTTCAAAAACAATTTCTCAAGTATTTAAAACTAATTTAACAGACATGAAAGGAAGTGTTTTGATGCTTTGTGTTAGTAGTTAAATTTATTTACATTTTAGTTTTAAGTGTATTGTAGCACCCTGATACTACTAAGTTGGACCTCATATGAGCTCTATTTCTTTTGAGACTTTTTTTTTTATTTTTGTTGGAGTAAATTGGGAATGCATTGTGCTTGTTAAGTAGGTAAATGTCAAAATATAATCCATGTGTGCAGACACACTGGAGAATTATTAGAACACATGAAAAACAAATGTGCAGTTTATTCAAGAATTGAAAAGTCTTAAAACTTCATCCAGTGTTGTGTTCTGCAGTAGGTACCGAGTATTTTCAGTTATGAGTAATAAATTTTTTTATCTTAACATGAGAGGGGAGCTTTAATTTATTTTTAGAGCTGTAGAATTATGTTAACTAAGTGGTGCAGAAGCTGGGTTTAGATGCTGTAAGTGTTGCAAGAGACGAATGTAAGAAGCCATAGCGTGTTAAAGGTTGATTTGCACAAGCAAATGTTTACATCTTTTGGAATGAAAACTGTTTGTCTGTCATCAGTTGTGAAATTATTTAAAAGTAAACACTTGAAACCGTTCATTAGCTTTTTATATGTGTGAATTGCTTATTGGCAAAATGTTAGAGCTGAAGCACTGGATACGTTTGGTTTTAATAAAACCATTGTTTTTTCCCCTTTTCCGAGTTTGTTCTTCTATAATGACTTGGAAAGTTAGATTATGCTGTTATACTGTAGACACCAAAATTAGTAAGTCTGAAAATACTGAAGCCAGAAGTAAATCTGTCCTGGCTGTGCTTTCTGTTCATCTTAGCTATATGTTGGTAATTCTCACAACTGGCAAAAGGCATGATGCTGCATAGTTTATCAGCAGTAGTCTTCTGAACTTCTTAAAAGGGTATGTTAATCAAAAGAACAGGTCTTTTCTGTTCCCTGTCTCCTTCCCCATGTATCCACCAACTTGCAAGTTGAATTGGTTCAGCTCCTTGGTTTGTGGAAGTGTCCTGCCTCACTCTTGCTGCATTAGTGTAAAGTCTAATACCAGGGAGCCAGCCATGAGATCTTTAGCTTGCTTGGTGTGGTGGTTAAGAATGGGAAGCTTTGGTTTAATGAAGTAAAGGAATATGTCAGTTCACCACCATCTAAAGAGGAAACTGCTTCTCTTGGCAGCATGCTCCTACCTCTGCCTTTAGCTGGTGCCTGCAGATCCCTCAATAGGCTGAGCAGGTTAGAGCACTGTCCTTTGCATCATGTCATTGAGGTAAGGGAGGATCAGTAAAACAACTTGCAGCTGTGAAAAACACGGTTTACTGGTTTGGGAGAATTAAAAGGTTTAATAAAAAGACAATAGGAGACATACATAAAGCAAAGGGTTAAAACGGCCGGGTGCTTGGCATGCTGCCAAGAGCATACTGCTGCTTTGGGAACACCCCTTTAAATGCGTTTTACAAGTTATCTATTTGTTACATATTTATAGACCTTTATGCACAGTTACCTGTTTAGCATGGCCACTCTTCGGGCTCACCTTTTTAGAGCATGCGTTCCTCGGCTTGTGGTTTTATTCTTTTTCTTAACCTTTTTATGTTGGGTGGTGGTCCAGTCAGTGAGTGTTGATAATTGTCCTGTCAGCTGCAGGGGTCCCCATCACATGTTCACGGGCTGTTATTTTTGACTAAGCGGGTAGTTTAGGCATACTATTTCTAAAAAACTTATGTCTACCTTTTGCTATTAACTAAGACTATATCCATATAGAAATGCCATTTTAACATTATACATATAGCATTTATCCCAATACTTGCACAGAGCCAACCACATATTATGCATATATAACACAGCTGCCATGGCTGATGCAAGGAGGTAGGAGCTGGAAATAGG